>NC_066583.1:557289950-557601200 GCF_024323335.1 Lathyrus oleraceus | reverse complement strand
TCTGGAACATGTGTCTTAACAAACAAACGGTAAGTGAATGTTAGTGGACTAGCACTAACACCAACAACACCTCACTACTTATAATATATGGTCTTTGGCTAATCAAAATTCCATATATAAGAGTAGTAAAATCAATAGGTAACTTTATATAATATGACTCAACTTTCTTAAGAACTTGTTCAAAAACATATTCACCAAAATCAAATGCAACCCTAGTGCCTATATGTTAGATGATTTTAGCCAGAGATGTTGTAATACCTGAGTTGTGGTTTCTTGGAGCCCAATTTGCAACACCAATCCTGTTCAGGATGACAAACTTCACACTTAGACTAGCATTAGGCAGCAACCCATTGCGAGGCCAGTCTTTATATGTTCCTTCAGTAATTTCTTATGCAACATTGTTTAGAGAGGGCACTTTGTCAACTGTGATTAATTTTCCTCGTTCCAAGTATTCATTAATGACCGAAGGGGAGAAACCAATACAACGACCACGAACATGAACTTTCATGTAGTATTTACTTCCAGCTTTGTTAAACTTTGTGGGGATATTCATGATGAAATCCTTCACAAACTCTAGATATAAAGGGTTAGTCTTGTGACAGTTTTCATAACCTGAGCATCTTGTAGCAGTTTAATAATTTCTTCACATTTTAGATCCTCTTCAGATAGCTCTTTGGTAAGGGCTATCCTTTTATGATAAACATATTTCCATTTTAACACACTCTCTCAGAATGGAAAGAAACTTTCTCCATAGGGGCAAGAGAGACATTAGACGAGATCTTCTTTCCACCAACAATCTTTATATTATTCTTCACCAGACCAACCACAATGTTATCCAAACAATCATCCTCATCATATTCAACAAACTCCACAGTAGCAACCACTTTTAATTTTGAGATGGCTTTCTTCTTGGTAGTTGACTTTTCACTAACTACAACACCCTTGTTCTTGTTGCCTCGTTCTTATTTTCTATCTTCTTAGCCTTAGTATAACTAGATACCCATTTTGTGGGGGTCTTCTTAGGTTTGAGAGCTTCTTTCTTCTTGTCTACCTTCTTTTTGCCTTTCTTTGCAGACTTCTTCTTCTTAGTATTAACAGGAACAACATCTTCTGCCATATGAGTCTCAACATCTTCATTCACTTGGTGATTATCACTTGCAGAATTACAAGTATTGTCTTCAGGGTAGGTGGTAACAGTATTCTCATCATCTTGTTTAACATCGTTCTCAGAAGTTAAATTATCATTCTCTTTTTGAGTGTGACTCTCTGGCTCCAATATGTCAGACTAGTTATCATGCACATATTTACTAACATCTTTATTACCCGAGCTATATTTCTTAGTTGTATTACCAATATTATTTTGGACTTCTCCTTTATAATGTCCACATTTTCAGTCCCAGTTTCTTTCTCCATCAAATCATCCTCATTAACAGCTTTATCGTTGCTAGACCCTCCATTTTAATCACCAATAATATAATCTTTAGAGTTTTCATTTCCAGAATGAGGTATGTCAACATCATTGTTGACAACATCATTCTCATCATTCATCTGTCTTGCTAGATTGTCCTCATCACTTAAGTCCTCAGTATACACGAGATAGTTATTAAGGATGCCATCTAATAAGGTATCTATAATTGGAATACGAACATTTGGGTCTTCTTCAAGATTATTATTTATAATCTTATCTAAACTATCATTCCTATAGGGCTAATTACAAGCATGAATGGACTCTAGGGTTTGTGATACGAGTGTCGCATCTCGAAAAATACGATTCCTCGCGATGGTCGCGGAAAAAATTAGTTCGAACAGAGTCGCCACAGAAGTTTATTTATTCCAATGAAGGAATAGAAAAATATCGATAAAACCTTTGAAAAATAGAATAATGGTCATCGCAACCATATTCGAGTTCGGGAGTCGATTACGCAAGGGGAAGTTATTAGCACCCCTCACATCCGTTGTACTCAACGGGAACCTTTTAGTTTAATTTGCGATTTGAATGTTAGCTAAATGTTATTTGTTTTCTTCGAGTGATAAAAATATTGAAAAGAGATGGAAACCTCAGAAGGGGGGAAAAGGGGAGGTTTTTTATTAGTGTGCTCGCGAAGATCTAGCAATCTCCTGCCTATGTATCCTTATAGTGCAATAAGGAAATAAAAGCATTCGTAGTTAGGGGATCTACGCTTTGTTGGTTTCTTTTAGTGAACAACTGTTTAGATCGCGTTCTAAAGGCTAAATGTTTGCTTGTTTACTCTCGGTGAAGGCTTAAGCACTAATTTGTTATGCGCATTAGAAAGGATTAAACTGTGTTCTTTCTAAAAAGATTTTTAACCACACGGGGGTGACAAGTTGGATTAATATGTTGGATGTTTTGTTTGAGTCGTTTAGATCGCACGTGGGCAAAAAAAAAGATAGATTTGATGTGTTGAGATATTTTTGTTGGATGAAAATTACTCGGACAGTCGAGTAAGGCAACTCGTATCCTAATAGTCGAGGAGAGGAATCAAAGGCTCTAGACCATCTCCCTTTTCATCCTTAATTGATTATGAAAATAAGTTTGTGTATGGTTGATGTATTTTAGATAAACGACAAGTACTTGAACGACTGAGTAAGGCAACTCATATCCAAGTATTTGAGGAGAGGAATCAAAGGCTCAAAACCATCTCCTTTTTTGTTTAGTTTGTTATGAAAATGATTTGATTTAATTGAGTTTAGGAGGATGACAGTTATTTGACTAACTAATTAAGGGAACTCGTATTCAAACAATTGAGGAAAGGAGTTGAAGGCTCAAAACCATCCCCTTTTTCATTTCTAAATGAAATGGTATTTAATTGTGATGAGGTATTTTAATTTGAATAAAAATACTCGATGTTGGGTCGAGGTTTGAATTTGTATTTGCGGATGAATTAGATTATAACTAGTGAATCAATCATTTACTAGATTAATTAATAACTGAATAGGTCTCATTGTAAGAAAGCCCAAGAGTAAGATATGTGAGGTTGATGGCGATGCTAAAAGTGATCGACTTACAAAGGTATTTGAAACTGGGCTCGTCATTGAATCGAGAATTATGTGATTTTAGTGGTTTAAAGTGGTTTTGAATCGATGATGAATTTGAATGAAATCATGCTTGTATTATGAAATGGAAGATGATGGTGGAATAAGTCGGTCCATTTCTAATTATCAAAATTAATTGATTATAAATTCAGTTAAGTAATCTAATTAAGGTAATTAAAATTAATTATCAAAATTGTTTGATTAAAAATTAATATAATCAAATAATTAAGTTAATTAAAATTAGTTAACAAAATTATCTAATTTACTCAAAATTTTAATTAATTAATTTAATAAGTGACAATTTTGAATAAACAATAATCGAATTGAATCGACCACCATGTGCTCATTAACCGATTTGTACATGATGACAACACGAATAATCTCATACGTAAAATCATAACGCGTTAATGTTCTATTGAGGTATTTTAATTTTGATGGCATAACGACATAATATTGCCGAATCCACAGATACAAAATATCCGATTAAAAAATGTAATGGAATAAAATAGCAGCAACAATAACATATCCACAATCGATCTACAATGTTTACAAATTATTTACAACATATGAGGGGAAAATTGAAGACAAGAGGTGCAAATAAGATAAATGGGCTTAATTCTAATATCCTTTAGTCCAACAACTATAATTCTCTCTATCAAAGAAAGCCAGATTGCGAAATTGGTCAAATAAAATATCATATTTAAGAGAAACAAACTAAAGAGGAGAAATAATCGAAATGAATCATGCCATGTTCTCAAATATTTATCAGTCCACATTTCATTGAAGCAAAAAAAAGAAAGCTTTAACTAAATTAAATGGTTTTTTTTACTTTTTCCAACAACTATGCTCAAATGAACACGTATACAGCTTGTACAAAAAGGAACGTAAATTTGAAATCTATATCTTTCATTCTTTTCCGCTTCTTAAATCGCACCAATGAAAAGAACTGACAAGACCGAACTCAATTTCCAATTCAACATATATGTGTTCAAGTAATTTTATTAATTAAAAAATACAAACAGAGGGAAAAACTATATAGGAATTCAAGACATCAACTACTGCAATTTACCTTCACAGCTAAAATTCCCAAAATCATAATACGGACATGAATAAAAAATGAAACAATTACATAATCGAAATAAACAAATGTGTAACACAACTAACAATTATAACTGGATCCAAACCAAAATCACTATCGGAGTAACACCATAATATAAATGGAGTTTAAGAGTAACAAACCGACACCACATCATTAACATTGTAGTTGAAGTCTTGTTCTTGCTTGAAATCGATACTGCTACACAATTGTTGCTGCATTATAGTGAGATGAGACATTGTTGTTGTTGTTTCGATGTGACGCAAATGATTGAAGAAGAACAATATGCATCTGTTCAGCTTGATGAGGTTGACGATGACTTAAAGTTTACGGTTTCCGGCGTGGAGGGTATGTGCAAGTGTGTTATATAGGTGTAGTGATTCTTTTGTTGATGCAAGGTCGTGATGAGCGAGGTTATGCGGCGATGCAAGGTAAGATTTCGATGGAGGAGTGATGGTTGAAAAGCAAGATGGTAGCCGGAAAAGGGGATGTGAGTTATGTTGATATTTTCACGGCGATCGAGAATGAAGTTGATGGAGTGAATCGCCAGTGAGGTTTGGGACGACAGATGAAGTGTGAAGGTTACCACGATTGTTGGTCGTGATTGGAGGAGCGGAGGGAGACATTTGTGTTGTTATAGCCAGTGAGATTGGAGGTCGTAGTGAGGTTCTATGTGGCTCACGATGCGGAAATAGAGGCGGATGGCGTTTCTGTGAAAATGGAGAAAAAACAACTGCATCAGCAATGTGGTGGAAGAAGGTTAAGTTAGGTTGAAGACATAGTGGATTTCGTTTATGTGCATATCGAAGGGAGAACGATGAGGGTTTGAAGATGAAGTTGAGGCGGTTGTATGGTGGAGATGTTCTGAAGAGTGAGGTGTCGTGGTTGTGCGTTGGACGAGGTTAGTTGGCGAGCGGAATTACAAAGAAGATGGTGGTTTCGCGAGGTGGAATACTATGAAGAAAAAGATGAAAAGCTGTGAGGTTCTTTTTGTCCAAAGAATCAAAAGAAGATCCTTTCTTCTTTCTGCATTTTTTCAACCCCCCAAGTGAGAGAAGGTTTCTCTAATTTTCTGTGTGAGAGAGTCTGTTGGAAGTGAGATATTGGGAGGGATGTGTGACAGTCGTTGAATGGAGGGGAGGTCCGCCGTAAAAGTTACAAGGAAAGGGTGGAGGTTTATGATGGTGGAAAAATGGTGTGTAGTGAGTAGTGATTTATTGGTGAAGGAGGAATAGGTGAAGTCTCTTTTGAGATGCCACATGTGTGCCTTCTATTGCTGGACTCCTCTCATTCCATTTTGAAACTGAGGCCTCCAGCTGTCCGCCTACCACCCTCATAGCTGCTAATACAAAAATATGAGAGAATCCAATGAGAGAGGGGACGCGCGTAACCTATTGAATGAAACATCTTTTTTCAATTGTAATCTGCTCTCCTTGCTAGTTGTCCACACGTTTCCGTTTGAAAATGGAGAGAGATTTGATTTTCTAATTTTATTTATTAATCTATTTAATTAAATTCTTGATTTTTTATTGGTCAATAAATAAATACATGGATTAGAAAATATGCACCTTTGATTAAGTTGAATTTGATGGTAAATCAAAGAAACGCAAATGCTAACTAATTCTAAAAATGTTAAAATTGAACCTTCTAGATGATTTAATTGATTTAAAACAATTTAAATTAATAAAATCAAATAAAATTCACAACTTCTAAAATGAACATGATAAAAATAAAATAAGAACATGAAATATTCTATTTTATTATTCAAATTAATTTGACAAAAATATAAAAATAAAACGACTAAAAATGAATAAAAGTCGGGCGCAAAAGTGCCAGAAAAAATAAACTGAATGCATTAAAATTACCAGCGTGAAATAAACTTATTGGAAAAATACAACGTCTCTTTTAATTCTGAAATAATTCTTGACCGGTTAAACGGTTCATACGGATCAAAATGCAAATGAAAAGGTCGTCGAAAAATATATCAAGCACATCAGGTTAAACTACGTGAACCGTAGATTAATAATACTGACGTCTACAAGCCTGATTTCGAACTTTTTACCTGCTGATATTGCACGTACTTGAGAAATGATTTAACCAATTTGTATGTATATTCGAGAATTTATTCCTACTGGTATTTTAGGTCTTATTCATGATGAAATGCATGTTATGCTATACAACTGATGCAAATTAAAAATAAAATCAAACTTATGAAATTTTAAAATGCCCGAAAAAAATAGGGGTATGACAGCTGCCCCTACTTAATTACCTTGAACTAGAAGGTATGAATGACAATGGTCTTCGTACATTCGTGGTGGAAGATAATTAAATAAGAAAAGACCCGAATTTTGTCCTTTGAGATGCAGAAATGAAATACATAAAGAAAATGCAGTGATAAATACGGTAATGAAAGTTAAGGTAAATGAAACAATCAAGACTCTGGAAATTGTCAGAACAGTATCTTGGATGACATAATCGAGATATCCCAACAATGGAATGATACCTCAACCGTATCTAAGATTTTCTGAGGATTAGAAGAACAATGTCTTGAACTGAGCGCACAAGATTTTCTGAGGATCAACGAAGCAATATCTTACATGATATAATTGAGATATTCCATCAAGGGAATGATACCTCAATCGTATCTAAGATTCTCCGAGGATACTAGAGAAATACCTAAAAATAAATGAGATTCTTCATATCAATGAAGCAGTATCTCAAACAGATAAATGAGATTCTTCAAATAAATGAAGCAGTATCTCAAACAGATAAATGAGATTCTTCAGATAAATGAAGCAGTATCTCAAATAGATAAATGAGATGCTTCAGATAAATGAAGCAGTATCTCAAACAGCAACTGAGATTCTTCAGCTAAATGAAGCAGTATCTCAAACAACAATTGGGATTCTTCAGATAAATGAAGCAGTATATCAAACGGATAAATGAGTTTCTTCAGATAAATGAAGCAGTATCTCAAACAGATAAATGAGATTCTTCAGATGAATGAAGCAGTATCTCAAATAGATAAATGAGATTCTTCAGATAAATGAAGCAGTATCTCAAACAGATAAGTGAGATTCTCCAGATCAACGAAGCAACATCTTATATGATATAATCAAGATATTCCAACAAGGGAATGATACCTTAATTGAATCTAAGACTCTTCGAGGATACTAGAGCAGTATCTCTAAAACAAATGAGATTCTTCAAATTAATGAAGCAGTATCTCAAACATATAAGTGAGATTCTCTGGATCAACGAAACAACATCTTATATGATCTAATCAAGATATTCCAACATCGGAAATGATACCTTAATTGAATCTAAGACCCTTCGAGGATACTAGAGCAATATCTCTAAGAACAAATGAGTTTCTTCAAATAAATGAAGCAGTTTCTCAAATATTCATCTGTTGGGGGAAATAGCTCAGAAAAAGACTCCTTTTGGAGGAAATTTACTAGAAATGCTCTGCAGGGGAAAAGCTCATAAGAGACTATTTAGGGTAATCTCTGCTTGGGGAGCGATGATAGCGAAGATGTTGGGGAATATTGTTATTAACCACAAAACTTGAAGAATGACTTGCTGGGAAATAATTTCATGAGCATATGCAGGGTAATAACTTCATTAAACTAAATGAGGAAAGTCCAGGATACATATGAATGATCCTAGATCCTGATATTTTGGTGTTTTTTTTATGATGTTCCACTTTGGGTGGCGATGCCATGCATGGGATGATGCATGAGATGCATGAAGAGATGTAATTGTTGGGGATATTTAGGATGTGCATGGGAATGCAACTGAGTTTTGATTTTGTATAAGGTTATGCATAAGTTTTTTGACGATTGATGGGATTATGTTTGAGGAATCTTCCTATTTTGGGCAGGAAAATTATGCATGAATTGATGCATGTGATGCATGTGGGAATGCAAGTGGGTACTTGGATTTTTTTGTAGGGATTTATTTTTTATTGCCAATGGAATTGGACTTTGAAGGTGAACTGCCAGTAGAGAACTGGTGAAAAAGATTGAACTGCCAGATGAGAACAGAATTTGAAGGATACGTTACCAGAAGAGAACTAGTGAAAATAATTGAAATGTCAGACGAGACTGAATTTGTTTTTGTTTGTCAGACGGGAATTGACTTTTAAAGTAGGCTACCAGACGAGAACTGGTTATGAAAAATAGACTACCAAACGGGAACTGTTATCAAAATAGGTGACCGACCAGATGAGAACTGGTATTAAGAGATGATTTACCAGACGAGAACTGGTATTTGGTAAATGATTTGTCATACAAGAACCAGTTTTTTTGAAATAGTTCGACAGACGAGAACTGGACTTTAGAAATAACTTTCCAAACGGGAACTAGACTTTGAAATAAATTTCCAGACGGGAACTAGACTTTGAAATAAATTTCCAGACGGGAACTGGACTTTGAAATAAATTGACAGACGGGAACTGGACTTTGAAATAAATTTCTAGACGGGAACTGAACTTTGAAATAAATTGCCAGACGGGAACTGGTCTTGAAAAGGTCTGCCATACGGAAACTGGGCTTTGAAATAAACTGCCAAACGAGAATTGGACTTTGAAAAGGTTTGCCAGATGGGAACTGGGCTTTGAAATAAACTGCCAAACGAGAATTGGACTTTGAATTGGCAAGCGATGTTGGGCTTTGGTGTCAGATTTTGTGTTTACAAGGCCTTTTGATGTCAGGTTCAATGTTATGGGGTTAGGCGCGATAAATGACATGATATGCATGACTTTATGCTGGAGCAAAGCGACATGACTAATGCATGATGATGATTTATGTAATGATTCGAAGGTTTCCAAAAATGCCCCTGTGGGTATTGGAAGAGAAGGTTCTTTCCAGAAAGGCTTTTGTCTGTCAAAAGGTTATTTTATGGGGTGATAACATGATTCCCCGACACTCATCTTGAACTCTACAGTTGATGACGTGTGAAAAAGCTTTTGCTTGAACAACTTGAAATCATGGAGAAGACTTGCTCCTATGTGGCCCATCTTGCCTCAGTTTGTTGGGTTTATGCATAATGCTTACCTCGATAGGATTTTGAAAACAATTGTACCATAATTTGGATATGGTTTGCCCCATAGTTTTAAGTCATGAAAGGATTTATCCTTGGTTAACCGACTCTCGGAGTGGTTGACTTTCCTGTACTCTTGAGGTAGCTTGCTCCGGTATGAGCGTTGAAGTGACTTAACTCACCCTGACTGAACATTGAAGGGGTTTGCCCCTGGCCAACAAAACCTCTAGGTGATTTGTCCCAGTTAATAGAGTCCTGAGATGATTTTCTCTAGATCAAATGATTCTTGAAATGATTTGCACCCTTATTAACAGATGTTTGGAGACTATTTCAGGTTGACTGATTCCTGGAGTAATCTTCCTCCGATCAACTGCTGTTTTTAGGTGACATACCCCTAGTTTATGGGTTATGAGGCAGTCTTGATTCTGGTGAATGATCAAGTTCCTCTGGTTTCTCTTTGTTGAAATTTCCTTGATGTCAAGTACTGAATTGCAATTAAAATTGTTCACTTATAAATGGTAATTTTAATGTGATGCCTATGCAGGTTTTGAAAAAATCATTTATTAGAATGATGTGATATTGTGTGACAGACGGGCCATTAGTCTAGACGCAATGTTGATTTAGCAATGTGAAAGATACAATGAGAATAATGACATTGATGTAGAAGATTAGTAAATCTTTAGGAGTCAGTTTACACAACCTTGTTGTAGAAATGCTTTCAGAATAAACCCTGCTTCAATTAGGTCTTTTAAGGATTGTAACGTGACCTGGTTCATGGTTTTCGAAACAAAGGATATGAGGCTCAAAATTGTTTTTTACCCACCCTTCTTCTTGATAAACTTCAATCCTACGCTTAGTTAAATCAACATACACATTCATCTTTTAAGAGAGTTTTGAAGGTGTAAGGATAAAGATGATGATTCAAGGTCTCTTGAAATGGCAGTCACCATGTTTTATTTTTTGTATGTCGGTGACCCTTTGGTTTTGGTATGGTGGTCACTGAATCTTGTTTTGGTTTTGCAGAGGATTTGATTACCTCCTTTACTTTTAACTTTATTGATCCCTAACTTTTTTCTAGACCGTTTTTGAAGCTTTTAAGTCCAGCGGGATTGCCCTAATTTTTGCCTAAGTTGCCTCTGGGGTGTTCGACTTAGCGGGCTTTTCTTTGATTTTATTTTTGATAGGTTGTGACTGCCAAGTCAATGGTCATTGAAGAACAACCATTATAATTTTTTATTTTGCATGGTTCTTTCGACACTTCAGGATGTGTACGAAGAATGACATATGGTTGATCCTTAGACGTGATGTTTCATCTTCTAGTTTTGAATGCGTAGTCAAGTTAATTGAACACTACCATGCCCCAGGTTAAGCGTAAAAGTTTGTAGATCCGAAAGGAACTCCTACTTCTCGGCTCGAAGTGGTTGACTAGGGATTACCACCTTATCTCTCTAGTGTTTAGGGGTTTGAAACAATGCTTGTACATCATCAATAGGATTTTATCCGAAAGCATACAGTAAGCAATTATGGGTATTTTGTTTTCGTCATCCTCCCTCAAGTATTTGCTAAAATAACAGTTATAGTAAAGAAAGTGAAGTGGGAGAAACATGGATGCATTTTTTTTGTTTTTGATATAAGAGAAGAAAAATGAGCGAATGCGAGATAATTGATTCAAAACATGCATGATTACTTTATTACTATTACCATTAAAAACAACAATGTACAAAAACAAGTAGCATTTAACAACAAGGAAATTATAAATGTAATGATAAAAACAAATTAGTCCAATGATTTCCAATGATGTCTTCCTGTCTAAACCACTGGCATTAAGAGATACTCTATGAAGTCTTCGAACTCATTCGGGCGAGAAGTTGTCATGCACCAATAGGCTTCCTTCTAAAAAGGATATGTACCTTTTGTCAATCAATTGTTGAACCTTGGTTTTGAAAGCGTTGTAGTCTTTAGTCGAGTGCCCTATTGATCCAGCATGGTATCCATGTTGCACATCAGGATCAGACCAAGGTGGGTATGGTTCCGGAAATGGCCTGAGAGACTTGGGCTCCACCGGCGAGCTTTGAATCAGATATGGCAAAAGTTGACTATATAACATATGGATTGGATCGAGAGGAGCATTCCTTCTTTCCATATTGTTTTGAGGCCTATGCTGGTCTAGATGCTGATTTTGATATCCTTGACCATGAGATCTTTGATTTGTATGAGGAGCAGTCCATGGTTGCTTGAATGGTGCTATAGGCGTTGCTGGTTACCCATAAGGATAGTGTGGTGTTGGAACTGGTGACCGCTGAAAAGATAAGGGATCATAAGGGCTTACTAGTGCACCATGTGAATACCTAACATCTGTTATGACTGCATTGGTTTTATCCTCTTCTTCCTTTTGGGAACTGCTGCGGGATTTTGTCTCGCTAGCTTGGCTGCTCAAGCTGCCTTGGATTCTTCCACTTTTTAGGTTACTCTCGACGCGTTCTCCAATTATCACTAAGTGGGCGAAGTCTGATAACATATTGCCTACCATCCTTTCAAAGTAAGGACTCTGCAAGGTATCCATAAACAAGTCAACCAATTCCTTATCCAAGAGTGGTGGTTTCACTTAGACTGCCAATTCTCTCAATCGATGTGCATAACATTTGAAATATTCGTTGCTCTTTTGAGATAAGCTTTGCAATTGTCTTCAGAATGGAGCCATGTCCAAGTTATATTTATAATGCTTCAAAAAGGCATTAGTTATATCCTCCCATGATTGAATATGGCTTCTTTTCAATTTTGTATACCAGCTCAGCGATGCTCCAATCAAACTGTCTTGAAAATAGTGAACCATCAGTTTGTCATTGTGAGTATGTGATGCCATTTTTCGGAAGAACATCACCAAATGGTTCCTTGGACAACTATCCCCTATGTACTTCTCAAAGTTGGGTACTTTGAATTTCGAAGGGGCCACTAGGCCTGACACTAAGCACATATCGAGCCTAAAATTGTCATTCACATCCATTGCTCGGACTCTCTCCTTAAGGGCATAAAGCCTTTCAACATCAGGATTGATCAGTGGTATCAACTAAGATTGAGTAGGAATGTTCTCTTGTGGAGGATTATAGTCAGGCAGAGGGTCATACATTGGGTTGGTAATTACAGTAAAGCTTGATGAGGAACCAACGTTCTCTATGACACCATGTTGAAAATTGTTCTTTGACTGGGCTAGCCTAGCTTCCAACGTTTGGTCTACCTTTCCTTTCATGTTATTCATATCATTTCTCAGCTCAAATTAATTATGTTCCAAGCACTCCCTTGTCTTTTACTAGCTCTCAAGGGTTCAATACGAGTGTCGAGAAATCATCCTGCTGGTAATGGACAAAAGGACATGATAAGTTTTTTTTTGTATTTGGAAAATGATATGCATACTGATGGAATGCGGATGCATGAAATGTGATTCAATATTCAAGGTCACAGGAATAAGTAAGTTTGCAGGTTAATTAACAGAACAATAGGTAAATAACTAGTATCTCTGATTAATGGAACCCCATAGGTAGGCTCTACAGTTGGTAGGTTCCCAGAGTCACGGATCCTTCTTGAGAACGTCAATTCCGTGACGAAGGCTCATCGGAAAATAATACCCTCATATGATATCGTCTAGGTGAGGTCTTCGTATTATCCCAACAAGGAAGGCTCTTGGGAATTATACTACACCACTCTCGAGTCCAAGGTTCTAACAAGGTTCTCAGAGTCATAGGTTGAGGTTGGAAATACTACTATAAGATAGTAATACGTCCAAGGGATCTCATCTGATTGGGGATTTCGTGTTAACCCCACAAGTCTGAAGTCTTGTAGGTTAATACTACATAACCACCAGAGATGAATCGGGTTAAAAGGTCCCTAGAGTCATTGATCCAACTTGAAAACACCATCGTCGCGACGGAGTCTCGTCGAACAATGATATCTCAAGAGAATCTACTCTAGGCGGGGTCTTCGTATCGTCCCAACAAGGAAGGCTCCTTGTGGGCCTCTACTGCACAACCACCATCTTAATCCTATGGTTTTTCTCTGACTCGAGTAGAGAGCCTATCTCACAAAGTGCCAATAATTAGAGGGGCCCAAATAGTAATAATGAGAACCAACAACAGATTACAAATAACAATTATACAATGAGATCAAGAAAAAAAGATAGAAGAAATCACGTGAACAAAGCTAACATTCATCGTAAATCAAACTAAGTTAGGCTTGAATATCTCTTGCTTGGAGCAGATGATTCCCCAGTAGAGTCGCCATCTATCGCATCTCGAAAAATATGATTCCTCGCGATGGTCGTGGAAAAAATTAGTTCGAACAGAGTCACCACCGAACTTTATTTATTCCAATGAAGGAATAAGAAAATATCGATAAAACCTTTGAAAAATAGAATAATGGTCGTCATAACCATATTCGGGTTCGGGAGTCGATTACAAAAGGCGAAGTTATTAGCACCCCTCACGTCCGTTGTACTCAACGGAAACCTTTTAGTTTAATTTGTGATTTGAATGTTAGCTAAATGTTATTTGTTTTCTTCGAGTGATAAAAATATTGAAAAGAGATCGATGGAAACCTCATAAGGGGGCGGAAAGGGGAGGTTTTTTATTAGTGTGCTCGCGAAGATCTAGCAATCTCCTGCCTACGTATCCTTATAGTGCAATAAGGAAATAAGAGCATTCGTAGTTCGGGGAACTACGATTTGTTGGTGTCTTTTAGTGAACAATTGTTTAGATCGCGTTCTAAAGGCTAAATGTTGGCTTGTTTACTCTCGGCGGAGGCTTAAGCACTAGTTTGTTATGCGCATTAGAAATGATTAAACAATGTTCTTTCTGAAGAGAGTTTTAATCACACAGGGGTGACAAGTTGGATTAATATGTTGGATGTTTTGTTTGATTCGTTTCGATCGCACGTGGGCGAGAAAAAGATAGATTTAATGTATTGAGATATTTTTGTTGATGACGATTACTCGGATAGTCGAGTAAGGCAACTCGTAACCTAATAGTCGAGGAGAGTAATCGAAGGCTCTAGACCATCTCCCTTTTCATACTTAATTGTAAAATGATTTGATAATAGTTAAGGTGTCTTGAATGGATGATGAATACTCGGATAGTCGAGTAAGGCAACTCGTATCCTAATAGTCGAGGAGAGGAATTGAAGGCTCTAGACCATCTCCCTTTTCATCCTTAATTGATTATGAAAATAAGTTTGTGTATGGTTGATGTATTTTAGATAAACGACAAGTACTTGATCAATTGCATAAGGCAACTCATATCCAAGTATTTGAGGAGAGGAATCAAAGGCTCGAGACCATCTCCCTTTTCGTTTAGTTTGTTATGAAAATGATTTGATTTAATTGAGTTTAGGCGGATGACAATTATTTGACTAACCAAGTAAGGGAACTCGTATTCAAACAATTAAGGAAAGGAGTTGAAGGCTCAAAACCATCCCCTTTTTCATTTCTAAATGAAATGGTATTTAATTGTGATGAGGTATTTTAATTTGAATAAAAATACTCGATGTTGGATCGAGGTTTGAATTTGTATTTGCGGATAAATTAGATTATAACTAGTGAATCAATCATCTAATAGATTAATTAATAACCAAATAGGTCTCATTGTAAGAAAGTCCAAGAGTAAGATATGTGAGGTTGATGGCGATGCTAAAAGCGGTTGACTTACAAAGGTATTTGAAACTGGGCTCGCCATTGATTCGAGAATTGTGTGATTTTAGTGGTTTAAAGTGGTTTTGAATCGATGATGAATTTGAATGAAATCATGTTTGTATTATGAAATGGAAGATGATGGTGGAATAAGTCGGTCCATTTCTAATTATCAAAATTAATTGATTATAAATTCAGTTAAGTCATCTAATTAAGGTAATTAAAATTAATTATCAAAATTGTTTGATTAAAAATTAATATAATCAAATAATTAAGTTAATTAAAGTTTGTTAACAAAATTATCTAATTTACTCAAAACTTTAATTAATTAATTTAATAAGTGACGTTTTTGAATAAAAAATAATTGAATTGAATCGACCACCATGTGCTCATTAACCGGTTTGTACATGATGACAACATGAATAATGTCATACGTAAAATCATAACACGGTGAAAATGTTCTATTGATGTATTGTAATTTTGATGGCATAACGACATAATATTGCTGAATCCACAGATACAAAATATTCGATTAAAAAATGTAATGGAATAAAATAACAGCAACAATAACATATCCACAATCATCTACAATGTTTACAAATTATTTACAACATATGAGGGGAAAATTGAAGACAAGAGGCGCAAATAAGATAAATGGGCTTAATTCTAATATCCTTTAGTCCAACAACTATAATTCTCTCTATCAAAGAAAGCCAGATTTCTGAATTGGTCAAATAACATATCATATTTATGAGAAAGAAACTAAAGAGGAAAAAAACCGAAATGAATCATGCCATGTTCTCAAATATTTATCAGTCCACAATTCATTGAAGCAAAAAAATTAAAGCTTTAACTAAAATAAAATGGTTTTTTGACCTTTTCCAACAACTATGCTCAAATGAACAGGTATACTGCTTGTACAAAAAGGAACGTAAATTTGAAATCTATATCTTTCATTCTTTTCCACTTCTTAAATCGCACCAATGAAAAGAACTGACAAGACCGAACTCAATTTCCAATTCAACATATATGCTTTCAAGTAATTTTATTAATTAAAAAATACAAACAGAGGGAAAAACTATATAGGAATTCAGGCCATCAACTACTGCAATTTAGCTTCACAGCTAAAATTCCCAAAATCATAATACGAACACGAATAAAAAATGAAACAATTGCATAATTGAAATAAACAAACGTGTAACACAACCAACAATTATAACAGGATCCAAACCAAAACCACTATCAAAGCAACACCATAATGTAAATGGAGTTGAAGAGTAACAAATCGAAATTTACCGACACCATGTCATTAACATTGTAGTTGAAGTCATGTTGTTGCTTGAAATCGATATTGCTACACAATTGTTGTTGCATTGCAGTGAGATGAGACATTATTGTTGTTGTTTCGATGTGACACAAACGATCGAAGAATAATAATTTGCATCTGTTCAGATTGATGAGGTTGATGATAACTGAAAGTTTACGGTTGTCGGGGTGGAGGGTATGTGCAAGTGTGTTATTGAGGTGTAACGATTCTTTTATTGATGCAAGGTTGTGATGAGCGAGGTTATGCGGCGATGCAAGGTTAAGATTTCGACGGAGGAGTGATGGTCGAAAAGCAAGGTGATGGTCGGAGAAGGGGATGTGAGTTACATTGATATTTTCACGACGGTCAGAAATAAAGTTGATGGAGTGAATCACCAGTGAGGTTTGGGACGACAAATGAAGTGTGAAGGTTACCGCGGTTGTTGGCCGTGATTAGAGGAGTGAAGGGAGACAATTGCATTGTTGTAGCCGGTGCGAATGGAGGTCGTAGTTAGGTTGTAGGTTGTTCACGGTGCGGAAATAGAGGCGGAGGGAGTTTTCGTGAAAATGGAGAAAAAACAACCGCAATGGTGATGTGGTGGAAGAAGGTTAGGTTAGGTTAAAGACGGAGTGGATTTCGTTTATGTGCATATCAGAGGGAGAATGATGAGGGTTTAAAGATGAAATGGAGGCAGTTGTGTGGTGGAGATGTTCCGAAGAGTGAGGTGTCGTGGTTTTGCGTTGGCCGGAGTTAGTTGGCGAGCGGGATTACGGAGAAGATGATGGTTTCGCGAGGTGGAATAATGTAAAGAAGAAGATGAAAAGAGGTGAGGTTCTTTTTGTCCAAAGGATCAAAAGAAGATCCTTTCTTCTTTCTGCATTATTTTAACCCCCCATGTGAGAGAAGGTTTCTCTAATTTTCTTTGAGAGAGTTCGTTGGAAGTGAGATATTGGGAGGGATGTGTGACAACTGTTGAATGGAGGGGAGGTCCGTCGTAAAAGTTACAAGGAAAAGGCGGAGGTTTGTGATGGCGGAAAAATGGTGTGTAGGGAGTAGTGATGTATTTATGAAGGAGGAAGAAGTGAAGTCTCTATTGAAGGAAGAAGAAGAGGTAGGTAGTGGTTTTCAGAGAAAAACTATTAATGATCCCCTTTTCCTTTTTCATTTTCTTTTTTAATTATCGTTTGAGAGAGTGGAGAGTCTTTTGAGATTCCACGTGTGTGCCTTCTATTGGTGGACTCCTCTCATTCCATTTTGAAACCGATGCCTCCAGCTGTCCGCCTACCACCCTCATAACTGGTAATACAAAAAATATGAGAGAATCCAATAAGAGATGGGACGCGTGTAAACTATTGAATGAAGAATCTTTTTTCAATTGTAATCTGCCCTCCTTGCTAGTTGTCCACACGTTTCCGTTTGAAAATGGAGAGAGATTTGATTTTATAATTTTATTTATTAATATATTTAATTAAATTCTTGGTTGTTGATTGGTCAATAAATAAATACATGGATTAGAAAATATAGACCTTTGATTAACTTGAATTTGATGGTCAAGGTTAAATCAAAGAAACACAAATGCTAACTAATTCTAAAAATGTTAAAATTGCACCTTCTAGATGATTTAATTGATTTAAAACAATTTAAATTAATTAAATCAAATAAAATTCACAACTTCTAAAATGAACATGATAAAAATAAAATAAGAACATGAAAAATTCTATTTTATTATCCAGATTAATTTGACAAAAATATAAAAATAAAACGACTAAAAATGAATAGAAGTCGGGCACAAAAGTGCCAGAAAAAATAAACTAAATGCATTAAAATGATCAGCGTGAAATAAACTTATTGGAAAAATATAACGTCTCTTTTAATTCTAAAATAATTCTTGATCGGTTAAACGGTTCAGACGGATCAAAATGCAACTGAAAAAGTCGTCAAAAAATATATCGAGCACATCAGGTTAAACTACATGAACCATAGATTAATAATACTGACGTCTGCAAGCTTGATTTCGAACTTTTTACCCGCTGATTTTGCACGTACTTGAGGAATGATTTAATCAATTTGTCTGTATATTTGAGAATTTATTGCTACTGATATTTTAGGTATTATTCATGATGAAATGCATGTTATGCTATACAACTGATGCAAATTGAAAATAAAATCAAACTTATGAAATTTTAAAATGTCCGGACAAAATTGGGGTATGACAATGAGCTTAACATCTACTTCTTTAGAAATCTCTCACACATTTTTAACAATAGTTTCAAAATTTATTTTATCATAGATGGTTTTAGGGATATTACCTTGTATATTGACTAGAATAACCATCAGAATTAGAGCAACATCAAGGAATTCCTAGGTAGGATGGTGTGCAGATTTAGTTATATTTTTCAGGTGGCTTATTAGCACAAAAGTATTTCTTCTCAGTGTCTCTTCTTTCCCGGTGAGATCAGACATAGATAATGGTACCTTAGAAGATCACTTACCTGACTTTTCAGATTCTTCTTTTTCTCCTATTTCGGTGGTTCCTAGGTGGGGGGACATCTAGCCAGACCATAAGCCTTTCCTCATAGAGTCCCCCCTTTCATCTTGACTTCGTGCAAGTTGACTACAAGTTGGGTTCCTATATATATTTCTTTGATTTCTTTGTATTTTTCTTATCTTTACCTGAAAGGTTGGTTCCATGCCTAGTTCCAACCATGTTTGCATAATTTTTTGGAGTAAAGTGGAAGAATGCACTTAAGGTTAGCAAAGAGTGAGATGATTGATTATCAGAGAAGATGAAAAAAATATTTTAAAACTTGAGGTAGGTAATGACTGGATATGGAATACCAAAATTTATGAAAAAAGAAGGCGCACGTGCCTTGGTCATGATGGCTATGAGAGACAAAATGAAAACCTAATAGTTCCTAAGACATTTCAACATTGATTGCTAGAGATTCTTAATAATGCATAGACCTAGAGCATTTCTTAATTTTTCAAATTGAGAAGCATCCAAAGCCTAAGTAAAACAATGAAAACAACAAAAAATAAACTCTTCCAAAATTTCTTCCACTTCATAGTGTTCTTCATATCCTCTTAAGGTACTAAAAATTCTTTATTTTTTCCCTCAATTATGACAATTTGTTTTTCATGATTATGCATAGAAGAGGAAGATCGAGGATGGTAGTGCTGCCCGAGGAATTGTCAACATATACTTTTTAAGTTTCTTCTTCTAGGGCTTGATTGCAAAGCCACGATGAGTAAACATAGCTAATTTTCTATTGTGTTGGGTTTAAATGTAGTTATTTTCTACTTAAGTTTTAATCCTGATGGATTCTTCATTTTTAATACGTGTTTTGGATTAGCTACCTAAAACAAATTTTCATGGTATGACTTGATATTCGAAAGGTATTGGTCATTACTAGATACAAGTCTATCATCTATTGGATGCTAAAGTCTAGACATATATTTAGATTTAATATTCGAGGGAGTAACGATATTGGAGAAAGGGAACATAAATGTAAGCATTTAGTGTTGAAACTTAATACTAATATATTGGTTAATAGGCTGATAGATCGTCTATTAGGTAATACGAGGGATGTCATGTCATTGAATCAAGACTGAGTTATGATGAGAGCTTCAGAAGGTAATATTAATAACTAACTAGAATTGCATATACTGGTCAAATATACTATATAAGAACAAGTTAATGAAGTCTAACCCTAACAAAGTTTTCTCACGGTTGAAACACCAAAAGTTTCTATTTTATTATTCTACTTTTCAAGTATTCACCAAACAATCAATTTTTGATAAACCAAACTTAAACTAATAAAAACTATTGAGCGTTCTTTGGAACATAACCAGTTTGTATGAAGAGGATAATAGTTCACTTGTTATCTACCCAGCAACAAAATTGCACCATTGTCGGGGACTGACGTAATTTTTAAAGACATTGTGATAGTTTTTATCATTTTAAGTTTTTTGTTCACACTAATACAAAAAGTACATACTACGACCCCTATTTCACCATAATTTATTGAAATACCATGGTTACATCTTGAAAATTAGGCGCCATCATATTTATATATATTTTAATTAAAAATAGTTTACATATTACCACGGTTGGATAAAGCAACCGTTGTGAAATTTTGTAAAGTTGATGTATTCAAATCTTAGCGCCAACAAATTTGTGATTTCCTTAATGTTATAGTGTCATCTTTCTTTTTGATTTATTTTTCAACACCATATAAGTAAAATTTCACTACAGTTGAATATTCCAACCATGGTGATATGTTTTACCTTTTTTTATAGTGGAGCCTTTCTTTTTTATTTATTTTTAAACTAGAAATAAGTCATATTTCACTATGGTTGAATAAACCAACTGTGGTGATATGATTTTTTTTTAAAATGGTTAAACACTGGCATTTTTTATTAAATTAAATTAAATAAATATGATATCACCACGGTTGTTTTAACCAACTGTGGTGAAATGTTATATTCCTATTCAAGAAACACAACTTAGCTTGTCATGTTTATTTAGTTTCCATTGCCTTACGAAATGAAACACAAATTCAACACTTAGAAACCATTTGAACCCTAACAAAATTTTTCATTTCCACTAACAAAAATAACCATCATATTATTTCATATCCAACCCGTTCAACATTATTTCCTTACCATCAATATTGTTCCCCAATAAACATGGAAAAAAAACTCCATCATTATTGTTCTTCACTAAACATACAAAGCAACAAAAAGCGAAGGAGGAATAAAAAGATACTTGTAAGAAGGAAGTATGAAACTCACATGATTTTTCTCTTTGACTTTTTCATCACATTTAAGGTACATGAAATATCTCTTTCATGCATGTAACCGTAAAATGTTATTGATATATATTTGTTTATGTTGTTGTTGTTGATGTGTTTTTGAGTTATTTTAGGTTTTGGTATTGATGGTTTTGTGTTATTGAAACATTGTAGGTTTTGGTATTGAGATATATATTGTTGTTGTTGTTATTGAGATATGTTTGTTTATTTTATTATTATTGTTGTTATTATTCTTGTTGTGTTATTGAGATATTGTAGGTTTTGGTATTGATGGTTTTGTTTTATTGAGATATTATATATTTTGGTATTGAGATATATATTGTTTTTATTGATGTTGTTGTGATTATGTTGTTGATGTTGATGATGATGTTTAGTTCTTAAACCTTAAAGTTTATTTGTTGATATTGTTGCTGAGAATGTTAATGAATGTTTAGTGCCTACGTTGTTGTTGTTGATGTTTAGTGCCTAAACCCTAAAGGTTAATTTGTTATTGTTGGTGAAAATGTTAATGAAGTTATCTTTTTTGTTTTGTTGATATATGTTGTGATTCTATTATTGTCATTGATGTTGTTTAGTCTCTAAACCTTAAAGGTTTATTTATTGGTTGTTAGTGAGAATGTTAATGAATGTTTAGTGCATATGTTGTTGTTGATGATGTTTAATGCCAAAATCCTAAAGGTTAATTTGTTGAGGCATCTTGTAATTATGTTGTTATTGTTATTGTTGGTGTTTAATGATATGTTTATTGTTATTGTTGTTGTTGTTACAAAAGTCTGTAACTAGAGTAAGAAATTGGCGATCGATTTTAATGATAAAACTTTGACTTGTTATGGTACAAATTCTTCCATTTTTAGGAGTAATATTGCATTCCTTATATGTAGTAAAGTGATTATTTTGATAGAAGATTAGACCCAGATATCAGTAGATTTGAAATAAAGCATATAGACCCACGTTCGTGTATTTTTTACATTATTCGATTGTATTTTTTTATAATTACTAGTACGTTCTTATTGATGTAATTGTAATCGAAATTTGAGTTTAATGATGATGATAAGTTGAAGAAAAAAGGGATCTCTTATGTTGATGAGCATTGGAGGGGTTATAAGTCACAACTCACATGTGATCGCTTTGTGAAACCTAAGCTTGATTATGAGCATCAAACTATGAAATATAACTATATTATGAAGAATGTTTGGGAGAAGCTTGTCAAGCCTTGTAAGTATGTTTATTTCTTGGTTAGTAGTAATCTTATTTTTTGAATAAGAATTTTATGCTTATGCTTTTTAGATACATACCATTCAAATTAATAATTTCATTAGGTTTATAACAGGTTAAAAGTGAATCAGGAAAGCTAAACAAGGAAATGATTAAATACCCTCATAAATTGTCTCGTGGGAGGGGGGTTACATAAAACACGAGGAAGATTGATTAATGAAAAAAAACTGGGAGATGGGGACTCAATAAGTTATGATTGTAGCCCATATCCATCGTTATGACATGAGAAGTGGAATAGGGTTCGACAAAGATCATCTAGAAAGTTCACTTCAGACACCTCACATGGAGTCGATGAGAAGATTATAAGTAGATTCTTTTGTCAATTCGAATATTAAATGTAAGATATGTTATGTGTAGCATTTGTGGTGTGTAATTTAAATCACTTTTGTAATGATATCTTAATTATGTTTTGTAGGATTTGTTGGTTTATATGCCCAGTCAAAGTTCCTTTGTTCAATAAGTACGATATGATATATTAGTAGAAGCAATCAGGACAAAGGAGCTTGGTGGACGTGTACGTGATGTTGGCGAAGGCATCTGCCAGAGATTATTCTTTGGTATATAGTGAGAAAAAGTAAAGAATTATGAAAGAAAGAGATGAAAGAGCTCGTTGATAAGAAGTTAACACATGAACGGGAAACCCAAAAGAAAGAGTTGGAAGGTAAATTAACATTAGATCACAAACCCAAAAGAAATAATTGGAGGATATGTACAATAAGAAGTTGGGAGATGCATTATCACATGAGTGTGAAATATGCAAGAAAGAGTTAGATGAGCTTTATGCGCTATGTGAAAATAGTGTTCTGTGTGTTGAATCTATTTTTTGTTGTTGTAGGATAAATAGTGTTTATGCCTTGTGTGTTGTTATTCTTTTTATGATGCAGAAATTGGCATCGACGAGTGTAATTGTCCAACCGAGTACAAATGAAAATGATGAATTGGCTGAAAGAGTTGTTTTAGGTGGTGCAATATAAAAAGGAAATTGTTCATCCGCCCATACCCATACCCAAAATGAGATGACAATTGCTTTTGACGATTCATTAAGAAAATTGGTATATATCATTATGGATCTTAAAGAAATAATTATTCATCAATTAGAGCATGGTCGAGATTTAGAGGTTTTCTATATTGATCCTAAAGATATAAAGGTTTTTTTTGTTTGGAAATAAAGGGTTGGCCATAGGGATACTACGGTGTGGTGCACGCGAGTACAATTTCTATTCTAATAAATGTCAATTTTAAATTTGTACACATCGATAATTTTAATGTTAAGACTCACTTATTTTTTGAATTTTTGTTTAACTATTTAGGTACATTCACTGTTTTTGTATAGAACCCAATAAATTGGATCTTTATGAATTCTTAGACCCATTTAGTATTCGATTTACAAATAGTTCTTCAAAAGTGCTTGAGTTATACATATCATCACGATTAACATAGGGGAATAGAGATCATTACTTAGCACAATTTATCGATTCATGAGTAATATTGAAATTGTTGTTTCTATATTATAATTAGTTTCCATGTTTTACCAAATACTAATTATGCTCATGTACATTTAATGGTCATTGGAAATTTACCATCATCTCTCTTCAGCAAAATATGGTAATTATGCTATACTTCTTAGGCAATCAACCGTGGTAAAAAAAGTGGCACACCAAATATTATATATCATGGTATGGATTGGAATCGAACCCATGACCTTTATACATTTCACCATGGTTTATTAAGACGGACGTGGTGAAATGTGGTGTGCTACCTAGTTTCTCACCATGATCACACGTCTGTGGTGAAAAGTAGCATACTTTTTACGACACCTTATGTTACCATAATTCATCACCCATGATGATATCCCTTTTCCAATTGTGGTGAAAGAACAACTTTTAATAGTGTCATATATGTTAATAGTTATTCATATCTTTTTTATAGTCACTAACATATTAATTGTGTTAGCTAGCTTTGTTATTACTTATTTATGTGAGATAAGGATCTAGCAGAACAACTTATGCTCGATCCCGAAATTGAAAAAATCGCATGCAGAAACAAAAGTACAAATAGAAAGAAAAAATTGCAAGTCGAGTTGCAAGATATAAATGAGTCTTATGTTTTAAAATAATAAACCATGGTTGATATGGACAACAACAACAATGAAAATAATGCGTAACAATAGAAATAATGTTGGTGGCATGGCATGAAAAGTAAAGTAATGGTATCTAGATCAACCAACATTGACGATGACAAATTAGGATGCATAGGAGAAAAAGTTTTTGAACAAATTCTTTCCTCACAAAAAATTCATAGAAGTAAAGACGACCATCACAATGTTCTCCTAAGGTTCAATTGAAACTCGGTGTGAAGTGTGGGAGGGGTACAAATCCATGATGAGAAGATGTCTAATCATGGTTTTAACTATCTTTCCCAAATTCAGGTATTCATAAATGGATTAAAACAACAACAAAAGTTATTACTAGATGCTATTTCTGGGGGTTCTCTTATGTCAAAAATTGTAGAAGATTCAATTGTAATTATTGAAAGAATGGAGTTTAGTGATCATCAAGGATAACATAACAAAAAAGAAAGAATGGTATCATGGAGTTTCATGATACCCTAAGTAAATTTACTAAGTAGAAAGAAAATATTGACTTGGTCTTATTAAGTCAAAGACCTTTCTTAATTAAAAATGGATTGGATTCAAAAGAGCTTAAATCATAAGAAAAAGAATCATCTAGTTTATAAAGGCACACGCTATAAAAAAGTTTGATAATTTATAGCCTTTCTATTTTGAAATTGAAAAGGTCTAAAGGTAATTAGACATTCTAAAGAAAAAAACGCATTTGGATCTAAGAAAATGTGGGTACCAAAGGTGAAATCTTAGCATGTTTTTCAGGAATGCTCTGCAGCCCGAAGTTTTAATGGATACTAATTAGAGTTGTGTAAAGAGTATAATTTCAAGTATACAATATCTTTGATCAAAGAATAGTTTATGTGTGTGAATATCAACAGTGGCGATCTAGTAAGGCATTTTGTTGAGGATATCTCAACATTTCTGATCATAAGTGATTACTTAACCTCATAGTAGGTTGAGTAGATATGTCAGTGATAGAGATATCAAACTCGTTATTTCAACCAACTATCGTATCCAACAATTCATAGAGAAGGATGCACGACAATATGTTAGTGA
This sequence comes from Lathyrus oleraceus, assembly GCF_024323335.1. NCBI lineage: Eukaryota > Viridiplantae > Streptophyta > Magnoliopsida > Fabales > Fabaceae > Lathyrus > Lathyrus oleraceus. The sequence goes on along the minus strand of NC_066583.1, from coordinate 557,575,757 downwards.
GTCTTTTTAATGAAAGTTTTATCAGGATTTCTTGACATTTTAAGTAGTGCACTACTTTACACAATTATCGAAATACTCTGATTAATTCTTTAAAATGTGCATTTATTTTTTCTCATAAAAGAATTATTTTTGCTAACTAAATGGACGAGCTTTTAGATCTTTTTAGAAATGAGGTGCAAATAAGGTTAAACAGGGGTGCATAAAAGTAATGAAATCCAACACAAAGGCCCAAAACCAAAATTTTGCTAAAAATGGGCTAGCCAATCGATTGGAATCATATCCCAATCGATTGGATGATTCCCAAACTCATAGATTTTCACAATGGTGCTCACAATAATGACTAGATAGTTGGGCATTAAATACAATGGCTAATTACAACAACTTTCTCTTCAAACTTTGAAGTTGCCAATTAATTGACACCTTCATCCAATCGATTGGCACCTCCAACCTAAGATACTCATACAATGTTATTAGCTATGAAGTATAGAAACACCCAATCACTCTATCCCTTGAAGATTTTGCTCAAACATGCAACTTCCCCTTCATCAATCAAGATTACAATAAAAAAGACGATGAAGGCAATGAATTCAATTTTGTCATATATGCTCAAACCCTTTTAATTGATCCATCCTATAGAATCACTTCTCCATTCAATGTCGGCTTTGTACACCCAAATAATAGATTGACTTATTATACAATGAATCATGTTCTTTTCCCAAGGAAAATAAAATTTAGCACCATCCAAAACTCGGATGTTCCTGCAGTTTGGTTTTTGGAAAATAAAGATGAGAAAATTCGGGTAGATGTTATGCTTCATCGTAAGTTGGATAGCCAAAAGAAGAACACCATTCTAACTTATAGTGAATTAATCACAAAAATCTTAGTCTGCACCGACTATGACTTGGAGTAAGAAGAATATGAAATTATGCACTCGAAAATAGGGAAATGCATCTTGAGAAAAACGGGATATACTATTCAAGGAAGAGAACTGTTCTGCTACCTCCAAGAAGGGAAAGATAACGAAGAAACAATGACCTCCCTTCATCATCTTCAAACACTCTCAATGATATATGTGATGATCAAAGAGAAATGCATTCAAATATTAACAAGTTAATTAAGAAATTGGAAAAAAAAAGTAAGCCTCATATCCCCAATGGTATCTAGCGTGAATGATGATGAGACTAACTAATTATTTTTTATGCGCTTATAATTCTTATTTTCTTGTAGTTTCTCTGTTGTAATTTTCTTGAATTAAATAAAATGTTTATCCTTTCTTAAATGGTTATGTACTTATGTTTTCATATTTAAATTTTTTTTGCAATGCATCTTTACCTTCCTTTTGATTTCGACAAAGGGGGAGAAGTATACTCTTAAGGATAGTAAAGTATACTCTCTACCTAATTAGAGGGAGTTTGATTACTCCAAATATACTTGTTTGTTTATTTTACCACCTCCCTGAGAGATGCGTTGTCATAATAAAAAAAAGGGAGAAGTTGGAACCATGTTTTGCAGGTTAGTGATCAAAGAAGTCTTGAATACGAATATGCTTTTGATGATGACAACTAAATATGATTTGGAAGATGATAACTAAAGTCAAGCATAAAGTGGTTAATCACTGCAGACTAAGTAGAGTTTGATGAGTGTGATCACTGCAAACATCATCTGATAGTGGCGCTTAAATCAAATATAATCAAGTCTCATCTACAAGTAAATTTCAAGCAATTTTCTATATGATTGAAGTACCTGACAAGTATTGAAGTGTGTGAAAGGTTTCCATGTTGCATCTGAGTGAACAATATTGTAAAATCAAAGGGCTTTATCGTAAAGTTATACGACTAATCACACACTCACTGAAACAAGTTTTAAACCATATTTTTATAAAATAAATATTTATTAAAATTCTTTAAAGTCGGGCCAATTGAATTGGGAACTGTCAGAAAAGCACTGGACAATTTCTTGTGTTCGCCAATGGATTGGCACATATACCGAATTTATTGGGTCAATGAAAAAATGCGCCTTAATCGTTTAGGACAAATTGTTAATAAATGGAAACGAATACATATCTTTTCTTTCCTTTTAAAACCATCTAAATAATTATTTTTATGTCTACCAATCGATTGGCACATTAGTTCTGGCCCAAAAATGTTTCTTTTTCCATGCCACCCTGTAGCCTATAATTAAAGGACCATTCCTTCATATTTTTACATAGAATCATGGGATCTCATATATCACTTCTCACTCATTCTTTAAAAATATTTTATCACTTTCTCTCACATAAAAGTTTAATCAGAGTGCTTTCGATAAATGTCTTTTGCGACTAAGGCATCTGTGTAATTCTGGAAGCATAGAGTTCTAAATTCACCAAGGAAATTTTTACCTTGGTTGAATAACTTTTTCAATTAGGGATTGTTTATTTGGGTTCAAAGCTAAAGCTGTAAAAATATTTGGTTTAGGGATTTAGTTACTAACTCTCCAATTCGGTTTGAAAGCTCATCCCATATTAAAAGCTTTCATAGGTTCGAGATCTTCCCGGTATAAAATCTCACATTGGTTCATGGTTATCATGGTAAATACCCAGATTTGGTTCGTAAGTTCATCCCGTTTAAAAGCTTTCTAAGGTATGAGATAAGCCCGATATAAAATTTCCTAGGTTCGTGAGTTCAGTCCATGTTAAAAGCTTACCAAGGTTTGATTTTAATCGATGTTAAAAGCTCACTAAGGTTCGAGTTTATCCCATGTTAAAAGATCTCCAAGGTTCGAGATCAACCCGTGTAAAATCTTGGTTTAAAGCTTGAAGACTAATCACTCCAAATTGTTTTTCAGAAAGAAGACTAACCGATTTGATCCGCCATTTGGAAGAAAGACTCACCGCTTCTCTCTGTGGTTTCTATTTGGTTTGAAGTTAGTCAGAAACTTCAGTTTCCTTGTATAAAGGGTTCGAGAGTTCAACCTATTAAAAGCTCTTAAGTTTATTAGATACTCTCAATATCTAATCGTGGGGACATGACTAAGTCTTTTTGACTGAACTTGTATAATTCCCGGTGTTTTCTCTCTATCCCTTAACTCTTTAAGTTTCCCTATTTTAATTTTTGCGCCTTTATCTTCCGCTACTTATTTCTAGAATATTTTGAAATGACTTAAAAATATAAAAATATAAAATTTCTAGAATATTTTAAACTCTTGTGTGGTACTAAAATGAGTAATGGTGGAATGAATAATGGATAACATCCCAAACCAAGTATTCAAATATAAAACTTCAACATCTCCATTTCTACCACCTTGCAAGCAAGGTCATTGTTAAAATCAGGATTAGACATAATTAGGTCAAGGTTATAACTCAAGAGTAGTTTGAGTTCTTCTATCATCCTATCATATTTTTGGGCTTTTGAAGACATTTAGGGTATAGGATATGGTCTTATATAGGAATCACCTGCATAATCCATAAGTTCTAGGGATGGTATAAGAAATATGTTTTTGATAGGTATATTTGAAACAAAAATTGTGAGAATTAAATGAGTTTTAGAAATTGTTTCTAAAGAAAATAAATAAATTTTGATGGGTTTACACACAAGAACATGTAATGATCACAAATCTTTAAAAATTAGGAAAGTTGTTATTTCATGAAACTTTGGCCGCGAAAGAAATACTCAAGAAGTTGTGCATGGTCTGTTGTCTTATGAGTTTACGACTACACCGATTACAAAAGTTCCTTAAAAAAATGTAATCATTACACCTATTATAATGATACTTTTATCAAAGTGTTTCATCACAAATAAAATTTCTCACTCAAAATATTTTAAATTCACATTTGATATGAAATCAGTGGTCGAGACTTTGGTGAATGTCGTCTTTAAGTCTGAGGAAAGTCATTAACCAATATATCAAAATTATTTCTCAAGAACCAAACTATTTCTCAATAATTATAAGTCATAACTTTGAAACAAAAGTAAAAAGAGAACTTCAAATTAGAAGGTTATGTTAAGAACAAATTTGTTTTAGTTTTAAAAAAAAAGATTTTTTTGAAAATGAATTTTATAAAAATGTTTTTTAAAATATTAAAGTTTTTTTAAATTTATTTTTTATAAATTAAAAGACTAATTTTGATATACTATGACATAAATCTACATTATTGAAGATCAAAGTATAGTCATAATCACATTTTTTTCAAAAAGTTCTATTTCAAAAATGATTTTTATGAAAAACTATTTAAAATAGTTTCAAAATTAAATGATTTTTTTAAAATTTTGATATCCAATTTATTTTCTGAAAATAATAAAATACCTAAAATAATATTTTAAAAATAACTATTTAAATCAAATTGTCGTTTAAAACTTTTTTATAAAATTCTTTTACATTAAAATATGTTACACTATTAAAAATTATTTAAAAAAAAAGCCAAAACAAACCATAAAAATGAGCATAAGTGATATTGAGGTGAAAAAGATCATGCTCTAATGTAGTGATGTGTGAACTTGTGTCTTGAGACTTAGATTTCCGGTGAACTAAAGTGATAATTAGACGGAAGAAGTTAAGTAGAAATAATGTTCATATGGTTCTTAGTCCATTAAAAATTTGACTAAAGTGTATCTCTTTTATTCTTTAATTTTTTAAAACTTTATTCTCAAGATACGTTATTTCATCAAATATCTTTTTCTCCTATAAATCAAGTCCATCTATCTTTTGTATCTTTTGTATTTGTTTTTGGAGTTTTAGTTGGGCATCATTAAAGGTGTCATCATTCTCATCAATTTTTTGATCTATTGTTGCTTTATCACTTTTAATAGACCGATAAGTGCGTAATTTACTTTAATATCACTACTAAATTTACATAATTGTTCAGTTACATGCACACGAAGTTACACATAAAATCCTAAATCTATACATATAACGAATATCTTCCTACATTTCTTGATTGATCTTAAGTTATTATTTTTTTATCATGTCAGATTTAATGTGTGGGAAGCAATGAAAAAGGATCAAGAAGCGATGCAATTGGAACAATGGAACCAAAGCTTGAAGTATAAAACACAAACTAAATTTTTCAGAGAAGCAATCCTCGGTCAACAATCTGAGATAGAAAATTCAATTAACAAAATAGAACAAATGCGTCGGATGAATCACATATTTTCTATCAGAAGTAGGCAGTGGATATAATATGCAAGAAAGAAGAATAACACACATAATTATCTTATTTCCTATACTTACAAGAGATTTTCACCCAGTTCCTTTGTACTTACAAGAGATTTTACTATAATCACACATGATTACAAGCACATAAGCAAGAGACGTCCTTTGATCAATCACACAAGCAAGAGACTTCAATGCTGAAGCACACAAGCAAGAGACTTTCTTTGCTCAAACACACGAGTAAGAGACTTATATACTCATGCACACATGCAAAAGACTTCATTTGCTCAAACATTAAATTAAGAGACTTTTTGGCTCAAGCACACAAGCAAGAGACTTCCAATGCTCAAAGACTTAGTAAGAGACTTCTAACAATCTACCTAGTAGATAAATGATTGTTGGAAAATACACTAGATATACAATCAAAGGTGTATAAAGAATACACACCTAATAGACTCTTTTAAGACTTAGAGGTTTCTAAGATATACAATGATAAGAAATCCTAAGTTATAAATTGTGTTTTTTTGTTGACAGAGAAACTTCTCTTTTAGTGTCAATTGGTGTCTTTTTCTTCAAGACTTTTAGCTTCTAAAATAGATAAGAAAAAGAGTCGTTAAAAATGCAGCACAATAGAGTCCCTTGAGAAGTTTTAAAAGAGACGTTGGGATGTTTCACCAAATTTTCAAGTTATGTGAAGGCTAGCTTAAAACCCTTTGCTACAAAAGGAATTAGCAGTTGTATCTCCGCAAACTTTTGAAAAAAATAGAGCTTAGGTATTCACGTGACAAAGTATGTTCAAAGGTCAACAATGACCTACCAGGGTCACCTTGATCCTTGCACTGACTTCTTCAGACTTTGACCTTCAGACCTTGATCTCTTTAGAGTCTGGTCTTTAGTTTCTGATCCATCAGATTTTGATCTTTAAGTTTCTCATTGAATGTTCATAGTCAGAACCAATACTTGGATTCTACATGAAAATTTAGTCAATGATCCTGCACACTTGAACAATCATTAGTATACCCAATTTTTCTTTAAATATTTTATTATCATCAAAATTTAAGGGATATTGACAAACCAATTTTATTCCAACAAAAGTGAGGCGTCATTAATTTTTAAAGATAATTTAGTTTGTTACACCAATGATATATATATATATATATATATATATATATATATATAATATATATATATATATATATATATATATATATATATATATTATATATATATATATTATATATATATATATCTATATATAATATCTATATAATATAATATATTATTATATATATATATATAATATATATATATATATATTATATATATATATATATTATATATATATATATATATATATTTTGGTTTATTTTCCTTGTTATTATTGACGTGTATTCTAGTTTACAAATGATGATACTATATATATATTAATGGTTTATTTTCCTTGTTATTATTGACGTTTATTTTCCTTGTTATTATTGACGTATATATATATATTATTGGTTTATTTTCCTTGTTATTATTGACGTGTATTCTAGTTTACAAATGATGATACTATATATATATTATTGGTTTATTTTCCTTGTTATTATTGACGTATATTATGCAGTATCGCACACTACTATTTCATGCAGTTGCATGTGGATCTATGATATCAAAAAGAGAAAATGATGATACTTCAATTATAGAGAAAATTACACTTAGTGATAATCAAGGAAAATATAATAAAGCTTCCATTCAAAAAAAAAGTCTGGAGTACTTAAACTAGGTAACAATGATGTAATGCTTGCGCGAAACAAGGTACTGACTTAGATTGTCCAAGAACATTCAAAGCAACTATTAAAACCTCCACAAAAAATTCGAAAATATAAAGAATCCTCTAATAAGAATAAACAAATTAAATATTGTGAATTATGTATAAGTGATCATCCTATTGGATATTTCCCTCCTAGTGATAAAAAGGTAAAATACTTAAATGACCAACAAATACCATATTAATACCAAAGAGTGAAGAATAATTTTTCATAGTGAATAATCCCTACTTTTGCCAAGAATGGAGGCAAGAGTTACAATTAGTGCCAACCTCGGATATTTAAGAAATCAAACTGAAGGAACTCTAAACCAATTCATGCAAATGTCTATTGCCAACCACAAGCAAATTTATGCCTCAATCACAAACATATAAGTTCATATATGAAAGATATAAAATCATCTAGATGACAATAAAGGAAGTCCCTTCTCTGCCAACACCTGAATTAATCCAACAAAACATTACAATGATATCATAAGTGGAGGAGTTGTAATTGAAAATCCTTTTAAGTCTAATAAATTTATTAATGATGATATTGTTGTTGAAATTGAAGAATAAGTTAAATAAATAGAAGAATGGACAAAAGAAAAACATAGATTTCTTGATTTCTTCGCAAATGAGGACATATAAATTGACAATAAAACCCGTGGAACAATGTTTTTAAGGGTATACAAAGAAGTGATCAAAGCTAAAGATAACTATCATGGTTTGCGTTTGATAATGTGTTTTTGATGATGAAAAATTAAAAGAGCCTTTGATGATACAACTTTACATGACAACCTTTGAGTCAAGAAAGTATGACAAATGTTTAAAGATGTAAGCAGGTGAATTATGATTTTATGATCAATGCAAACACCCTCTAACGATGGAATTTAATTTGAAGATTTCTAAAGCCTCATCTCCAAGAAGGTTCAGGCAAGTGTCTATATGATTGGTTTGCTTGGCAGGTCTTGAAGCTTCAAAGTGCTAAAGTGAAAGCTTATCCAATTGCGTCTGAGTGAATCGTGTTTTGTAAAAACACAAGATTTTTTTTGTAAAGTTATAAGGCTAAATCACAAACGCACTAAAAAACGTTTTTAAGCCTATATTTATTAAATAAAACATCCCTAAAATGTTTTAGTTCCGTGCTAGTTGTATCAAGAGCTATCAAAAAGTTTTGGACAAAAACTGTCAAATCGATTGAGACATATACCTAACCGATTGGGTGACTACAAAAGTTTTTCTTAAAAAATTAAGACAACATCTTATTGAAGGGAAACATCTCCATATCAATTATATCCCTTTTGAGCATTTGTAATCAATTAATTTTGGGGCTTCTAATCGATTAGGACAAGAAGCCAGTCGATTGGCACATTATTTTGGCCCATGGCTATTTTCTTTTTTGTGGTAACCTCTATCCTATAAATAGATGATTCTCCTTTTATATTTTCACATCCAGAAGCATCTCTCTCTCTCTCCTCTCTCTCTCTCTCTCTCTTCTCTTGTGGTAACCTCTATCTTATAAATAGATGATTCTCCTTTTATATTTTCACATCCAGAAGCATCTCTCTCTCTCTCTCTTCTCTCTCTCTCTCTCTCTCCTCTCTCTCTCTCTCTCTCTCTCTCTCTCTCTCTCTCTCTCTCTCTCTCTCTCTCTCTCTCTCTCTCTCTCTCTTCTTCCTATATATATATATATATATATATATATATATATATATATATATATATATATATATATATATATATATATATAATATATATATATTATTTTCTACTTTATATCAATTTAATTTAGTCGTAACGCTTCAAGAAAGTTTGTGTTTGGTGAGGAAGTTTGTTTTCTAGAAATGACATTATTGTAAAATCACCAAGAAGCGTTTTTCTCTTGGTTGAATAATTTATCTTTAAGTGACTATTTATTTGGGTTCAAAAGTTATCCCCTTTATAAACTTTGTTTAGGGATTTAGGATCTTAAGTCATAATTTTAGTTTGTAATCAGTCTGGTTTATAAGCTTACCTTAGTTAGAATCAATTCGGTTTAAAATCTCAACTTGATTCATTGTCATGTTGGTTAAAACCTCATTTTGGTTCGAAAGCTCAGCCCAGTTAAAAACTTACTTCGTTTCAAGATCAACCTGATCTAAAATCTCATTTGTTTTATGGTCATCCTGGTCAAAACCCCAATTCGGTTTGTGAGTTCAACATGCTTAAAAGTTCATCTTGGTTCGAGATAACACTGTAGAAAAACTCGGTTTAGCTTGGGGATTAACCACCTCAAGTTATTTTTCTTGGGATTATAATGAAATTCCAGGTTTAAGCAGAGACTTGGTGGAACTAAAGATGCCGACAAAGCCTAGAAAAAAGTCGATTAAGAAATATCTAAGACGGTTTGCACCAGAGGTTATGTCAAAAATACAAAAGGAGATCAAAAGACTCCTAAAAAGCATGTTCATAAAGACAACAAGGTATGTCGAATGGATTGCAAACATTGTTCCAGTAATCAAGAAAAAAGGAACATTGCGGGTTTGCGTAGATTTCAGAGATCTGAATGTTGCAACCCGAAAGAACGAATACCCAATGCCAGTCGCAAAAATGTTGGTTGACTCGGCAGCAGGTTTCAACTATATTAGTATGCTTGATGGTTACTCTAGTTATAAGAAAATATTTATTGCAGATGAGGATGTGGCAAAGACGATATTTTGATGTCCAAGAGCCTTAGGCACCTATGAATGGGTGGTGATGTCATTTGACTTAAAGAATGTTAGGGAACATACCAAGGGATAATGAATTAGATTTTCCATGACTATATTGAAACTTTTATGCAAATATACATTGATGATATATTCATTAAGTCTGTATCGGGAAGTCGTCATCTTGACCACCTTCGACAATCATTTGAAAGAATGAGGAAATATGGTCTGAAAATGAACCCTCTTAAGTGCACAATGTGCAGGCTGGAGATTTCCTTGGTTTCGTTGTCCAAGAGAAGGGCATCAAAATAAACCAAAATAAAACTAAATCCATCATGGAGATAAGACCTCCTTTGACCAAGAAGAGCTCCAATCTTTATTAGGGAAGATTAACTTTTTGAGGAGGTTTATTTTGAACTTTAGTGGAAAGACTCGAGCGTTCTCGCCGTTACTTCGCCTGGAAAAGGATGAATTCAAATGGAAACAAGAACATCAAAAGGTGTTCAATGAAATAAAGGAGTAACAAATGGACCCTCTGATATTGCCTTTTTCTACTTGGAATAAGTGCATGAGATTGTATATTTCTGCCTCAGACTTGACCAGGAAGCATGTTAGCACAAGAGGATGATAATGACGTTGAAAGGGCCATTTATCACCTAATTTGAGTCTTGATTGATGTAGAAACTAGGTATATTCTAATAGAAAATATGTTCCTATGTTTTTATTTCTCCTGTATGAAGTTAAAGCATTATATAAAACATGTTGCTGTTTACGTCTCTTCGCATTTTGATATCATTATGCATATGTTATCTAAGTCAATTTTGCATAGTCAAATTGTAAAATGGGCTCTCGTCCTTACTGAATATTCCCTGACGTATATGCCTTTAAAGGAAATGAAGGGGTACGTGGTCGCCAACTTTATCATAGATCATGCGATGGTCGAGACACCTCAAGAATATTTGGAATTGGAACCTTGGAAATTATACTTCAATGGTTCTAGCCATAAAAATGGGACTGGCATGGGAATCTTAGTAATTTCTCCTAGAAAGATTCCGACGAAGTTTAAATACAAAATTGACGACTCTTGCTCAAATAACGAGGCCGGATATGAGGCTTTGATAGTTGGCCTTGAAATTTTGTTGGATTTGGGGGCAAGAAGAGTCGAAGTCAGAGAGACTCTGAGTTGGTTTTTAAGAAAATAATAGAAGACTACATATGCATTAAGGAGAATTCAATAATGTACTTTGTTATAGTGAATCGACTTATTAAGCGTTTCGATTATGTTGACATTCAACATGACTCTCGACTTGAAAATCAAGAGGCAAATGATTTGTCTAGGATTTCCTCAGGATACAAAGTATTGAAAGGTGAGTTAGAATAATTAATTGAAGTTCGAGGAGGAGTAGAATTACAAAATTGGAATCTTCATATCCTAAGAACTTTGAGATTTTTGTCATTGACGAGATGAAAGACACTGATTGGCGAAAGCCAATAGTAAAATATCTAGAAAATCCAACAGGGTTGACTGATCGCAAAGTGAAATACATGTCTTTAAGCTATGTTATCATAGGAACAAATTGTTCAAGAAGACCCTAAATGTATCTTGCTCAAGTGTCTTAGTGAAGGTGAGGCATACCTGGAAGTTTCGAATGTCCATAGTGGAACGTGTGGCGTCCATCTAGTTGGACACTATAATACCTCAAAATTTGCCCCCCTCATTCATGCATTCATTTTTAGATCATCTAACATTTAATATTGCATTTCATCATGTCAATCGGAATTAGATCCAAGAAGCTTGAATATCATCGAAGACACTTTGTGGGTCCTATCTGGGTGATCAGTCAACACAAGGGAATGGCTTGAGATACTTCTAACATGTTCAAATGGGGTCTATTCATCAGTCAAAACGTTAATCTTGAAGGAGCAAAAGTTTGTTCATGAGCTGTCATGCTCGCTAGGCGAGCAGAATGGGTCGCCTAGCGAGTCCCAAGAAAAGCCACCAGAATCACCTACGCTCAGAGGAATTTCTTGAACTGTCATGCTCGCTAGGCGAAGCCCACGCGTTTTGTAAATAAAAAAAAAAAAAGAAATATAACAGAAAAAATCTTGGACTTGGACCTCTCTCATTTGAGCCCACAAAGCCGCGAAAATCAAGTTATAAATCCTGAAATTTCAGTAAAGGAAAAAAAAGGAGGAGAATTGGTGAAAGCTGAAAACACTCTGAAGTTTCCTTGGAACAAAACCCTAGAGAGATTCTAACTAATTCAGAGCAACCTCCAGAGACTGAAGGAAACTCATCTGCAAAGAACCAATTCCCTCTCATATAAACCCTAAGATTTTTCTGCAAAGCCAACGGTGCAATTCAATTTCAATCGATCCTCCCCAATCAGGTATGCCCTATTTCCACTACTTTATACTTTCAACCTGAAATTTCTGAATGTATGAGGTATTATGGGTGAATTTGGAAGAGTGGGTATCGTTAGGTTTTGCATGTGGGCACATGTTTTAGTATGTATGTCATGTCTTGATGTGTGGATCCTTGTCCCCTGACTTTGAATTTTGATACCCTTTTGATGCATGTGTTTGACAAGAGGTTTAGGCCTCCTACACTTGGTTGCTTTTTGGGAGCTCTTTTTGTGAATTTTAATGGCATGATTCATGTGGTTACATTTTGATTTGGGGCAACTCTTGATTGCACCCCATCTTGTCACTCTAACCTGTTTGTTGAGTTTTTTGTGAGGACTCACATGACTCCTGAAAGGATAGCTTGCTTGGCATTCCACTTTATTTGTGGGATACCATTTGGAGATTTATTCCGATTACCTGTATTGACTTGCTTTCTTTGATGGTTCCAGCTCGAGAGATCTCTGGGTTTCTTATTTCTTTAGCTGTTATTACTTCGGATCTTTATCTGTGTGGTAGATCTCTTGATCCTTTATCTTTCCCGCATTTTACCACTTTCTTAGCTGGAAGACCTCAATAGGAGGCAATGTTTTCTTTTGTTTGTTTACTTTTGTGCCCAAAGACCTCCAAGAAGAGGCATCAGTGCTAAAGACCTCCCTGAAGAGGCAATTGATGGATAAAAGGGATTAGTAGTCAATCCCCCGTTATTCAGTGCGTTGTTCTTTATGCTCATACTACGTGTCGATGCTTCAGAACAAAAGCCCAAGATCTGTTATCCGGTCAGTCAGTGGAGAGGGTTCCATCTTTCTGAACCCCCACGCTTTGTCATGAGCTCACCCTGTCCCAGGCTAAGAGCTATGAGGTCTTATCCTCATTACCCTTCTGATCTGATCACCCTGACGTTCAGTGTCAGTGGTTCAGAGCCCATTTGATTACCTATTCCATGGCTTGTTTGTCGAGGTTGATATGACCCCTCTTGACTAAAGCCCTACCCTTGTATGTTTGAGCCCCCTTGGTGGCATTTTACTTTATGCATGTTTGTTTTGTATGGTGTGATCGTCTCCCCATAGGATTGCTAGGGTTCGTATAGTCTCTCGTTTGCATGTCAGTTAAGGTAGCACTGTTCGTTCGTCTAGGACTTCCTTTTTTGCATGAGCATTCCTAAAACACAAACAAACTCATTGATTTTTCTTCTCCTAAGAACACATTAACTCCTTCTACTACAGGCAAGTAAGTCTCCAAAGGTCGAGCATCCGGTAGATTGCATAGTAACGTCGTTCATCTAAAAAACACACCCCTTAACCCGTAGGTAGCCGAACTACGGTTCGCTCTGATTCTCATTCCAGATGAGATACGTAGGCATAAGATGCGATGTCTTAGCGAGCACACTCCTCTTTAACCCATAGGTAGCCGAGCTACGAAGACTCTGATTCTCATATTCAGATGAGATACGTATGCAGTGGATGCGACATCCGTGCGAGTCATTTTCTTTTGACCCCTCTTTTAGTAAATAGTACATTAGATAAACCCACACCCTTTAGACAAGAACAACAAGAGTGGATCCCGTAGAGTACTACGGATGCGTAGGGGTGCTAATACCTTCCCTTTGCATAATCGACTACCGAACCCTAGATTTGGTTGCGAGACCTTGTCTTCTCCTTTCCTTTTTCCAGGTTTACTTCGAGCGTTTCCTTTCCCTCCTTTGGGATAAATAACGCATGGTGGCGACTCTTCTGCCATTTCTTTTTTCGCCGGTTGTTTTTTTGCATCTCCTTTTTCAGGTTGCGACAACTGACGACTCTGCTGGGGACCCTGGTTTCCCTGAGCGAGTCCCTCCTAGCTTTTGTAGGTTGTTTGTTTATTGGGTGTTCATTCTTTGGTACAGTTATTTATTTTTCAACATTTACCTGCTTCATTGCATTGTGTACATATCATTGTTGTATCTATTGGCTCTGCTGTTGGTTTGTTTGTTTGTAGGGATGGGGTGTTCTATGAGAGATAAGCCCATTACCCAGGCTTGAGTGTACACACAGGTTTTAGAGTGGATAGTCATGAGGCTTGCGTGGCGTGTTGCTACGTTAATTCGTTCATGAAGACCCACATCCAGACGAGGTTTCTTTTGGATATATTCTATCCTATGGGTGTTCCATAACGGTAGATGTTCCTCTAGAAATCGTCGACTCTGGTGACCATTTCCCGAGAACTCAGTCGAGGCCTCTCCTCTGAGACGTGATTATGTTAGCTCTGGTAGGCGCATTCTCGCTGATCAATCCGAGGACCCCGAGACTGGGAACTTGCTATTAGGATGTTCTGTTGAGGGGAGTCAGTGGAGGTCTTTTATCCCGTAATAATGCCAAACCTTCAGTGGTAAACGTATTATTCTCGACCGAAGGGCCGAAGTTGACAAACTTCTGTTCTTAGAACCTACCAGTGAGGGGTGGGCTATATTCAGGAAACCTTAACCTTCAACCAACCCGGTTTTCTGGAGCAGAGTTTTGATCTTGTATTATATTCCTTAATGGTTTCTTTCATTCAGTGCATCACATGAATGAGAATAGAAGGGGAGGATTGGTGAATTGTTGTACGCCTTTGTTTTATAAGTGGTTCAGTTCCCACCTGCCCAAGTCAGGAGCGTTCGTTGATATCAAGGACTCATTGAGTTGGTCGAAGAGATTGATGGGGATAAGAGCTAAAGATATTTCTTGGTGGTCAGACCGGGGCTTGCTTAGGGCGGATATTATTCACAGTTGTGGGAACTTCCCGAATGTACCGTTGGTAGGAAGAAGAAGAGGTATCAACTACAATCCTTCTCTGGCAGTCAGACAGTTTGGATATGCTTTAAGAACTCCGCCTTTGGAAAAGGATGTGGAAGAATCTCTGTTTTTCCATTCTTCATCTGATCTGACTGTATCCCGTAAGGCAGCTGAGGCTTGGCTCAAGGTGATCAAGAGAGGAAGGACTGTGCTTGGAAAAGGAGATTGCAGGACTTACCCTCAGTATGAAGATTGGCTTCAAGGAAGAGTCGAAGAGTTTGGTCTGCCATTTCCTATTGAGGAACCTTTGTATCCACCTACTCCTGAGCAGCCAACAATGGTGAACCGAGAAGAGTATGACAAATTGAAAAATGCCATGGAGGAGCTTCAATCTGAAAACTCGGAGTTAAGTGTGAAGCTGCAAGACTGTATGCATCAATTCCATGAGGCGGAATATCAGAAGAGGGAAGCCGTCAGATTCCAAGGGGAAGCAGAGAGGAAATTAGTTGTGGAGGTGGATTTCTTCAGGAAGACAGACGAAGCCTTGAGATCATCCAGTTCTGAGTTGAGGCGAGTCAAACAGCAGTTAGCAGATGCTCATGGTAAGTTAGCTGGTTGGCAAGAGCAATGCGATACATTTTTAGCTTCTCGGAAGGCAAAAGAGGAGGAGACGGTAGTCCAATTGACTGGTCAGATGGAGAAGTTGAAGATCCTGCTGAGGGAGAAGAACCATGAGCTGCTGTGTGCCCGTTCAACCAATGGTTATATCGCAGATCAACTCAACAAAGCTCAAGGACAGATTGAGGAACTCAAAGTACTGGCAGGTTTGAAGAAATCCAGACTTGAAGAGGTATTCGGAGAAGACGATGGGAATTACTACAGAGAGCACATCAACGAGTTGGATGGAGTTATTCACAAAAGGAATCTGCTTATCCGGCGTTTGACATAATCTTCAGATCATCCTGGCACAGTGGCACTATTGGCTGAAGTGAGGAGCAGTCCTTATGGGTTGTATACAGGAGGCTGATTCCTGATTTTTGTTCCTCTCTTTACTTATTGTATCGTAGTGATGATCCACAGGCTTGTTGTGGAGATCCTCTTGATGTACTGCTGGCTAAGGCCCTTCTCTTTGAGCTTATGAAGGTTTTCTCTCTATTGCACCTTGATCTTCGAAGTTTATCTATGGCTCGATCTTCTTGTGAGACTGGAATCAAGGGCTTAGAATACCCTTCGGAATTGATAAACATGTCATTGCATTTACATATTCATTTGCATATCTTGCATAACAGGTACCGCTGCGGTGTTCTCATATTATTTGGTGTTTCACTACTAGGATAGCTGACTCAGGCATTCACGGATACGGTACCCGCAGAAACCACCAGAGAGCAATGGAAAGCCTACAAGCAGAGCTCGCCGAGATGAAGATTCGCATGAATCAGTTCATGGATGTGGTTCAAGGGGTGGCTCGGGGACAGCAAGAGCTCAGGCAGATAATGCAGAGGAATCCCGTCACTACTCAACCAGAGACGTTGACTGATCCTCCAGCTGGAGAGGTTAATGAACCCAGTGGACCGGGGCCTACCCCGATCCTACTTGTCAACTCCGGTCAGCAACCCGTCCATGATGATCAGGAGGATCAGTTCCCCTTGCTTCAGGATGACGTTGGTATGAGTCATGGTATTGACCCTATGTTTCGGAGACTGGAAGAGAGGTTGAAGGCAGTGGAAGGACAGAATCCTCTGGGAGTAGACGTTGCTGACTTGGGATTGGTCCCAGGCGTAACGGTGCCACCGAAATTCAAGGTCCCGATATTTGACAAATACAGTGGCAACTCTTGCCCGAAGACCCATGTGCAAGCCTACTTTCGAAAGATGGTTGCATACTCCGACGATGAAAAGTTGCTTATGTACTTTTTCCAGGATAGCCTAGCTGGGGCATCCCTGGAATGATACATGAGGCTGGACAGAGCCCACATCCGTTGTTGGAGGGATTTGGCGGAGGCTTTCATGAATCAGTATCAGTATAATGCAGACATGGCTCCGGACAGAACTCAACTTCAGAATCTGTCTCTTAAAAGCAATGAGTGCTTCAGGGAATATGCTCAACGCTGGAGAGAAACAGCTTCCCGTGTTCAACCTCCTATGTTGGAAAAGGAAATGGCTAACATGTTCATGAACACTCTGCCTGGACCTTACTTGGAGCGCCTGGTGGGTTGCAATGCCTCCAACTTTGCTGATGTAGTCTCTACCGGTGAGAGGGTGGAGAACTATTTGAAGACATACAAGATCCAGAGTGGAGGTGGATCCTCATCAGGGGTGAAGAAGCTGTTCATTCAGGGACAGAAGAGGAGAGAAGGGGATGCAAGTGCCATATCTTCTTATCAGAACAGGGATAACCGGAGGAATAACTTTCAGAACTATAATCAGCAACCGTATGTTGCGGCTGTGACCATTCCAGTTGCAGCACCACTATAACAACAACAACCCCAGCGTCAACCAGCTCAGTACCAACCACAACAACCGGGTAATAGACCCGCTTATCAACAGAGGCCAAGGACGATGGACCGGCGTTTCGACACTCGTCCAATGTCATACGCTCAGCTACTTTCTAGTCTTCAACAACTACAACGTGTGCAGTTACGCACTTTGGCTCCTCCCGTTGGTAGACTTCCGATGGGTTACGACGCCAACGCTAGGTGTAGCTTCCACTCTGGGGCACCTGGCCACAATATTGAGAACTGCAAAGCTTTTAAGCACGTAGTTCAGGACCTCATAGATTCAAAGGCCATCGACCTTGCACCAGCTCTGAATGTTGTCAACAATCCCATGCCACAGCATAGTAGTGCAAATGTTAACATGGTTGAAGGAGAAGCCAAATCAGATGGCCAGGTCTCTGTGGTCAACGATGAAGATGGGGATAGTGATTGCGACATCGATAACTGGGTGCGTCCGAGGATCCTAGGTGAAGTCATCAACAATTGGTCTTCTGAGGAGATTATCCAAGTCACTTTTCTGGAGGAGTAATTTTTCCTGTTTATGCATGCATATCCAAGTCTTACATTCCGCCCAGGGCGTAATGACTCATTGTAGGGCTCATCTATGTGGATACTTGCATTTTTTATCATAAATAAAGGACGTCTTTTTGCATTCAAATATTTTGTTCACTGTCTTTCTATTTTTGCAGTTTTTGAAAATCAAAAAATATTTGGCAATGTTTTGTTTAGTTTTTAATCTTTGTTTACACTCATAAGCACATACCATCACTCATGCGGATGCACGTCACCGGATCCTATTGATAACGGTTCTGCTATGGCTCGCTTGGACTTTGAAAATCCAATCTTTCAAGCTGAAGAAGAGGGTGATGAAGACTGTGAACTCCCTGAAGAACTTACCAGGTTATTAAAACAGGAGGAAAGGGTCATTCAACCGCATCAAGAGTCTGTTGAAGTGATTAATCTCGGCATCGAGGATGCCAAGAGAGAAATCAAGATAGGGGTTGCTTTGGAAGATAATGTGAAGAAAGGGCTGATTGAATTGCTACAAGAATATGTTGACATCTTCGCTTGGTCTTATCAGGACATGCCAGGGCTTGACACAGATATTGTGGTACACCGTTTGCCTCTCAAAGAAGGTTGTCCTCCGGTCAAGCAGAAGCTCGGAAGAACAAGACCAGAGATGGCTGTCAAGATAAAGGAAGAAGTGCAAAAACAGTTGGATGCAGGGCTTCTAGCAGTCACAAATTATCCGCCATGGGTTGCAAATATCGTTCCAGTACCTAAGAAGGATGGAAAGGTACGGATGTGTGTTGACTACCGGGATCTGAACAGAGCTAGTCCTAAAGATGATTTCCCATTACCTCACATCGACGTTTTGGTGGATAACACAGCTCAGTTCTCGGTATTCTCCTTCATGGTGGATTTTCTGGCTATAATCAAATTAAGATGGCACCAGAAGACATGGAGAAGACAACATTCATAACCCCATGGGGCACCTTCTGCTACAAGGTGATGCCGTTTGGTCTGAAAAATGTCGGAGCAACATATCAACGAGCGATGGTGACTCTGTTCCATGATATGATTCATCATGAAATCGAGGTTTATATTGATGATATGATTGCCAAATCTCAGACAGAAGAAGAACATTTGGTGAATCTGCAAAAACTGTTTGAGCGTTTGAGGAAATTCAAGCTGAGGCTTAATCCGAACAAGTGTACTTTCGGGGTGAGATCTGGGAAACTGTTGGGTTTTATTGTTAGTGAAAAAGGGATTGAGGTGGATCCGGCCAAAGTGAAAGCGATACAGGAAATGCCTGAGCCAAGAACAGAGAAACAAGTTCGTGGTTTCTTAGGGAGGTTGAACTACATTGCAAGGTTCATCTCTCACCTAACAGCCACGTGTGAGCCAATATTCAAGTTATTGAGGAAAGATCAGACTATCAGGTGGAATGAATATTGTCAAAAGGCTTTCGAGAAAATAAAAGAGTATTTGCAGAATCCTCCTATCCTTGTGCCTTCGGTCCCAAGGAGACCGTTGATTATGTATTTGACAGTACTAGACAATTCCATGGGTTATGTTCTCGGTCAACACGACGAGACAGGTAGGAAAGAGCATGCCATCTACTACCTGAGTAAGAAATTCACAGATTGCGAGTCGAGATACTCGATGCTTGAAAAGACATGTTGCGCACTTGCATGGGCTGCTAAGCGTTTGAGACAATACATGCTGTCTCACACAACCTTACTGATCTCCAAGATGGATCCAGTCAAATACATATTCGAGAAGCCAACTCTCACCGGAAGGGTTGCTCGTTGGCAAATGGTACTGACAGAGTACGATATCCAGTATACATCCCAGAAAGCCATCAAAGGGAGTATTCTGTCAGACTATCTTGCTCAACAGCCGATTGATGATTATGAGCCGATGAAGTTTGATTTTCCAGATGAAGACATCATGTTCCTCAAGATGAAAGACTGTGAAGAGCCAGTTGTTGAGGAGGGACCTGATCCAGACGAAAAGTGGACTTTGTTGTTTGATGGGGTTGTCAATGCCAGAGGAAGTGGAATTGGCGCTGTCATTACTACTCCGAAAGGTGCCCACATGCCTTTCACTGCTCGTCTGACTTTTGAGTGCACAAATAATGAAGCTGAGTATGAGGCCTGTATCTTGGGTATTGAGCAAGCCATTGATTTGAGAATCAAGACTCTGGACATCTTCGGAGATTCAACTCTAGTGATCAATCAAGTGAATGGTGATTGGAACACCCTCCAGCCCAATCTGGTCCCTTACAGAGATTACACGAGAAGACTATTGACTTTCTTCACAACAGTAAAGCTGTATCACATACCTCGTAATGAGAACCAGATGGCAGATGCTCTTGCCACTCTATCCTCCATGATCAACGTGATTCGGTGGAACCATGCTCCCAGAATCGATGTGATGCGCCTCGACAGGGCCGCGTATGTGTTTGCGGCTGAACTGGTAGTTGACGACAAGCCCTGGTATCACGACATCAAGTGCTTTCTGAAGAATCAAGAGTACCCTGCAGGGGCATCCAACAATGATAGAAAGACTTTGAGAAGATTGGCAGGCAGTTTCTTCTTGAACAAAGAAGATGTGTTGTATAAGAGGAACTTCGACATGGTTTTGCTCAGATGCGTGGATAGACACGAAGCAGACATGTTAATGCAGGAAGTTCATGAAGGCTCCTTCGATACTCATGCCGGTGGACATGCAATGGCTAAGAAATTATTGAGAGCGGGTTATTACTGGATGACCAGGGAATCTGATTGTTTCAAATATGCTCGGAAGTGTCATAAATGTCAGATTTATGCTGATAAGGTACATGTGCCGCCAAATCCTTTGAATGTGGTGTCTTCGCCGTGGCCTTTTGCAATATGGGGCATCGATATGATTGGAAAGATTGAGCCGACCGCCTCCAATGGGCATTGCTTCATCCTTGTTGCCATCGACTATTTCACCAAGTGGGTCGAAGCAGCATCGTTTGCGAATGTCACCAGACATGTGGTTGCCCGATTCATTAAGAAAGAAATCATTTGTCGTTATGGGATTCCCGAAAGAATCATTACTGATAATGGTTCTAATCTCAATAACAAAATGATGAAGGAGTTATGCCAGAACTTCAACATTCAGCATCACAATTCTTCCCCTTACCGCCCTAACATGAACGGCGCTGTTGAGGCAGCAAATAAGAACATAAAGAAGATTGTGCAGAAGATGGTTGTTACGTACAGAGATTGGCATGAGATGCTACCCTTCACCTTGCATGGGTACCGTACTTCAGTACGTACGTCAACCGGGGCAACCCCTTACTCCCTTGTGTATGGTATGGAAGCAGTCCTACCTGTTGAAGTGGAGATTCCTTCTCTAAGAGTCCTGTTGGATGTCAAGTTAGACGAAGCTGAATGGATTCGGACAAGGTTCAATGAGTTAAGTCTTATTGAAGAGAAGCGAATGGCAGCCATTTGTCATGGGCAATTGTATCAAAGTCGGATGAAGAGAGCCTTTGATCGGAAAGTGCGTCCTCGATGTTTCCAAGTTAGAGATTTAGTGTTGAAAAGGATCCTTCCTCCTCAGACAGATCACAGGGGCAAGTGGACTCCTAACTATGATGGACCGTATATTGTCACCAAGGTTTTTGATGGTGGGGCCTTAATGCTTGCAACTATGGACGGTGAAAACTTCACTTCCCCTGTGAACTCAGACGCAGTTAAAAAATACTTCGCATAAAATAGACCCGCTGGACAGTAAAAAGAATAGTCCATGCAAAAATGGGCATCCCGACGAACCAAGAAAATGAAAAGGTTCGGGCAAAAATTAGGGATTAAAAATGAAAAGATCGTACACCCGGTAAGTTGAAAACCTGAAAAGGCAACTTAGGCAAAAATGGGTATTCTGGTGGATTGAAAACCCGAAAAGGGCGATCCAAGCAAAAGTTAGGGATTAAACGAATGACTGCATTCTGAGTAGTTCTGAATCTCATCTCGTGTCAATGACTGGAAACTTTTGAAGGATAGGAAACAGTCCAATCACTCTTTTCAGAAAGCTGATCATTTGGAGGATCTTGAAGACGAGCAAGTCATAGCAGAATTGGAACCCAATAGAAATCCATTTCACATTGCCATTAGATTAATTTCTGTTTTGCGATTACCTCTTTCCAGGGATTGCTTCCTGATGTAAATGCCTATTCAGAGGCGATTCAATCAATAAAATCATGTTATTCAGTATATCTCTATTTTCATTTTCATTTTACTGTTTTGTTTGCAAAAATTACATCCGAATTTTTTATAAACATTGCATCATGAAACATAAGAGCTTTACAGGTACATGCTTAATAAACATTTAAAATTGCTGTAAATGTTAAGTGCTTTAGATCGTCTATTCAGAACAGGTACCCTCGGGGCATTTCCTTAAGGTTCCCCGCCGATGATCGCGAATGTTTTCCCCCAACAGTCGAAGTTGGTATCTTATCCCTACAGAGCTGATCAGGGCATTGGATTCTTCGATCCCCAACAGGTTCTCACCACTATACTTTCCCAAGCGGTTGTTTCAGATTATGCACTCCCCAGTAGAGTTGACAGTGCCAGACTATATATCCCCAGCGGAGTTGATAGTGCCAGACTGTATCTTCCCAGCAGAAGCGGCTGCTCCTCAGGGTTCGATGCCAGATCGATGATCTCGACGCCAGATCCATGGTCTCTTTCATTGAAGCAGAATCTCGGTACCGTATCGGTGTTTGCTTCCCCTGCTAAGTCGTCTCTTTCGCAGATTATGGTTGCCAGAACCATTATCGCTTTCCCCAACAGCAGGTTTTCAGTGCCGTTCTCTCCCCAGTTAGAATCTCGGTATTTCGTCATTGCTAGAACACCGTGTGGCAGGTCATTTCCCCACAGAGTTCTTTGCGCTGTGCATCTCCAACAGCCTTGTCAGGGTCCAGAAGATGGTGATCATTTCCCCAGCAGATTCCCTTGCCTCAGCTTGGCATTCTACCCAGCATTTCGCATCCCTGCATGTAGAATCATATTGCATTACATCCTCCCAAATCGCGTAGCATTTCCATTTTCATGGAGCATTACGCCATTGAAAAATTCAAACATACGCATGTAAGCATAAAACATTCTCTGTATCCCAAGTGATAAGCCAGAAGTTGTTTCCAGTACTCAGACTGAAGATTGTTCATGACTTACCTTTATTATCCCCAGCAAGTGTCATTGGCCCATGCGCCGCCTCTATTATCTTTCCCTATTTCTGCCGATGCTGACAGGCATGAAGTTTTTCCGGTATTCAGACCGAAGTGGCATTCAGGCCAATTTTCCGATGTTCAGATCGAAGAAGTTTCCGACATTCAGGTCGATGCAACTTGCGGCATTCAGGCCAATTTTCCGATATTCAGATCGAAGTGGCATTCAGGCCAGTTTTCCGATGTTCAGATCGAAGAAGTTTCCGACATTCAGGTCGATGCAACTTGTGGCATTCAGGCCAGTTTCCGGTATTCAGACCGAAGTGGCATTCAGGCCAGTTTTCGGTATTCAGACCGAAGTGGCGTTCAGGCCAGTTTTCCGATGTTCAAATCGAAGAAGTTTCCGACGTTCAGGTCGATGCAACTTGTGGCATTCAAACCAATTTTCCGATATTCAGATCGAAGTGGCATTCAGGCCAATTTTCCGATATTCAGATAGAAGTGGCTTTCAGGCCAATTTTCCGATGTTCAGATAGAAGAAGTTTCCGACATTCAGGTCGATGCAACTTGTGGCATTCAGGCCAGCCTCTCGGTGTTCAGACCGATATTAATAATCTCATATCTTCCGATGTTCAGATCGAAGTCATTTCCAGTATTCAGACTGATGAGCGACATTCAGGCCATGGTTATTTCTGTGTTACCATTTATTTTGGTATCCAGGTTAACATTCTTTTTCGGTATTCAGACTGACTCTCACCGTACCGGACGGATTCTTCTTTCAAGACCACCTCTTTGCCGATTCTGACAGGCATTGTTACTTCACTTCACTTCAGTGCAAATTTTCGGGTTTTTATTGTATTCAATCCCTTGATACCTCGAAAGTGCGAAAGCCGCGGCTATCTTCTTTTCGGGTCTCCAGTTGATTGAATAGGGGCAGCTGTAATACCTCAAAATTTGCCCCCCTCATTCATGCATTCATTTTTAGGTCATCTAACATTTCATATTGCATTTCATCATGTCAATCGGAATTAGATCCAAGAAGCTTGAATATCATCCAAGACACTTTGTGGGTCCTATCTGGGTGATCAGTCAACACAAGGGAATGGCTTGAGATACTTCCAACGTGTTCAAATAGGGTCTATTAATCAGTCAAAACGTTAATCTTGAAGGAGCAAAAGTTTGTTCATGAGTTATCATGCTCGCTAGGCGAGCAGAATGGATCGCCTAGCGAGTCCCAAGAAAAGCCACCAGAATCACCTAGGCTCAGAAGAATTTCTTGAACTGTCATGCTCGCTAGGCGAAACCCACGCGTTTTGAAAAAATAAAAAAAAAATATGTAAAAAAAAACGAAAAAAAAAAACGAAAATAAATAAATAAATAAAATATAACAGAAAAAATCTTGGACTTGGACCTCTCTCATTTGAGCCCACAAAGCCACGAAAATCAAGTTATAAATCTTGAAATTTCAATAAAGAAAAAAAAGGAGGAGAATTGGTGAAAGCTGAAAACACTCTGAAGTTTCCTTGGAACAAAACCCTAGAGAGATTCTAACTAATTCAGAGCAACCTCCAGAGACTGAAGGGAACTCATCTGCAAAGAACCAATTCCCTCTCATATAAACCCTAAGATTGTTCTGCAAAGCCAACGGTGCAATTCAATTTCAATCGATCCTCCCCAATCAGGTATGCCCTATTTCCACTACTTTATACTTTCAACCTGAAATTTTTGAATGTATGAGGTATTATGGGTGAATTTGGAAGAGTGGGTATCGTTAGGTTTTGCATGTGGGCACATGTTTTAGTATGTATGTCATGTCTTGATGTGTGGATCCTTGCCCCCTGACTTTGAATTTTGATACCCTTTTGATGCATGTGTTTGACAAGAGGTTTAGGCCTCATACACTTGGTTGCTTTTTGTGAGCTCTTTTTGTGAATTTTAATGGCATGATTCATGTGGTTACATTTTGATTTGGGGAAACTCTTGATTGCACCCCATCTTGTCACTCTAACCTGTTTGTTGAGTTTTTTGTGAGGGCTCACATGACTCCTGAAAGGATAGCTTGCTTGGCATTCCACTTTATTTGTGGGATACCATTTGGAGATTTATTCCGATTACCTGTATTGACTTGCTTTTTTTGATGGTGCCAGCTCGAGAGATCTCTGGGTTTCTTATTTCTTTAGCTGTTATTACTTTGGATCTTTATCCCTGTGGTAGATCTCTTGATCCTTTATCTTTCCCGCATTTTACCGCTTTCTTAGCTGGAAGACCTCAATAGGAGGCAATGTTTTCTTTTGTTTGTTTACTTTTGTGCCCAAAGACCTCCAAGAAGAGGCATCAGTGCTAAAGATCTCCCTGACGAGGCAATTGACGGATAAAAGGGATTAGTAGTCAATCCCCCATTATTCAGTGCGTCGTTCTTTATGCTCACACTACGTGTCGATGCTTCAAAACAAAAGCCCAAGATCTGTTGCCGGTCAGTCAATGGAGAGGGTTCCATCTTTCTGAACCCCCACGCTTTGTCATGAGCTCACCCTGCCCCGGGCTAAGAGCTATGAGGTCTTATCCTCATTACCCTTCTGATCTGCTCACCCTGACGTTCAGTGTCAGTGGTTCAGAGCCCATTTGATTACCTATTCCATGGCTTGTTTGTCGAGGTTGATATGACCCCTCTTGACTAAAGCCCTACCCATGTAAGTTTGAGCCCCCTTGGTGGTATTTTACTTTATGCATGTTTGTTTTGTATGGTGTGATCGTCTCCCCGTAGAATTGCTAGGCTTCGTATAGTCTCTCGTTTGCATGTCAATTAAGGTAGCATTGTTCCTTCATCTAGGACTTCCTTTTTTGCATGAGCATTCCTAAAACACAAACAAACTCATTGATTTTTCTTCTCCTAAGAACACGTTAACTCCTTCTACTACAGGCGAGTAAGTCTCCAAAGGTCGAGCATCCGATAGATTGCATAGTAACGTCGTTCATCTAAAAAACACACCCCTTAACCCGTAGGTAACCGAACTACGGTTCGCTCTGATTCTCATTCCAGATGAGATATGTAGGCATAAGATGCGATGTCTTAGCGAGCACACTCCTCTATAACCCATACGTAGCCGAGCTACGAAGACTCTGATTCTCATATTCAGATGAGATACGTATGAAGTGGATGCGACATCCGTGCGAGTCATTTTCTTTTGACCCCTCTTTTAGTAAATAGTACATTAGATAAACCCACACTCTTTAGACAAGAACAACAAGATGGATCCCGTAGAGTACTACAGATGCGTATGGGTGCTAATACCTTCCCTTCGCATAATCGACTCCCGAACCCTAGATTTGGTTGCGAGACCTTGTCTTCTCCTTTCCTTTTTCCAGGTTTACTTCGAGCGTTTCCTTTCCCTCCTTTGAGATAAATAACGCACGGTGGCGACTCTTCTGTCATTTCTTTTTCGTCAGTTGGTTTTTTCGCATCTCCTTTTTCAGGTTGCGACAGATGGCGACTCTGCTGGGGACCCTGGTTTCCCTAAGCGAGTCCCTCCTAGCTTTTGTAGGTTTTTTGTTTATTGGGTGTTCATTCTTTGGTACAGTTATTTATTTTTCAGCATTTACCTGCTTCATTGCATTGTGTACATATCATTGTTGTATCTGTTGGCTCTACTGTTGGTTTGTTTGTTTGTTTGTTGGGATGGGGTGTTCTATGAGAGATAAGCCCATTACCCAGGCTTGAGTGTACACACAAGTTTTAGAGTGGATAGTCATGAGGCTTGCGTGGCGTGTTGCTACGTTAAGTCGTTCATGAAGACCCACATCCAGACGAGGTTTCTTTTGGATATATTCTATCCTATGGGTGTTTCATAATGGCAGATGTTCCTCTAGAAATCGTCGACTCTGGTGACCATTTCCCGAGAACTTAGTCGAGGCCTCTCCTCCGAGACGTGATTATGTTAGCTCTGGTGGGCGCATTCTCGCTGATCAATCCGAGGACCCCGAGACTGGGAACTTGCTATTAGGATGTCCTGTTGAGGGGAGTCAGTGGAGGTCTTTTATCCCGTAACAATGCCAAACCTTCAGTGGTAAACGTATTATTCTCGACCGAAGGGCCGAAGTTGACAAACTTCTGTTCTTAGAACCTACCAGTGAGGGGTGGGCTATATTCAGGAAACCTTAACCTTCAACCAACCCGGTTTTCTGGAGCAGAGTTTTGATCTTGTATTATATTCCTCAATGGTTTTCTCTTCAGACAGTGCAACCTGACAGATGTTCAAGCAGATACAGCAATCTTGATTTCCATGTCACATCATTGCATCACATCATTTTGCATTCATATCATTTAACACATGTTTATCTATTTCTAGGGGGGTTTACATCTTCCTCTTGATTCCGGTCGGGGTTTTTCTGGTTCTCCTAAGATGGATATTGGCAGAAAGAGACATGTCGCCTACAAGTTTCCTGTGGTCTGTTTGGAGCCTATTCAACAACTGATGAAGTTAATGGATCCTGATTCTCTAGAAGGATTCCGAAAGGATTACGGTTTGATTCTAAGTTTCGTCACGGTTCTTTCCAAAGATCAACACGATGCTCTCTTTACATTGTTGCAGTTCTATGATCCTCCATTGAGGTGTTTCACATTCCCGGATTACATTCTGGTCCCTACTTTGGAGGAGGTTGCTAGTTTTCTCAGAATTCCTATCAAGCCGCAGTTGCTATTCTATAGTTCCGAGTTTCTGCCCAATCTCAGCATGGTTGCTTCAACCACATATTTGGGGGAATCAGTCTTGAAGGCTAATATGTGTCAGAAGGGAGAAGTTAATGGTTTTCATCTGAGTTTCTTACTGGGAGAAGCAAAGAAGAAGCTTGAAGATGGTGACCAGAGGGGTTTCAATGCTGTGTTGGCTCTTTGTGTGTATGGGATCGTCCTGTTTCCTAATGTGGCGAAATTTGTGGACGTAGACGCCATACGCCTCTTCGTGTTAGGAAATCCAGTGCCGACCTTGTTGGGAGATTTCTTTCATTCAGTGCATCACAGGAATGAGAATAGAAGGGGAGGATTGGTGAATTGTTGTGCGCCTTTGTTTTATAAGTGGTTCAGTTCCCACCTGCCCAAGTCAGGAGCGTTCGTTGATGTCAAGGACTCGTTGAGTTGGTCGAAGAGATTGATGGGGATAAGAGCTAAAGATATTTCTTGGTGGTCAGACCGGGGCTTGCTTAGGGCGGATATTATTCACAGTTGTGGGAACTTCCCGAATGTACCGTTGGTAGGAAGAAGAGGAGGTATCAACTACAATCCTTCTCTGGCAGTCAGACAGTTTGGATATGCTTTAAGAACTCCGCCTTTGGAAAAGGATGTGGAAGAATCTCTGTTTTTCCATTCTTCATATGATCTGACTGTATCCCGTAAGGCAGCTGAGGCTTGGCTCAAGGTGATCAAGAGAGGAAGGAATGTGCTTGGAAAAGGAGATTGCAGGACTTACCCTCAGTATGAAGATTGGCTTCAAGGAAGAGTCGAAGAGTTTGGTCTGCTATTTCCTATTGAGGAACCTTTGTATCCACCTACTCCTGAGCAGTCAACAATGGTGAACCGAGAAGAGTATGACAAATTGAAAAATGCCATGGAGGAGCTTCAATCTGAAAACTCGGAGTTAAGTGTAAAGCTGCAAGACTGTATGCATCAATTCCATGAGGCGGAATATCAGAAGAGGGAAGCCGTCAGATTGCAAGGGGAAGCAGAGAGGAAATTAGTTGTGGAGGTGGATTTCTTCAGAAAGACAGACGAAGCCTTGAGATCATCCAGTTCTGAGTTGAGGCGAGTCAAACAGCAGTTAGCAGATGCTCATGGTAAGTTAGCTGGTTGGCAAGAGCAATGGGATACATTTTTAGCTTCTCGGAAGGCAAAAGAGGAGGAGACGGTGGTCCAATTGACTGGTCAGATGGAGAAGTTGAAGATCCTGCTGAGGGAGAAGAACCATGAGCTGCTGTGCGCCCGTTCAACCAATGGTTATATCGCAGATCAACTCAACAAAGCTCAAGGACAGATTGAGGAACTCAAAGTATTGGCAGGTTTGAAGAAATCCAGACTTGAAGAGGTATTCAGAGAAGACGATGGGAATTACTATAGAGAGCACATCAACGATTTGGATGAAGTTATTCACAAAAGGAATCTGCTTATCCGGCGTTTGACAGAATCTCCAGATCATCCTGGCACAGTGGCACTATTGGCTGAAGTGAGGAGCAGTCCTTATGGGTTGTATACAGGAGGTTGATTCCTGATTTTTGTTCCTCTCTTTACTTATTGTATCGTAGTGATGATCCACAGGCTTGTTATGGAGATCCTCTTGATGTATTGCTGGCTAAGGCCCTTCTCTTTGAGCTTATGAAGGTTTTCTCTCTATTGCACCTTGATCTTCGAAGTTTATCTATGGCTCGATCTTCTTGTGAGACTGGAATCAAGGGCTTAGAATACCCTTCGGAATTGATAAACATGTCATTGCATTTACATATTCATTTGCATATCTTGCATAACAGGTACCGCTGCGGTGTTCTCATATTATTTGGTGTTCCATTACTTGGATAGCTGACTCAGGCATTCACCGATACGGTACCCGCAGAAACCACCAGAGAGCAATGGAAAGCCTACAAGCAAAGCTCGCCGAGATGAAGATTCGCATGAATCAGTTCATGGATGTGGTTCAAGGGGTGGCTCAGGGACAACAAGAGCTCAGGCAGATGATGCAGAGGAATCCCGCCACTACTCAACCAGAGACGTTGACTGATCCTCCAGCTGGAGAGGTTAATGAACCCAGTGGACCGGGGCCTACCCCGATCCTACTTGTCAACTCCGGTCAGCAACCCGTCCATGATGATCAGAAGGATCAGTTCCCCTTGCTTCAGGAGGACTTTGGTATGAGTCATTGTATGGACCCTATGTTTCGGAGAATGGAAGAGAGGTTGAAGGCAGTGGAAGGACATAATCCTCTGGGAGTAGACGTTGCTGACTTGGGATTGGTCCCAGGCGTAAGGGTGCCACCAAAATTCAAGGTCCCGATATTTGACAAATACAGTGGCAACTCTTGCCCGAAGATCCATGTGCAAACCTACTTTCGAATGATGGTTGCATACTCCGACGATGAAAAGTTGCTTATGTACTTTTTCCAGGATAGCCTAGCTGGGGCATCCATGGAATGGTACATGAGGCTGGACAGAGCCCACATCCGTTGCTAGAGGGATTTGGCGGAGGCTTTCATGAAGCAGTATCAGTATAATGCAGACATGGCTCCGGACAGAACTCAACTTCAGAATCTGTCTCTTAAAAGCAATGAGTGCTTCAGGGAATATGCTCAACGCTGGAGAGAAACAACTTCCCGTGTTCAACCTCCTATGTTGGAAAAGGAAATGGCTAACATGCTCATGAACACTCTGCCCGGACCTTACTTGGAGCGCCTGGTGGGTTGCAATGCCTCCAACTTTGCTGATGTAGTCTCTACCGGTGAGAGGGTGGAGAACTATTTGAAGACATACAAGATCCACAGTGGAGGTGGATCCTCATCAGGGGTGAAGAAGCCGTTCATTCAGGGACAGAAAAGGAGAGAAGGGGATGCAAGTTCCATATCTTCTTATCAGAACAGGGATAACCGGAGGAATAACTTTCAGAACTATCATCAGCAACCGTATGTTGCGGCTGTGACCATTCCAGCTGCAGCACCACTACAACAACAACAACCCCAGCGTCAACCAGCTCAGTACCAACCACAACAACCGGGTAACAGACCCGCTTATCAACAGAGGCCAAGGACGATGGACCGGCGTTTCGACACTCTTCCAATGTGATACGCTCAGCTACTTTCTAGTCTTCAACAACTACAACTTGTGCAGTTACGCACTCTAGCTCCTCCCGTTGGTAGACTTCCGATGGGTTACGACGCCAACGCTAGGTGTAGCTTCCACTCTGGGGCACCTGGCCACAATATTGAGAACTGCAAAGCTTTTAAGCACGTATTTCAAGACCTCATAGATTCAAAGGCCATCGACCTTGCACCGGCTCCGAATGTTGTCAACAATCCCAGGCCACAACATGGTAGTGCAAATGTTAACATGGTTGAAGGAGAAGCCAAATCAGATGGCCAGGTCTCTGCGGTCAACGAAGAAGATGGGGATAGTGATTGCGACAACGATAACTGGGTGCATCCGAGGATCCCAGGTGAAGTCATCAAGAATTGTTCTTCTAAGGAGATTGTCCAAGTCACTTTTCTGGAGGAGTAATTTTTCCTGTTTATGCATGCATATCCAAGTCTTACGTTCCGCCCAGGGCGTAATGACTCATTGTAGGGCTCATCTATGTGCATACTTGCATTTTTTATCATAAATAAAGGACGTCTTTTTGCATTCAAATATTTTGTTCACTGTCTTTCTATTTTTGCAGTTTTTGAAAATCAAAAAATATTTGGCAATGTTTTGTTTAGTTTTTACTCTTTGTTCACACTCATAAGCACATACCATCACTCATACGGATGCACGTCATCGGATCCTATTGATAACGGTTCTGCTATGGCTCACTTCGACTTTGAAAATCCAATCTTTCAAGCTGAAGAAGAGGGTGATGAAGACTGTGAACTTCCTGAAGAACTTACCAGGTTATTAAAACAGGAGGAAAGGGTTATTCAACCGCATCAAGAGTCTGTTGAAGTGATTAATCTCGGCACCGAGGACGCCAAGAGAGAAATCAAGATAGGGGTTGCTTTGGAAAATAATGTGAAGAAAGGGCTGATTGAATTGCTGCAAGAATATGTTGACATCTTCGCTTGGTCTTATCAGGACATGCCAGGGCTTGACACAGATATTGTGCTACACCGTTTGCCTCTCAAAGAAGGTTGTCCTCCGGTCAAGCAGAAGCTCAGAAGAACAAGACCAGAGATGGCTGTCAAGATAAAGGAAGAAGTGCAAAAACAGTTGGATGCAGGGTTTCTAGCAGTCACAAATTATCCGCCATGGGTCGCAAATATCGTTCCAGTACCTAAGAAGGATGGAAAGGTACGGATGTGTGTTGAATACTGGGATCTGAACAGAGCTAGTCCTAAATATGATTTCCCATTACTTCACATCGATGTTTTGGTGGATAACACATCTCAGTTCTCGGTATTCTCCTTCATGGATGGCTTTTCTGGCTATAATCAAATTAAGATGGCACCAGAAGACATGGAGAAGACAACATTCATAACCCCATGGGGCACCTTCTGCTACAAGGTGATGCCGTTTGGTCTGAAAAATGCCAGAGCAACATATCAACGCGCGATGGTGACTCTGTTCCATGATATGATTCATCATGAAATCGAGGTTTATGTTGATGATATAATTGCCAAATCTCAGACAGAAGAAGAACATTTGGTGAATCTGCAAAAACTGTTTGAGCGTTTGAGGAAATTCAAGCTGAGGCTTAATCCGAACAAGTGTACTTTCGGGGTGAGATCTGGGAAACTGTTGGGTTTTATTGTTAGTGAAAAAGGGATTGAGGTGGATCCGTCCAAAGTGAAAGTGATACAGGAAATGCCTGAGCCAAGAACAGAGAAACAAGTTCGTGGTTTCTTAGGGAGGTTGAACTACATTGCAAGGTTCATCTCTCACCTAACAGCCACGTGTGAGCCAATATTCAAGTTGTTGAGGAAAGATCAGGCTATCAGGTGGAATGAAGATTGTCAAAAGGCTTTCGAGAAAATAAAAGAGTGTTTGCAGAATCCTCCTATCCTTGTGCCTCCGGTCCCAGGGAGACCGCTGATTATGTATTTGACAGTACTAGACAATTCCATGGATTGTGTTCTCGGTCAACACGACGAGACAGGTAGGAAAGAGCATGCCATCTACTACCTGAGTAAGAAATTCACAGATTACGAGTCGAGATACTCGATGCTTGAAAAGACATGTTGTGCACTTGCATGGGCTGCTAAGGGTTTGAGACAATACATGCTGTCTCACACAACCTTACTGATCTCCAAGATGGATCCAGTCAAATATATATTCGAGAAGCCAGCTCTCATCGGAAGGGTTGCTCGTTGGCAAATGGTACTGACAGAGCATGATATCCAGTATACATCCCAAAAAGCCATCAAAGGGAGTATTCTGTCAGACTATCTTGCTCAGCAGCCGATTGATGATTATGAGCCGATGAAGTTTGATTTTCCAGATGAAGACATCATGTTCCTCAAGATGAAAGACTGTGAAGAGCCAGTTGTTGAGGAGGGACCTGATCCAGACGAAAAGTGGACTTTGTTGTTTGATGGGGTTGTCAATGCCAGAGGAAGTGGAATTGGCGCTCTCATTACTACTTCGAAAGGTGCCCACATGCCTTTCACCGCTCGTCGGACTTTTGAGTGCACAAATAATGAAGCTGAGTATGAAGCCTGTATCTTGGGTATTGAGCAAGCCATTGATTTGAGAATCAAGACTCTGGACATCTTCGGAGATTCAGCTCTAGTGATCAATCAAGTGAATGGTGATTGGAACACCCTCCAGCCCAATCTGGTCCCTTACAGAGATTACACGAGAAGACTATTGACTTTCTTCACAACAGTAAAGTTGTATCACATACCTCGTGATGAGAACCAGATGGCAGATGCTCTTGCCACTCTATCCTCCATGATCAACGTGATTCGGTGGAACCACGCTCCTAGGATCAATGTGATGCGCCTCGACAGGGACGCATACGTGTTTGCTGCTGAACTGGTAGTTGACGACAAGCCCTGGTATCACGACATCAAGTGCTTTCTGAAGAATCAAGAGTACCCTGCAGGGGCATCCAACAATGATAGAAAGACTTTGAGAAGATTGGCAGGCAGTTTCTTCTTGAACAAAGACGATGTGCTGTATAAGAGGAACTTCGACATGGTTTTGCTCAGATGTGTGGATAGACACGAAGCAGACATATTAATGCAGGAAGTTCATGAAGGCTCCTTCGGTACTCATGCCGGCGGACATGCAATGGCTAAGAAATTATTGAGAGCGTGTTATTACTGGATGACCAGGGAATCTGATTGTTTCAAATATGCTCGGAAGTGTCATAAATGCCAGATTTATGCTGATAAGGTACATGTGCCGCCAAATCCTTTGAATGTGATGTCTTCGCCGTGGCCTTTTGCTATGTGGGGCATCGATATGATTGGAAAGATTGAGCTGACCGCCTCCAATGGGCATCGCTTCATCCTTGTTGCCATCGACTGTTTCACCAAGTGGGTCGAAGAAGCGTCGTTTGCGAATGTCACTAGACATGTGGTTGCCCGATTCATTAAGAAAGAAATCATTTGTCGTTATGGGATTCCCGAAAGAATCATTACTGACAATGGTTCTAATCTCGATAACAAAATGATGAAGGAGTTGTGCCAGAACTTCAACATTCAGCATCACAATTCTTCCCCTTACCGTCCTAACATGAACGGCGTTGTTGAGGCAGCAAATAAGAACATAAAGAAGATTGTGCAGAAGATGGTTGTTACGTACAGAGATTGGCATGAGATGCTACCCTTCGCCTTGCATGGGTACCGTACTTCAGTACGTACGTCGACCGGGGAAACCCCTTACTCCCTTGTGTATGGTATGGAAGCAGTCCTACCTGTTGAAGTGGAGATTCCTTCTCTAAGAGTCCTGTTGGATGTCAAGTTAGACGAAGCTGAATGGATTCGGACAAGGTTCAATGAGTTGAGTCTTATCGAAGAGAAGCGAATGGAAGCCATTTGTCATGGGCAGTTGTATCAAAGTCGGATGAAGAGAACCTTTGATCGGAAAGTGCGTCCTCAATGTTTCCAAGTTGGAGATTTAGTGTTGAAAAGGATCCTTCCTCCTCAGGCAGATCACAGGGGCAAGTGGACTCCTAACTATGATGGACCGTATATTGTCACCAAGGTTTTTGATGGTGGGGCCTTAATGCTTGCAATTATGGACGGTGAAAACTTCACTTCCCCTGTGAACTCAGACGCAGTTAAAAAATACTTCGCATAAAATAGACCCGCTGTACAGTAAAAAGAATAGTCCAAGCAAAAATGGGCATCCCGACGAACCAAGAAAATGAAAAGGTTCGGGAAAAAATTAGGGATTAAAAATGAAAAGATCGTACACCCGATAAGTTGAAAACCTGAAAAGGCAACTTAGGCAAAAATGGGTATCCCGGTGGATTGAAAACCTGAAAAGGGCGATCCAGGCAAAAGTTAGGGATTAAACGAATGACTGCATTCTGAGTAGTTCTGAATCTCATCTCGTGTCAATGACTGGAAACTTTTGAAGGATAGGAAACAGTCCAATCATTCTTTTCAGAGAGCTGATCATCTGGAGGATCTTGAAGACGAGCAAGTCATAGCAGAATTGGAACCCAATAGAAATCCATTTCACATTGCCATTAGATTAAGTTCTGTTTTGCGATTACCTCTTTCCAGGGATTGCTTCCTGATGTAAATGCCTATTCAGAGGCGATTCAATCAATAAAATCATGTTATTCAGTATATCTCTGTTTTCATTTTCATTTTACTGTTTTGTTTGCAAAAATGACGTCCGAATTTTTGATAAACATTGCATCATTAAACATAAGAGCTTTACAGGTACATGCTTAATAAACATTTAAAATTGCTGTAAATGTTAAGTGCTTTAGATCGTCTATTCAGAACAGGTACCCTCGGGGCATTTCCTTAAGGTTCCCCGCCGATGATCGCGAATGTTTTCTCCCAACAGTCGAAGTTGGTATCTTATCCCTGCAGAGTTGATCAGAGCATTGGATTCTTCGATCCCCAGCAGGTTCTCACCACTATACTTCCCCAAGCAGTTGTTTCAGATTATGCACTCCCTAGTAGAGTTGACAATGACAGACTATATATCCCCAGCGGAGTTGACAGTGCCAGATTGTATCTTCCCAGCAGAAGCGGCTGCTCCTCAGGGTTCGATGCCAAATCGATGATCTCGACGCCAGATCCATGGTCTCTTTCCTTGAAGCAGAATCTCGGTACCGTATCGGTGTTTGCTTCCCCTGCTAAGTCGTCTCTTTCGCAGATTATGGTTGCCAGAACCACTATCGCTTTCCCCAACAGTAGGTTTTCAGTGTCGTTCTCTCCCCAGTCAGAATCTCGGTATTTCCTCATTGCTAGAACACCGTGTGGCGGGTCATTTCCCCACAGAGTTCTTTGCGCTGTGCATCTCCAACAGCCTTGTCAGGGTCCAGAAGATGGTGATCATTTCCCCAGCAGATTCCCTTGCCTCGGCTTGGCATTCTACCCAGCATTTCGCATCCCTGCATGTAGAATCATATTGCATTGCATCCTCCCAAATCGCGTAGCATTTCCATTTTCATGGAGCATTACGCCATTGAAAAATTCAAACATACGCATGTAAGCATAAAATATTTTCTGTATCCCAAGTGATAAGCCAGAAGTTGTTTCCAGTACTCAGACTGAAGATTGTTCATGACTTACCTTTATTATCCCCAGCAAGTCTCATTGGCCCATGCGCCGCCTCTATTATCTTTCCCTATTTCTGCCGATGCTGACAGACATGAAGTTTTTCCGGTATTCAGACCGAAGTGGCATTCAGGCCAATTTTCCAATGTTCAGATCGAAGAAGTTTCCGACATTCAGGTCGATGCGACTTGCGGCATTCGGGCCAATTTTCCGATATTCAGATCGAAGTGGCACTCAGGCTAGTTTTCCGATGTTCAGATCGAAGAAGTTTCCGACATTCAGGTCGATGCAACTTGTGGCATTCAGGCCAGTTTTCAGTATTCAGACCGAAGTGGCATTCAGGCCAGTTTCTGGTATTCAGACCGAAGTGGCGTTCAGGCTAATTTTCTGATGTTCAGATCGAAGAAGTTTCCGACGTTCAGGTCGATGCAACTTGTGGCATTCAGGCCAATTTTCCGATATTCAGATCGAAGTGGCATTCAGGCCAATTTTTCGATATTCAAATCGAAGTGGCTTTCAGGCCAGTTTTCCGATGTTCAGATCGAAGAAGTTTCCGACATTCAGGTCGACGCAACTTGTGGCATTCAGGCCAGCCTCTCGGTGTTCAGACCGATATTAATAATCTCATATCTTCCGATGTTCAGATCGAAGTCATTTCCAGTATTCAGACTGATGAGCGGCATTCAGGCCATGGTTATTTCTGTGTTACCATTTATTTTGGTATCCAGGTTAACATTCTTTTTCGGTATTCAGACTGACTCTCACCGTACCAGACGGATTCTTCTTTCAAGACCACCTCTTTACCGATTCTGACAGGCATTGTTACTTCACTTCACTTCAGTGCAAATTTTTGGGCTTTTATTGTATTCAATCCCTTGATACCTCGAAAGTGCGAAAGCCGCTGCTATCTTCTTTTCGGGTCTCCAGTTGATTGAATAGGGGCAGTTGTAATACCTCAAAATTTGCCCCCATCATTCATGCATTCATTTTTAGGTCATCTAACATTTCATATTGCATTTCATCATGTCAATCGGAATTAGATCCAAGAAGCTTGAATATCATCCAAGACACTTTGTGGGTCCTATCTGGGTGATCAGTCAGCACAAGGGAATGGATTGAGATACTTCCAACATGTTCAAATGGGGTCTACTCATCAGTCAAAACGTTAATCTTGAAGGAGCAAAAGTTTGTTCATGAGCTGTCATGCTCACTAGGCGAGCAGAATGGGTCGCCTAGCGAGTCCCAAGAAAAGCCACCAGAATCACCTACGCTCAGAGGAATTTCTTGAACTGTCATGCTCGCTAGGCAAAGCCCACGCGTTTTGAAAATTCAAAAAAAAAATGAATAAATAAATAAATAAAATATAACAGAAAAAATCTTGGACTTGGACCTCTCTCATTTGAGCCCACAAAGCCACGAAAATTATGTTATAAATCCTGAAATTTCAGTAAAGGAAAAAAAAGGAGGAGAATTGGTGAAAGCTGAAAACACTCTGAAGTTTCCTTGGAACAAAACCCTGGAGAGATTCTAACTAATTCAGAGCAACCTCCAGAGACTGAAGGGAACTCATCTACAAAGAACCAATTCCCTCTCATATAAACCCTAAGATTGTTCTGCAAAGCCAACAGTGCAATTCAATTTCAATCGATCCTCCCCAATCAGGTATGCCCTATTTCCACTACTTTATACTTTCAACCTGAAACTTTTGAATGTATGAGGTATTATGGGTGAATTTGGAAGAGTGGGTATCGTTAGGTTTGGCATGTGGGCACATGTTTTAGTATGTATGTCATGTCTTGATGTGTGGATCCTTGCCCCCTGACTTTGAATTTTGATACCCTTTTGATGCATGTGTTTGACAAGAGGTTTAGACCTCCTACACTTGGTTGCTTTTTGTCAGCTCTTTTTGTGAATTTTAATGGCATGATTCATGTGGTTACATTTTGATTTGGGGCAACTCTTGATTGCACCCCATCTTGTCACTCTAACCTGTTTGTTGAGTTTTTTGTGAGGGCTCACATGACTCCTGAAAGGATAGCTTGCTTGGCATTCCACTTTATTTGTGGGATACCATTTGGAGATTTATTCCGATTACCTATATTGACTTGCTTTCTTTGATGGTGCCAGCTCGAGAGATCTCTGGGTTTTTTATTTCTTTAGCTGTTATTACTTTGGATCTTTATCCGTGTGGTAGATCTCTTGATCCTTTATCTTTCCCGCATTTTACCGCTTTCTTAGCTGGAAGACCTCAATAGGAGGAAATGTTTTCTTTTGTTTGTTTACTTTTGTGCCCAAAGACCTCCAAGAAGAGGCATCAGTGCTAAAGACCTCCCTGAAGAGGCAATTGACGGATAAAAGGGATTAGTAGTCAATCCCCCGTTATTCAGTGCGTCGTTCTTTATGCTCACACTACGTGTCGATGCTTCAGAACAAAAGCCCAAGATCTGTTGTCCAGTCAGTCAGTGGAGAGGGTTCCATATTTCTGAACCCCCACGCTTTGTCATGAGCTCACCCTGTCCCGGGCTAAGAGCTATGAGGTCTTATCCTCATTACCCTTCTGATCTGCTCACCTTGACGTTCAGTGTCAGTGGTTCAGAGCCCATTTGATTACCTATTCCATGGCTTGTTTGTCGAGGTTGATATGACCCCTCTTGACTAAAGCCCTACCCATGTATGTTTGAGCCCCCTTGGTGGCATTTTACTTTATGCATGTTTGTTTTGTATGGTGTGATCGTCTCCCCATAGGATTGCTAGGCTTCGTATAGTCTCTCGTTTGCATGTCAATTAAGGTAGCACTGTTCCTTCGTCTAGGACTTCCTTTTTTACATGAGCATTCCTAAAACACAAACAAACTCATTGATTTTTCTTCTCCTAAGAACACGTTAACTCCTTCTACTACAGGCGAGTAAGTCTCCAAAGGTCGAGCATCCGGTAGATTGCATAGTAACGTCGTTCATCTAAAAAACACACCCATTAACCCGTAGGTAGCCGAACTACGGTTCACTCTGATTCTCATTCCAGATGAGATACGTAGGCATAAGATGCGATGTCTTAGTGAGCACACTCCTCTTTAACCCATAGGTAGCCGAGCTACGAAGACTCTGATTCTCATATTCAGATGAGATACGTATGCAGTGGACGCGACATCCGTGCGAGTCATTTTCTTTTGACCCCTCTTTTAGTAAATAGTACATTAGATAAACCCACACCCTTTAGACAAGAACAACAAGAGTGGATCCCGTAGAGTACTACGGATGCGTAGGGGTGATAATACCTTCCCTTCGCATAATCGACTCCCGAACCCTAGATTTGGTTGCGAGACCTTGTCTTCTCCTTTCCTTTTTCCAGGTTTACTTCGAGCGTTTCCTTTCCCTCCTTTGGGATAAATAACGCACGGTGGCGACTCTTCTGTCATTTCTTTTTTCGCCGGTTGTTTTTTCGCATCTCCTTTTTCAGGTTGCGACAGACACAAAATGAAATGGTTATTGTTTTGACAAGGTGTGTATTGGCGATAATGCTAAAGGATTATACTGAATTCACCAAGGGATATCAGGAATATCAAATACATTTGGGCGTACAACATGTTCCTACAAGCGAGTTACATGCAATTGTGAAATCATGGCCATTCAGAGGTTGGACTTTGGATTTGGTTGGTAAGATTCTTCTAACATCGCCTAAAAGTGAGAAGTACATCTTAGTTAGTATTGATCACTTTATTAAGTGGATAGAAACAAAATCCCTAATCAATGTTGACCAAGATGCAATAATAGATTTTATTCAAAGGCCTATTATTTATAGATTCATAATTCCTGAGACCATTACAATTGATCAAGGGTCGGTGTTTATTGGTAGAAAGATACAAGATTTTTCTTCTGAGACGGGAATCAAGTGTTTAACGTACACATCTTATTATGCCTAAGAAAATGGCCAGGTTGAAGCAACCAATAAGATCATAATTGGTCTAATTAAGAAACATGTCGGGAAGAAGCCAAGGAATTGGCATAAAACTTTGGACCAAGTCTTGTGGGCATGTCGAACGTCCCCAAAGGAAGCAACAAATGCTACTCCTTTTCGACTAACCTATGGACATGATGTTGTCTTACTTGTCGAAATATATCTACAATTGACTAGAATTCGAAGATAAAATGAGATACCATATGAATATTATTGGAATATGATGTTAGATGAATTGGTCGATTTGGATGAGGAAAGCTTGTCTGCCTTAGAGATTTTGATAAGGCAAAAAGAGCGAGTAGCCAGGGCTTACAATAAAAAGGTTAAAGTTAAAAAATTATCGACTGGAGATTGTCTATGGAAAGTCATTCTTCCTATAGATCAAAAAGATAAGTCTTTAGGCAAATGGTCCCCTCACTTGGAAGGTCATTTTTGAGTCATTCAAGTATTCTCTAACAATGCTTATGAGATCAAAGAGTTAGCACTTGAACATCGAATCCTGAGAGTAAATGGTAAGTATTTGAAAAGATATAAACATATTCTACAGGAAATTCGAATTACAAAAGAATAATATGCATAAAGACGAAACGCCAAAATGGTATTCAAAAGGTGCCAAAATGGCAAGTCATTACAAAGCATCACAGATAAATACAAAATGTAAAGTAGATATTTAAGCGGCAAACCTGGATTTGAAGTCTTCAAGCAAGGACTTGGAGAATGCAAGTATTGTGTTCATGCAGTCAATAGCCTCTTCTAAGGAATCGAATTCAGTTCCCAGTCGGAGAGTGACTTCACCATGTTAGACACCATTGGTCGCTTCTTGATCAATGATCTCTTTAGTGGGTAACATTTTGTCCCATTCAAGCACCTTTTTCTTTTCCAAGCCTTTAATTTCTTTGGTCAAATCATTAATTCGGGCACGACGACTTGAGATTTAATCATCAAATGAAGCCCTCTTGTCTAGGTATTCTTGAAGTTTATTTTTAAGCTTGTCAACCTCCTTTTAAGAAGCACCACTTAAATCCCATGTTACAGCCATAACTTCTCTTGTTTGCTGGAGTTGGGCGTTGTATGTCTTTTTGAGGTTAAAATCTTGGCAAACTTGATCTAAATAAGCTTTGAACTGAAACAAGAATTGGACCATAGAATCTGGGACCCTTTGTTTGTTGAGTTCAGCCAATAACTTATGAATATCATTGCCAAGTTGAGCATCCCCTTCGAGGGCATTGAGGAGGTAAGTGTCAAAAATGTAGGCTTTCATTTGTTACATAAATAGGTTTTCCGAGCCTTCGTTTGCGTCAGCCAATAAAACATCAGGAGAGTTGGAAGGTCTTATGTCGGTCGTGAGGTTGCGCAGTTTTTGAAGTCTTCTCAAAGCCACTGCAGAATTCTTTCATTTGATGGCTAGGGTTTCTTCTTGGCTTAGCGAAGGGTTGGATCACGAATGTTGAATGTTGGGCTGAGCCTGGTTCCCTTCGACAATAGTAGCAAAGAAAGGCAATAGAATGTCTAGATACTACATGATTTACTATTTTCTCCTCTTCATTCAATTTTAATTATGACATAAATGCTTTTATGATCATTAATTCAAATTAAATGAAAATGTAAAAATTAATAATTATATTTTAAATAAAAATATATTTAATTAACTAATCAATAAAATGTAAAAATTAATTTAACTAACAACTAAAATTATAATAAAAAATAATTATTATATTATATTTAAAGAACATTAATTTAATTTTTAACATAAAGATACTTTTGTCTTTTTTTAAATTAAATACACTTCGCTCTCTTCTCTTTCTCTTGAATAAAACAATATCATAAATCTACTATATTTCTCACTTATTTCTCTCTTATCATACTCTTTCTCATCTTATTCTATCTTCTCAATTTCTTTTCAGAAACAAACATACCCAAAAGGACCAACATGAAGAACCGGGATCACCTCTCTGAGTCACCCTGGGAGTGGACTTGAACGGGTCCAGCATCTCAGCAGAAATTATAGCATTCGAGCAAAACATCCTCGGTTGTTCCATAATTCACTCACAGACTCTGAGCACGTCCAGTATAGTCGGCTGAAGATATTCATGAAGCGTTCACTTCAGACCTGTCACCTCGTCTTGGAGAGCTTTCAAGGCCTCTGCATGGGCCTCAGTTTCCCGAAGAAGGAATTTTCGGTGCTCCTCCACCTTGCGAGTCTTCTCCTCTATAAAATCATAAGCAACCTGATACCACTTCTCCGCATCCTTGATGAAATCCTCCATCTTAGTCACACGAGCATCCAGATTAGAAGGAGAGATATGTATTTTCGTCGCCTTTTGGAAAGAGTTGACGACTTTAACATCCTCTTATAGTGCAACAAGCTCATTCTGGAGAGTAATGCACCTCAATTTTATAGCTTCGAAATTCCCTTTCTGAGTATCCCTTTCCTTGGAGGGGTTACCCGAGGTTAAGACATCTCTTCGTCCAGCAGAAATAAGAGAGAAGATATAAGCAGTTTTGAACATGATATGGGCAATCTCAGAAGCTAGGTCCATCTTATCCCCTTCAGGGATGCGAGGGGGAATAATGACCTTGACAGGAAAAACATCTTCGCCGACATTTGATAATAAAGTTTCTAATGAGCCGGATGAAGAAGATTTTTCCTCCAAAGAATTCATAGATACCCTTTCTGAGACATAACCGCCAGACAATGATATTACATCTAGTTCTAGATGATTTATATTATAAGGAGGGAGATGAGAATCAGAGGATGTCCCCATTACAGAGGTAGATGATGTTCCGCTCACCAGGTCGACTAAATTATAGCTCATCCTGACTATAAAAACAGGAAATGCCAAAGATAAAGCTTGAGTTATAAGGGTATCTAGCTATGTAGAATTAATGAAGCGGGGGAAATGGAAGAAAGATGGAAGCTTTAAGATACGCATTGAAGTCACTTCTACTGATACTCTTAAGGAAGAGGGAACGGATGTGTTTTCTAGAAAGTAATTGTAAGTTTGAATGCTAAAGATTGTGAAAATTTTCAAAATACTCAATTCACCCTATTTATAAACAAGAACAACTGGAAGGATCATACCAACTGTGGAAAGAGGTCTGAGATCAACAACTAGATTTCCACTCATGGATACACACCAACTCGGATGCACTCAAGTACTTTATAAAATATGTCACACCCTACTTGGTCATGTCATTGCAAAAGTGTGACGAAACATTTCAATGACGCGACCACATTAACTTTGCATATTCTCCACTGACAAGTGGAGACTTTGATTATTTTTGTACATAAAAACTTGGCATTTTTCATCTCTGATTTGCAATTTCAATGATTAATTTTCCTGATTTTTTTATAGAATGTTATATATTTTAAATTTGGCTTTGGTATCCTTGATATATGTGCCAAGTGTGCAAGAAACCAAATGATAAAGGCACAAAACCAAGAAGTTATGAGCAAAGCAATTTGTTAAAAATAAGGCCTGCTTGCCGGGCGAGCATTGGCGAAGAGGAAGCAAGCTCGCCGGGAAAGCTTTGGCGAGCTTGGGATGAGGCCTTCTAGACTTTGGGCAGAGGCAAAACTAAGTCATGGTCGACTGGCGGGGTTTGGCGAAGTTGAGTTCGCCGGGAGAGACTTTGATCGCCGGGTGAATGTAGATATTTTCCAATGACGATTTGATGAATTTTTTAGGGACAAATGGGCAATAAAGTAGCTTTCGTCGGGCAAGACAGTAAAAATTAAATTTTATGTAAATAGGTCCAAATCAGATTTTTAGGTAATGGTTTTGGGAATTTTTAACCCCATTTCCATCAACCACCATTTTTAAGTTAAAGAGAGTAGATACTTAGAAAACAATAAGTAAGGGTTCTTCTTGAAGATCCGGATTTGGATTTTCCTCTACCATTGAGAAATCACGGTGGATGTTTTTTCATCTTAATTCTTCTCCTTGTAATCCCTTTCTTGTTGGGGTTGTATGTAAGTTCACCTTTATAGTATATATTTTTATTAATCGTGGTGTTATGTATAATCTATTCATAAATCTATATCGATGTTATCCTTGTTTACTTGTTTATCTATTGATTTGAACCGTTATTGAGAAATACTCTTCAAATTAGATCTAAGATAATCATATGTTAGACGCTAAGCTTTAGAAATGGATTTAGATTTAACATTTGCGTGAGTATCGAGTCTTAATGCTCCGTATTGTTTGATAGGCTGAGAGATTATCGATTAAACAATATGGTAGAAGTCTTGAT
Organism: Lathyrus oleraceus; assembly: GCF_024323335.1. Classification (NCBI taxonomy): domain Eukaryota; kingdom Viridiplantae; phylum Streptophyta; class Magnoliopsida; order Fabales; family Fabaceae; genus Lathyrus; species Lathyrus oleraceus. The sequence goes on along the minus strand of NC_066583.1, from coordinate 557,531,183 downwards.
GGAAGTTTAGACGTGAACCCTATTGTAAGTGATATGTGATGATATTGATAAATGTTTAGATTGTGCATAACTGGTTGGTAAATTACATGTTCGTATGGTGGATAAAATTCAATCCTGTAAAGCTCTCAAATCTCTCAGAAGCTTTATTTATTTATTCATTCGTATTACATAGTTTAGCTTTAAAGTCAAACATTACAAACACAAGCTTAAAATCTTAGAGGTTGTTGAACGACATTGATATTGCACTAATCCATGTCGAGACGATAAAACTTAAAATACTTACTTTTGCTTGTTGCTTTATCGAATGTACAAAATGGTGTCGCTGTCGGGGATTGATGTTTAGATATTGAAAGCATCGCAATAGTTTCTAGCTTTTTTTAAGCTTTGTAAATTTGTGTATAGTGTATAGATACTTTTATATAAATTTGTCTATATTGTATAGATACTTGATTTGTACTTGTTTTCCATACTTGTTTATATTGTAATTTTAATGATTTTAGAAATTTTTGTGTTTGTTCTCAAGGTTTATTTTTGAATGGCTTGAAAAAGCATTGAGTGATTATTCTAAGTTTGAATGTTTCAACTTTCATTTGTATGATAATGATATAAGCTGAAAATTTGATACATTGTCAAGGTACATGTTTAATGCTTTCTAAAATATAACATGAATATGAAACTTAAGTTTTGTATAAATTTTATGCCATTCATTCTTTTGTTATACATGTTTATTTTTGAATCACTTTAGATCATAACCAAATGTGAGGAAACTTTCCATTATTTACTATATGCACCGGATACCAACAATCCTTGTTTTAACTCGGTTTTATTATGTTTAATCTTGCATTTGTGTTGAATCATATGAAAGCATGAAAATGATCAAGACATTTTGTTTGATTTTGAGCACAACCACTTAACTAAAAAGTAGCCTACCTTGTGAGTGAGTGAGAATTTTCTTACACCCTTTGAGCCTTATGTCAAGATCCATTTTGATGATTGACTTTTGGAACTTGTACATAACTAATTAGTTTATTGTTGGTTTTAGATTGATTTTAAACTTTTTTTCTTGAACCCTCAACCCTAAACGGTGGTTTGAATTTTCATCCTTGTCTTAGAAAGTTTGGGAGCATTCACATTACAATGATTGGTTGCATTCAAGTTGGGGAGAAAATGTTGGTTGCTAAGAGGTTGAGAAATAAAAATAAAAATTTGAAGAAAAAAAAAGAGAGAAAGAAAAGAAAAGAGAAAAATAAAAAGCATTGAAAAATAAGAAAAAAATAACAAAAAGGTTTTGTGCTAATAAGTTGTGTGCAATGGTGTAACAATTCAGCAAAGAGAAAGGTGAATGAAATTTATGAATGCTTGAGATTATGAGAAATGATCACTCTCATTTGATTAGACAAGTTTTTGTTTCAATTACCTTGAGATAAGATCATTATTTGTTCCCCAATCCACATTACAATCCTTGAAGTCCTTGTGATTTGTGTTTTATGCTTTCAATATAATTTTTTTGGATGAATGCATAATTTTGTTTAGATGTTAGCAAGATTGTTGGGTGTGAGTTAAGTCTCTCGTGTTTACTTTTTATCCCTTGATGAATTTATGTGTTAGGTGTGATTCATTCTTGAATATGTATTGCATTAGAGTTTTGACATGTGTTTTATGCTTAGAATTTTTTCATAATCATGGTTTCATTGTAGTAGAGTGGTAAGCATTGCTTTGCTTGTATTTCTGAAATTTGAACGATACATTTGTTTTCATTTCTAAAAACTTGTTGATCATGATTTCTTGGTAGTTTCTCTTGTTTCTTTAGGTTTGATTGACAATTGTTTTAGGACAAACAACATTTTAAGTTGGGGAGAGTTTGATAATTGCAAATTTTGACTATTTTTGTACATAAAAACTTGCCATTTTTCAGCTCTAATTTGTGATTTCACTGATTAATTTGCTCTAACTTGCCATTTTTTATAGAATGTTATATGCTAAGCATTCCTTGATGTGTATGCTAAGTGTGTAGGAAACCAAATAATAAAGGCATAAAACCAAGAAGTCTGGAGCAAAGTAATTTGTTGAAAATAAGGCTTGCTCGTTGGCCAGGCATTGGCGAAAAGGAAGGTAGCTCGTCACGCGAGCTTTGGAGAGCTCGAGGAGAGGCCTTCTAGACTTTGGGCAGAGGCAAAACTAAGTTATGATCGTCGGGAGAGGTTTGACAAACTTGAGTTCGCCGGGAGGATGTAGATATTTTTCAATGACGGTTTGATGCATTTCTGAGGGACAAGTGGGCAATAAAGTAACTTTCACCGGGTGAGACCTAGTGTAAGACCCCAATTTTGACCCTAAGATTCCTCATGAATTTTCATCATAAGCATTAACATTGGAATCATACCTTGGCACCCTCCTTACCCCTCCTTCATTGGGTTTATTTTAGGAGAGATCACCAAGCACTTTGTGATTATATCATACTTGTACTTTATCATTTCACTAACCAAAATACCAAAAATATGTCTTTGTAGTTGTCTAACCCTTTTGTAGGTAAGGGACATGATTTCCTTGATTCATTGATCACATCTAGGGTTTGAGACCCTCATGAACAAAGAGCACAATCAAGAATTGATTCAAGAATGGTTATGAGCATCATGTATGAGTCCCAATTGTTTCTACATGTTATATTGATCAAGTTTTCTTCAAGAGTTTGAGGGTGATTTGCCTTGGAAACCCTAGTTTGACTGGGTATCTTGAGTAACTTCTCCAACAAGCTATCTCACCAATTGATCAAATTTCTCAAGGGACACTTAAACTTTCATCATATTATGCATATATGATCTGCCATGAGCCAGGAAAGTCAAGATAATTGGAAATTAGGAAGTTGGTTGATGGTGGTTGGCCAGATGAATTCATCTGATCAAAACTGGGTCTCCCTAGACCCTATCTCCTACAAATTTCACCATATGAAACTTATTCCAAGAGAAAACTTACTCTAAATTACATTATAAACAACTTTCATGTTGAGACCTAGAGCTAGTTTGGCTTTGAAAATCATTTTCTATGTTGAAACATTATAGGTCATTTTGTCTAAACCCTAATTTGAAAGTCAACTTCCCAAGTCCATTACTTGCTCAATTTTTATGATATGAAATATTTCCAAGTTTCACAATCAAATTGAATGTGTATACTTTAACTTTTATGTTTGGAGTGGGAGCTAATTCAACTTATTTGCACATGTGATATGAGGCTACATTATAGGTCACTTTTGACCTATACCATTGATCAAGTGATTTTGCCAAACTTCAAAAATGCATAACTCTATCATTTCAAATTCAAATGACATGAAATTTGTGACCATTTTTAAGGTCTTTGAGAGAGCTACAACTTTGATGAAGACACTTTTCTCATTTGAAGCTCCCATAAAAAATTAAGCAAGGTGGAATATTGAGACATATGGCTTGACACTTACAAAATTTTCAATATGTCAAATTTTCCCAAACTTCCACCTCAAATATCTCCAAGTTACAAGCTCCAAATGAAAAAGTGTTCAACATCAAACTTATTCCTCTTGATCTCACCTTTCCAAAGAGCTAAAATTCATGCATTTTGGATAAGAAATGCATAGGCTGCACATGGGTTAAACAAGCTGGTATCATGTGTCATGGATCAAACTCCAAATTCAAATTCTCAATTTCCTTGCATTCCAAGCTTGATTCAACCTATCTGAACTTCAAACTTGGACTTATAGCAATCATTTGATGGGCCTATGCGCGCCCATGCAGCTGCTTACCTCACTTTGCCAATTTTAGAAACTTGAATGGAGTGTGCAATTAACACTTGAATCCTCTATAAATTGAAGCTCATTTTCTCACAATCAACACACACACACTGCGCCAACTTTGATTCCCCCACAAAAAACCCTTCACATTGAGAGGATAAACCTGAAAAATTCTGTTGAATTTGAGCTTGAATCTCCACTGTTTTGGAATTCAATTCTCCAGGAGTCCATTTATTCTAAGCCATTCCATTCCTCTTCTGCAAGCTATTAGAGTGAAGCAAAGCACAATTCAGATCGAGATCTAGCAAGTTGAGACCTCCATTGAAGGTAAATTTCAAAAAAATTGATCTCCTTGTTTCTTGCTCAATTCTCTTGATTATTGTGTTGGCTGAAGTCCTACCAATGTAGGCAAGGTGTTTGAGTAGTTTTGATGATGAATCGAAGCAACTCAGATCATGAACCTCATTTTTCAATTCCACATATCTCTCAATATAGTTGGAATTGGAAGAAATGGAGGTGATATTCTTGCTCAGTGATGTTTTCTCTTTAAAATCATGTCCCCGTTTGAAATTTTGGTGATGGTTGATGATGACCAGTCCGACGAGGCTCGCTGGAGAAGACAACCGGAGCTCTGGCTCCGGTGATGATGTGTCTAAGGTCCAGACCGTATGATCCAACTCCTGCGTTCTAATCTTGGTCGTGCATTGTGATTACCACGTTTACAACGCGCTTGACTAAGGTGTTGGTGGAATGCACGTTGTGGATCATCAGATCTGCCACCTCAATTAATGAGGGAGATCTGATGGTCCACGTATTTTTGCATTTTTTGATTTTCCATTTAATTCCATTATTTTCAATAATTCATAATAAATTTAATATTGATCCAAAAAATATGGGACTTTCACCAAAAATTCTCAAATATTTTTCTCTTTCATATTCTGAATTAAAATTATTTTTTGGATCATTATTAATATTTTTCATGAATTAATTGATTTTTTATTTGTTTTTAATTATTTAAAAATATTTTAAGTGTCCAAAAATTATGAAATTTTTTATCCAAGGTCCTTTGACTTGGTTTGACCTATGATAAATCACATGACCATTTATTTGGTGTTTTGATGTGATTTTAAGATTTGGATAAAACATATTTGAATTTAATGTATTATTTTAATATTTTTAATTGAATAAATGCCATTTTAATTGTGTTGACCATTTGGATTGACTTATTTGAGTTTCTCATCTATTGTTGGGCCTTGGTCAAGGTTGATTTGACTTTGTCAAGTTAATATTATTGAATTTAGGGGATTGATGGAATGTACATTCCATCTCCCAAAATGAATGAATAATATTAATTTGGTAAAAGTCCTCCTTTGACCAATTTATGAACTCATTCATCCTTTTCCCTCTTCATCTAATTCCCCTTCTTCATCCATTCATTTTCAATTGGCCAATGATATATCAAAGTCCTAATGCTAGTTGATTGAAAGATTAACATGAGTATGGATGAGATTAGACCACATCTTTGCATATTTTTTGTGTGTGGTATGTTTAATGAGCATAGTTCTTAATACTATGTCTCCAACATGCATTAACACCAAAATTTTATTGCCCTGTCTCAAATAGTTGTGACTTCTACATAAGTCCAATTACGATTGCTTAACATAGCGCTAAATTTGTGACATAAAGGCATAAGCATTCTAGTTAGTGAGATTGTGAGTCTCCCCTCTTCCATGGTATTGTATGGAAACTTGGCCTTCTTTCCTTCCTTTGGAAGATGTTTTGGTTCAAGTATCCATGCTTGTGGCAAGTGGGTTGAGTGTTCTCCAAAGAATATCTTGAAATCAAAAGCAAAACAAAACTAACTATTAACTTACTAACCATTAAATTTACTTTCAAGCTTTTACTTTTAATACAACTTATTTTTATTATCATTTGTCATTGTACATATCATTCTAATTGTTTATGTTATGCAATTTTTACTTTGTCCACTTGGACCATATTGTGTGATATACTTCGTTGTCTTGTTTGTTTGTTTGGTCTTTGACCATTAATGCACATAATAATAACAAAAACCCTAAAATACTTTTGAGTGGACTGTTGTTTTGATCTCCCCAATTGGACTTAGAACTTAGGCAACACTCCTTTGCTAACGACTTGACCAATGCCAATTTGTTGAGAGACCAAGAACTTGCAAGTTTGAATTCATCTGATACATCATTCTAGATCTCTCCAGATCCATCTGCAACATTGATCCTTGTTAAGTTGTCATGTTGAACATATGACTTGTGGAATTCACCTGCTACATAGGCTATTCTAAAGAAGATCACTGAAATGGATAAGCTTGGATGAGGCCATCTTTATTTGATGCCTTTGCTCTTCAAGATTGATATAATTATGCATTTGTGTGTTTCTTGATTCTAAAAAGTCCAAGGGAATTCTGGGTTTCTATTGACATACTTGTCTATTGGATTGCTCCCATTTGGTCAGATCTTTTCAACTTTAAACTTTTAAATTTCTTGTATCTAGGGTAGTCTCTTCATCTTCTCCCCATCTCTTTGATTTCAAAATCTCTCCCTCCATTTTTAAAATCTTCTTTGTGTGAACTACTTTTGTTCTAAACTTTGACCACTTTCAAAAGGGTAGAAACTTTGGCCTTATGCCATTGCATTTTCAAACTTATTTTCTTGAATCAAACTTGTAAATAAACTTAACTATACTTTATTTAACTTTCAAAAATCCAAAAAAGAACTAACCTATTCAAACCAATTTAGGCTTTTGTGCCTTTCCAAACATAATTTTTGTTAAAACCAACATACTCACTTTGAAATTTATAGCACGAACTACGAGGTTTTGATCCCTCATTTATATATTGGTACGTAGGCACAAGACTAAAGGTCTTGTCAAACAGAAAAATATAATTAATCAATTCTTTTCTCATCCCCCCATTCTATTTGTTTGTAAACATCACTTTGCACAAAATACATATGCACACAAAAAGGGCTCCCTAGGAGTACCTAGGACACTTTGGGTGCTAACACCTTCCCTCTGTGTAACCAACCCCCTTACGTGTGATCTCTGACTTTTATTAGTTTTTATTTGAAAACTTCTTACTATTTGGGTTTTGTTCGCATTTTTTCCCTTTTCCCTTGGAAACAATAAAATCGCGGTGGCGACTCTTGTTATTTGACCTCTAGCTTGTCAATAGCTTGATGATCATGAATTTCCCGCTACAGAAACTAAGTGGCGACTCTGCTGGGGAGTAGTCTCCAGTGGGTTTAGCCTACTTTTTATGTGAATATATTTGTATATATGTGATGTTTGTATATATGTATGTGTGATATAATCTACTTGTTGTGCTTGGTGATCTCTGAGTGGTGAGATAAGTACTAACCCGAACTTGAGTGCAATTAAGATAGAAGGATGGTATAGTCATGTTTGACTTGTGTGGAGTAGTCCTTAACAAGTTGGCTTGAGATCCATCTGCTCAGTGGAGACTCCTTTGGATTTGGAAATGTCACACAAGTATTTATGGTTAGGCATGACTATTTCTAATTGGGTCTGAGAAGCTGAGGACCTTAGAACACCTAACCCATCTTGGCCAATTTAGGACGTAGTGAGGAAGTTGTTCAAGTGTAGACTTGATAACAGTTGTTAAGCAAAACTACACTCAGACGAGTTTCTCTTGAGAATATTATGGGTCGATGAGTCAGTCATCTTAACCTGTAATATCCGATAGATGGAATTAAGACTCTGGGAACTTTTTAGAACATGATCTACAGGTTTTATCCTTAGTTCACTCCTTTGGGACGGTTCTTACCCAAACTCCATGCTCGTGACTTGCAACAAACCCTTGATTCTTGGTTGATCCAATCAAATCTTGTTAATATCAATGGAACTTGGGTGTTGAAAAGGTGAAAACCATAATCCACCAAAATGGATGATTGATCTTGACAATGACTTTGTTTGCCTTGTGTGTGATACCTTACTTGTGATTGTTGCACTCATGCATTTCATGCGCATCATAACATTCATCACACAAAATTTCAAGGAACTAAGGTATCATTTGCAAATATTTTCAGACCATGGATTGTGGACGAAGGAACGCTAAGAAGTACAGTTTTAGATGTCCCGACTTGAAAGAGTTAAGGAAGCTAGAATCTTTTGTATTAGATCCCTTGGACTTCAAACAACGTCATGGGAAGCTTATGTCCATTTTGTCTGCTGATGTAGTGGAAGGATTATTGAGTGTGCTAGTGCAGTTCTATGATCCTCTCTACCGTTGTTTCACTTTCCTAGATTCTCAGCTTGTGCCTACCTTGGAGGAGTATTCTCATCTTTTGTGGATACCTGTTTCTAGTAGAGTACCTTTTAGTGGATTGGAGGAGATTCCCCGGTCTAGTATTATTATTGAAGCTCTTCACTCGAAGAAGTCTAAGATAGAGACTCATTGGGTGAAGAAATGAGGGTTATTTGGGTTGCCATCTGTTTTCCTCATCAAGGAAGCTACTGCTTTTGCTCAAGCTGGTAGTGTGGATGCTTTTGAAGCTATCTTTGTGTTGCTCATCTATGGATTAGCTTTGTTCCCTAAAATTGACGGTTTTATTGATGTTAACACCATTAAACTTTTCTTGATTGGGAATCATGTGCCTACTTTATTGGGTGATATGTATTTCTCTTTGCATCTAAGGAATTCTAAGGGTGGTGGAACGATTGTCTGTTGTACTCCTCTTCTGTACAAGTGGTTTATTTCGCACTTGCCTCAGACGCCTGCTTTTGTGGAGAACAAACAATGTCTAAGGTGGTCTCAGAGACTTATGTCTCTCACTAATGATGATATAGTTTGGTATGATCCATCCTTAAGCAGTTTGGAGATTATTGATGGTTGTGGTGAATTCTCTAATGTGCCTCTCATTGGTACACAAGGAGGAATTAACTACAACCCTGCTTTGGCTTGTCGTCAACTTGGGTTCCCCTTGAGAGACAAACCTAATAACACTTTGTTAGAAGGTCTTTTCTATCAAGAGGGTAAAGATCCCCAACAATTGAAGCTGAAGATTATGCACGCTTGGAATAATGTGCATAGGAAAGGAAGATCCGAGCTTGGTCTGTGCAATTGTATAGCTTTGGAATCTTACACTCTTTGGGTGAAGAAGAGAGCTATGGAATTGAAGATTCCTTATCCTTGTGAAAGACCTATGTCTATGGTTGTGGCTGAGCCATTAACTCTCCCTAACCAAGATGTAGAGTAGTTGGAAGACGCGCTCGTCAAGATGAAGCAAGAGAAGGATATGTGGGAAGATCGTTTCCATGCTTTGAGCAAAAAGCATGAAGAGTTGCTATTGGAGTCTAAGGACAAAGATTCCCTGATCGAGCTACTTGAAGATCGAGTGACGAAGAGACAGAGAGAGCCAGAGGTTTCATCTTCTAGCATGCCTCAGCCTTCCGTTTCTTGGAAGAAGAATGTTGACCAGCTTGTCCTCGAGAAGACTCAGATGAAGGCTTCTTTTGAGACCGAGATTCATCGCATTCGAAGGAAGTATGCGCCTTCAGTCAGATCTGCTGACACTGTTGTTAGGGATCCTTAGGATGACTAGTCTCCTTTCCTCTTGTATCTTTTACTTTGGTTTCTGAAATTGTACTCAGTGTAATCCTTCCAATTTATATAAATAAAAAGAGATTTTTGGTCATATCAAAATTATTGCAATTGCCATTTCAATTGTTATATATTTGCAAATGATATAGTAAGTTCCTTGGAAATAAAGTCAAGCATTACATTTCATGCATCATTTGCATAAGCAGGTTTTTGCCAGGTGTCTGATTAGTGTTATTCTGTGCTTTAGCCAAGCTGACTCACCGGTACAACACTCGAGCCAATCGTTCAAAGATCATGGAACACATTGAGCAAGAGAATCGAGACTTGAAAGAGGAGATTTCCCGATTGACTGCCAAGATGGAGTCAGTTCTTGCTGCTCAGAGCCAAGATTCTCCGACTCCTGCAACTCCTCCCGCGAGGACTGTCATTTCTGAAGTGGTTACCTCTACAGTGCCTGCTGCCACCGCCCACTTCGCTCCGAATCTGCCTGCTGGATCCTCTTGGGGAATGCCACTTAATTTTGTGCCAGATGGTTTCGCTCCCACTTTTGCTTCCATGCCGGCTCTAGCCCGGTCATGTCTGTGCCACCTCCCGTTGTGCACACTTTGCCGCGAGTAGAAGACACCATCTATCACTCTGAGCCATCTGAGGGCCCGGACGTTTTTGAGAAGATGGATGAGATAAAGGGCCAATTCCTTGAGCTTCGAAAGGAACTGAAGACGCTGAGAGGCAAAGATCTGTTAGGGAAGAGTGCTGTTGAACTGTGCTTAGTGCCCAATGTGAAAATCCCAGTCAAATTCAAAGTGCCTGACTTTGAGAAGTATAAGGGAAACTCGTGTCCACTCAGTCATCTTGTGATGTATGCCCGCAAGATGTCAACCCAAACAGATAATGATCAACGACTAATTCACTATTTCCAGGATAGCCTGACAGGTGTTGTGCTTCGTTGGTATATGGGGCTAGATAGTGCAAGCATCTGCACTTTCAATGATCTAGGAGAGGCTTTCGTGAAACAGTACAAATACAATGTGGATATGGTGCCAGATATGGACCAGCTGAGGTCCATGGCTCAGAAAGACAAGGAGACATTCAAAGAGTACACCCAATGTTGGAGGGAGTTGGCTGCCCAGATTACTCCTCCTTTAGAGGAGAAGGAGATGACGAAAATATTTCTCAAAACCCTGAGTTTATTTTACTATGAACGCATGATTGCCAGTTCCCCCAGTGATTTTACCGAAATGGTAAATATGGGGATGAGACTTGAAGAGGGGGTCCGTGAAGGACGATTGTCGAAAGAAGAGGCGTCAACTAGCAAGAAGTATGAGAGTAATTTTAGCAAGAGGAAGGAAAATGAAACAAATGCAATAAGTAGTGGGAGGCAGAGGAAGCCTCAAGCGAGAAGGAATTTACCACCCCGTCAACATTATCATCATCAAGTATCTTCTGATATTCCAGTGTTTTCAAATCAGTCAACAATACCAATTCAACAACAACAACAACATCAGTATCAAAATCAACGTCAAACAACAACCGCAACAAAGAACAAACACCTACAACAACAATAATTCCAACAACAATCATCACCAACAACAGAACTTCGAGAGGAAGAAGGTCTTTTTCGACCCGATTTCTATGTTGTATGTCGTGCTGTACCCATCTTTAGTCCTCAAGAATTTGATCCAACCGAGGAATCCACCACAGATCCCAGAAACACTTCCATGGTGGTATAAACCCGAGCTTCGCTGTGCTTTTCACCAGGGTGCACCTGGACACGATATTGAGAACTGTTATCCGTTGAAGTATGAGGTGCAAAAGCTTATGAAGAGTGGCATGGTGTCTTTTGAAGACCGCGCGCCTAATGTGAAAGCTAATTCCTTGCCCGCTCATGGGAATACTTCAGTGAACATGGTGGACGACTGTCCAGGTGAATTTAAAGTTTTTGATGTCCGGTTTATCCGAAGGTCTCTGGTGCAGATGCACAAAGATATCTGTTTGGCGAGTGAATGTGAACATGATCACGATGGTTGTGATATTTGTAGCGTGAACCCAAGAGGGTGTGTTATTGTGAAAAGGGACATCCAGCGTCTGATGGATGAAAGCATGATCCAGATCGTTCAATCCCGTCATATAGATGACAATGTTAATGTCATTGTTCCCATTTTTAAGCAACCAAAGCGGTTTGTGATACAGTATGATAGTAGCAAGAATGTCAGCAGTAGATCGGTTTCGCCGTTGGTAATACAATTGGCAGGCCCAGTCCCGTATGCATCTGATAAGGTTGTACCGTATCAATACAATGCTACGATGATTGAGAAAGGTCAAGAGGCCTTGTTGCCTACGACCAATTCAGTAGTGAGCATTGCAGATGCTACGAAGGTGACCCGCAGTGGTCGAGTTTTTGGGCCAGTTGTCCCAGAGAGTAAGGAAGATTTGATTATTGGCAAGAAGGCGGAGGCGCCTATGGTAGATCCTGTGGGCTGTTCAAGTGATAAGTCTGGTGAATCCAGCAATTTGAAAGCCAATAGTGATGATGATGAGGTACTCCGACTGATCAAGAGGAGTGAATTCAACGTGGTTGAGCAGTTGCTTCAGACTCCCTCTAAGATTTTCGTGATGTCTCTCCTTTTAAATTCTGAAGCACATAGAGAAGCACTCCAGAGATTTCTTGAACAGGCATACGTGGAGCAAGATGTTACCGTGGCTCAATTTGATCACATTGTAGCTAACATCACTTCATGCAACAATTTGAGTTTTTGTGATGAAGAACTCCCTGAAAAGGGAAGAAATCACAATCTAGCTTTGCATATTTTGATGAATTGCAAAGAAGATGCTTTGTCAAACGTACTAGTTGATATTGGGTCGTCACTCAATGTGCTTCCAAAGTCAACATTGTCAAAGTTATCTTATCAGGGAGCTCCCATGAGGTACAATGGAGTAATTGTTAAAGCCTTTGATGGCTCGCGCAAGACTGTCATTGGAGAAGTGGACCTTCCAGTCAAGATAGGTCCGAGTGATTTTCAGATTACTTTCCAGGTAATGGATATTCACCCGTCCTATAGTTGTTTATTAGGAAGGCCATGGATTCATAAAGCAGGGGCTGTTACTTCCACTCTGCATCAGAAGCTCAAATTTGTCAAGAATTATTGGTAAGCCATCTGTCATCTTTTTCATATGTGGAAGCTGAGGATGAGGTTGGAACGTCGTTCCAAGCTTTGTGTATTGCTGCTGAGAAGAGAGTTGGGGCACCTATGTCCTCTCTAAAAGATACGCTGAAGCTTGTTGAAGAAGGTCATGTTGATCAGTGGGGGCGCGTGGTAGAGGTCGCCGACAACAAAGGAAGAACTGGTTTGGGGTTCCATAAGGGCTCGTCAACCGTTAGATCAGAAGAGATGCAACTCAGTTTCCTTAGCGGAGGGTTCATTCATGGGAATGAACAACACTTAGCTGCCGTGCTAGAGGACACTGAAGAGGAAGACTACACCACCTTTGTGACACATGGACAGACATGCAACAATTGGACTGCTGTTGATATTCCTGTTATTTTGCATCGATCTAAGTAATTGCTTTTTATATTTTTCTCCTATGCCTAAGGGAGAAGTGAACATTGTTTGGGAATTTTAAATTGATCATTAATAAAATTAATTCTATTCATCCACATCTTTGATGTTTTGTTTTTACTTTTTGCTTATTTCTGAAATTGGTAATCACAAAAATAACATAAATAAACAATATAATTGTCCATCTGCATAATATTTGGTCACAAATTCACTTCTCTAAAATCAAAATATCAAATCATTATGCAGGTTGGTTTCTAACCCGATTGAATACAATGATCCTTCTCCTTCTCCAAAATTTGAATTCCCTGTGTTTGAGGCAGATGAGGAAAGTGATGTAGAAGTGAGTGAGGAATTGTCTCGTCTTCTTGAGAAATATGGGAAGATTATTCAGCCATTTGAAGAGAAGATTGAGCTAGTCAACTTGGGTACCAAGGATGATGTGAAGGAAGTCAAGATTGGGTCTCGATTGCGTCCAGATGCTAAGAAGGGGTTGATTGATCTTCTTCGAGAGTATTCAGATGTGTTTGCTTGGTCCTATCAAGACATGCCTGGGTTGGATTTTGATATTGTGGAGCATAGATTGCCTTTGAAGCCAGAATGCCCGCCAGTCAAGCAGAATTGTAGAAGAACACATCCTGATATGGCTGTGAAGATCAAAGAGGAAGTGCAGAAGCAGATTGATGTCAGTTTCCTTGTAACTACTGAGTATCCGCAATGGGTGGCCAATATTGTGCCTGTGCCAAAGAAAGATGGAAAAGTCTGCATGTGTGTTGACTATAGAGATTTGAATAAAGCCAGTCCGAAAGATGATTTCCCTCTGCCACATATTGATATGTTGGTAGACAATACCTCTAAATTCAAAGTCTTTTCGTTTATGGATGGATTTTCCAGATATAATCAGATTAAGATGGCACCTGAGGATATGGAGAAGACCACATTCACTACACCCTGGGGAACATTCTGTTATAGAGTGATGCCTTTCGGTCTAAAGAATGCTGGTGCGACTTACCAGAGATCAATGACTATTCTTTTTCGTGATATGATGCATAAAGAGATTGAAGTTTATGTCGATGACATGATTGCTATATTAATTGATGAAGAGGAACATGTTGAGCATTTGTTGAAGCTATTCCAGCGTTTGAGGAAGTATAAACTCCGCTTGAATCCCAATAAATGTACTTTTGGTGTTCGTTCTGGTAAGTTGTTGGACTTTATTATCAGCGAGAAAGGTATTGAAGTTGATCATGTCAAGGTCAAAGCAATACAAGAGATACCTACGCCCAAAACTGAGAAGCAAGTCAGAGGTTTTCTATGCCGCTTGAATTATATTTCCAGATTCATTTCCCACATGACTGCCACATGTGCGCCTATATTCAAGCTTCTTTGGAAAGATCAGTCTTGTGATTGGACCGAAGACTGCCAGAAAGCATTTGATAGTATCAAAGAATATTTGCTTGAACCTCCAATTTTGTCTCCAGCTGTTGAAGGAAGACCGTTCATTATGTATTTGATTGTGCTCGAAGAGAGTATAGGTTGTGTTCTTGGTCAGCAAGATGAGACTGGGAAGAAAGAATTCACAATTTATTACCCCAGTAAGAAATTCATCGATTGTGAGACTCGGTATTCAATGCTAGAGAAAACTTGTTGCGCATTGGCTTGGGCTGCTAAGCGTCTGCGTCAGTATATGTTGAATCATACCACTTGGTTGATATCCAAAATGGATCCAATCAAGTATATATTTGAGAAGCCTACTTTAACTGGGAGAATTGCCCGTCGGCAGATGTTGTTATCAAAGTATGATATCGATTACCAATCTCAGAAAGCAATTAAAGGTAGTATCTTGGCTGACCATTTGGCTCACCAACTAATTGAAGATTATCAGTCAATGCAGTATGATTTTCTAGATGAAGAGATTTTGTACTTGAAAATGAAAGATTGTGATGAACCATTGCTAGATGAAGGGCCAGAGCCTGGTTCCCGTTGGGGCGTGGTATTTGATGGAGATGTTAATCAATATGGAAATGGCATTGGGGAAGTGATTATTACTTCTCAAGGCACGCATCTACCATTTACAGCTAGATTGACTTTCAAGTGTACAAACAACATGGCAGAATATGAAGCTTGCATTATGGGGCTTGAAGAGGCCATGAATCTCAGAATCAAGTATTTGGATATCTTCGATGATTCAGCTTTGGTTGTGAATCAGATCAAAGGAGAATGGGAGACAAATCAACCCGGTTTGATACCATATAGAGATTATGCGAGGCGGATTTCAACTTTCTATACAAAGGTTGAGTTTCATCATATCCCTCTAGATGAAAACCGGATGGCATATGCTCTTGCAACATTGGCATCAATGATTGTAGTGAATTATTGGAATGAAGTTCCCAATTTATCTGTGATGCGTCTTGATAGGCCAACTCATGTGTTTGTTGTTGAAGAGATCAAAGATGAGAAGTTGTGGTATTACGACATCAAATGTTTCCTCCAAAGTTAGATTTACCCGCCTGGGGAATCTTTGAAAGATAAGAAGACTTTGAGAAGATTAGCCGGTAACTTCTACTTGAATGGTGATGTATTGTACAAGAGAAACTTCGACATGGTTTTGCTCAGATGCGTGGATAGACACGAAGCAGACTTGTTGATGACCGAAGTGCATGAAGGTTCCTTTGGTACTCATTCCAATGGACATGCAATGGCGAAGAAGATGTTGCGAGCAGGTTACTATTGGCTGACAATGGAATCTGAATGTTGCAAGCTTGTGAAGAAATGCCACAAGTGTCAAATCTATGCTGATAAGATTCATGTTCCTCCAACACTATTGAATGTTATCTCTTCCCCATGGCCCTTCTCCATGTGGGGAATTGATATGATTGGGATGATTGAACCCAAAGCTTCGAATGGACATCGTTTCATTTTAGTGGCAATTGATTACTTCACAAAATGGGTTGAAGCGGCATCGTATGCAAATGTAACAAAGCAAGTTGTTGTAAGGTTTATCAAGAATCATATCATATGCCATTATGGTGTGCCAAGTAAGATTATTACTGATAATGGATCGAACTTGAATAATAATATGATGGAAGCTCTTTGCAAAGACTTCAAGATTGCACATCATAATTCTTCTCCTTATAGACCCAAGATGAATGGGGTTGTTGAAGATGCGAATAAAAACATTAAGAAGATCATTCAGAAGATGGTTGTCACATATAAGGATTGGCATGAGATGCTCCCATTTGCTTTGCATGGGTATCGTACATCGATCCGTACTTCAACAAGGGCAACCCTTTTCTCTCTTGTTTAT
Organism: Lathyrus oleraceus; assembly: GCF_024323335.1. Taxonomy (NCBI): domain Eukaryota; kingdom Viridiplantae; phylum Streptophyta; class Magnoliopsida; order Fabales; family Fabaceae; genus Lathyrus; species Lathyrus oleraceus. The sequence goes on along the minus strand of NC_066583.1, from coordinate 557,514,969 downwards.
GGTATGGAAGCAGTGCTCCCCGTAGAGGTTGAGATTCCTTCATTACGTGTGCTCATGGAAGCCAAGTTGACTGAAGTTGAATGGTGTCAGACCAGGTTCGACCAGTTGAATTTAATTGAAGAGAAGAGATTGACGGCCATGTGTCATGGTCAGTTATATCAGCGGAGAATGAAGAAAGCTTTTGATAAGAAGGTCAAACCTCGAGTGTTCAGAGAAAGTGACCTTGTGCTCAAGAAGATTTTGTCATTCAAACTAGATTCCAGAGAAAAATGGACTCCTAATTATGAAGGCCCATATGTTGTCAAGAGAGCCTTTTCAGGTGGTGCATTGATTCTTACAACTATGGATGGTGAAGAGTTCACTCGTCCTGTGAACGCAGATGCAGTCAAGAAATACTTCGCCTAAAAAAAAAGAACAGCTCGCTAAGTTGAAAACCCGAAAGGGCGGCTTAGACAAAAATGAGCGTCTCGGTGGATTGAAAACCCGAAAGGGCGATCCAGGCAAAAATTAGAGACATAAAAACAGAAAATAATTTCCCGATAAGTTGAGTACCCCACCTTGGGGCAACTTATGCAAAAATTAGGGACTATGGCTAGTAACTGCATTCTGCTGATCTTCAGTGATTTTAAAGACTTGTTTGAGCACAAGGGTTGATGTTGGTTCATCTTCAGCAGCGGTCAAAAACACAGTGGATATCAAGATTTGGTAGAAGGATTAAGGATCGTTTGTATTCAATGTAACCCTTTTTCATGTAAATTACCATTTTTCAACTTTGTAAAATCTATGGAGTCTTGTCATTTACAGACTACCATCCTATTAAATAAAGTTGAGCTTTTATCCAATTGTTTCTACTCTTATTTACTTCAGCCAGTAGTTTTAAAATTTATTATGATCATTTTGAAATTAATTTTTTAAATCAAAATTCAGATTTTCTTAAATATATAAAAGCAAAAACTTTTCCAAAGCAAGTAATAGTAATATCAACAGCATTTCAGTGGATAGCAAGTGCTTAAGTGCGAAGCATCTGAGGTTTCCCAAGAAGCAACTCTTCGGGTGTCTCTAGGCGTCAGTGTTGATTCATGTCCTCAGTAGAGTGTTGTTGTCCCTAGCTAGTGGATTCAGTTATCCGGTGGAATGCTTGTTCCTCAGTGGAGTTTCTTTCTGTTTCCCCAGCTGATTTGGTTGATTCATATACTCTGTGGCATATTATTTTCCCCAGTAAAGTCGCTAAGATGCTTGTACATCTCCAACGGCGTGTCCTGGTCCCTAATAGAGTGTTGGCCTTCCCAACGGAGTTCGTTGTTCTTCAGCAGGTAGATCATCATCAGAAGATGTGTGATCTCTCCCTAGTAGATCGTTTTGGTATCTCCGCCAATCGTTGTACCTTTTCTCCCAATCAGAGTTTCCTCCTGGTTTCTGAGCGGCTGTTTGTTTTCTCCCCAGTAGGGTTGTCTCCCATTTTTATTGTGTCGACCTAAAATTCCCTATAGTTGGATGCGTATTTCCTCAGCAGATCTCTTCCTTCCCCGGCTAGGGTTTGAGTTTTTGGGATGTGGATCTCTCTGTCCTTCAGCAGTTTGTCTCCATGATTTTCGTGGATTGATCGAGGATTGTACCGGTGGTTCAAATTCTTTGCAACATCTCTGTATCCTTCGTGATCGTTTTGTCAGCATAATCACCATATATACATATACATATACATTCATATAATTTCATGATTTGTATAACCTGCATCTTCATTAATTTGAGATTTTCATTCTCTGTTATGGCGGTACTTTATCCCCATACCAAATCTGGTGTCTGTCCTCATTCAATTGTAGAGTGTCAGCCCTTAAGCAGAAAAGACTTTAACCTTCCTCTGTTTCCCCACTGAATTTGTTTCCTCATGGATGATTGTTATTTCAGTTTCCTCTCCGGCAAATTTTCTGGATGGAATTACTCCCTTTGAGTTATGTCCTTATTGGGTCGAGTCTTGATTGATTGGTCTTTCTAGCTCTTACCTAGATAGATGTTTTGGTCCCCTAAGAGTCTATTACCCAGTAACTTGTAATATTCCTCTTAGTTTATGGTTTGTTACTTTTTGCCCAATACCTAGCAAAAGTACCTCTTTTTTCCCAGTGGAGTCCTTGGAAGTATATCCTTGATATGTTCATCCTAACTGGTGACGGATATCTTTTCTTCCCCTGCGAAGTTTATCCTTGATATGTTCACTTTAACCAGGTGATGGATGTTCTCGCCCTTTGGTGTTCTACCCAGTAAAAAGGTAGTTGTAATTCCTACTCTTTTGTTCCCTAGAGAGTTAATCCTTGATATGTTCATCTTAATCGGTGACGGGTTTTCTTCTCCTTCTTTGGTCTTCTACCCAGTAACCGGTAGTCGTAAATACTACTTTTTTCCCCTGAGCGGAGTCTATCCTTGAGATGTTCACTTAAACCAGTGACAGATTTTCTCTTCTTTGGTTTTCTATCCAGTAACTGATAGATGTAATCCCTATTTGTGCTCCCTTTTCAGAGTCTATCCTTGATATGTTCATCTTAACCGGTGACGGATTTTCTCTTTGATTGATCTTCTTCCCAGTAACCGGTAGTTGTAAATCCTACTTTGTCCCCTGTCAGAGCTTAATCCTTGATATGTTCATCCTAACCGGTGACGGATTCTCTCTCCGATGGTTTTCTATCCAGTTTTCGATAGATGTAATTCCCCTTTTGTTGTTCAGTTGGTATATGTCACATCCTGGGCCTACGTAGTTTGTCAGAAACAAACATCAGAGTCGACGTAGCTCGGGGAAATGGGAAACGGGCTCGCTAGGATATCGCATCCTATGCCTACGTATCTCATCTGGAATGAGAATCAGAGCTATTGTAGTTCGGCTAACGCACGCCAAAACAAAACACAACACCAAGACGCTGAGACGTCAAAAGAAACACACAAACCGGAAACGGAATGCCAATCGCTGGTCTTACATCCAACTCCACAAAAGAAACAAACGGGAAACCGAATGCCAATTGCTGGGCTTACATCAAACTCCAAACACACAACAAAAATAGGAAACTGAAAGCCAATCGCTGGGCTTACATCAGACTCCAAGCAAACACAACACAAAAGGGTTGAAAAAGAAAAAGGGTGAACACACAGACTAGAAGGGAGTCGGGAACTCGGACCTAATAGTTGTCAAGCAAAACACACTCAAAAAAGAAAAGGGTGCCCAGAGAGATCTCGCACGATCTCCTGCCTACGTACCTCATATGGTATGAGGATCAGGGCGACGTAGTTCCCCTTAACAGGGGAGAAACTTCTATCCTAACCAGAGACTAGGGAGATAACAACTAAAAGGGAGACTACGACTCGAGCCTAGAAGTTGTCATGCAAACAATCCTTATATTGAGGTCTCTAACAAGAGTTTAACTCACACAGGTCGTGAGTCAACTCAAGTCTATCTCCACGTACGTTCAACTTCCTCGAGAGTTGATCATACGACTCCTACAAAAAGGAGATGAGAAGCAAAAACAGATAAACATCAAAAGCAATAATCACACGCTATATGCAAACAAGCGGCTCATACAAGGCTGGGCTTTAGTCAAGGGGTCATATCAACCTCGACAATCAAGCCAACACTGGAAAGGGTGTCTGAGGCTATTAACCATTGACATTGACCGTCAGAGTGAGCAGATGAAAAGGCAATGAGGGTAAGACCTCATAGCTCTTAACCCGGGCTTGGGTGAGCTTGAATCAATGAAAACGTGGGGGTCCAGAATGTGGGACCCTACTCCACTTGACTGACTCTATATACAAGGATCTTGGGTGTTTATTCAAAAGCCTCAACACGTAGTGCGAGCATAATGAAAGACTCAACTGAATAGCAGGGGATTGATTGCAAATCCCTTCTATCTGCCAATCGCCTCTTCACTTAGGAGGTCTTGAAGTACATGGCACAAAAGTAAATAATCACAGACATTGCCTCTTAAGGAGGACTTCAGCCAAATGCCTGCCAAACAGAAACGACAGGGCTTCCAGACTACATGGAGTTAGAGGATGATTACCTAGGTGGTATGCCAACCACAAGCAAAGCAACTCAAGCAATGAGCTAAAGCAAATAAAGTACCTGTAAGAAAATCAAATAAGTCAATATTCACATTCAGACAAATCCAACAGATAGTCAACAGTGTTACAACCAACAGGTTCACAAGTCATGCTCTATGTGCAAGCATTCAAAGAATTCCACCACACTCAATGAACCTACACACAGAAAAGGTTAGTGGACAAAGAATTTTGCATCTCAAGTCATGAGATCAACATCAACCATTAAGACTAGAAGCTTGAACCTGAAATGCAAAACTCAAAAGATGAGTACAGACCACTAGCACCAAGGCTAGGGTCAAAGACGAAGTAAAAAGTCAAAACAGCAACCAATATTCAACATGAAGCATATTTAATCAAGTAAGAACATGTCCTAAAAAGGACCAAACTCAAATCCTAAGGCAAATCCATCTAATGGTCATGCTAAGGCAAAGGCAATCACAAAGCACACAATTGGACATTAAGAGTAGGAATTCCATATTAAAACAGAAATGAATCAAATAATTATGAAAATATTTATGTGCATACAACATGTTAAACAAAATCATCATGCCAAAAATTGGAATCAGAAAAGCTCAATTGGCATGGATATGAAAATGAACAAGATCAGCATCAAATTGTGTGACACACATTGTCACCCCATACATCCATGTGCCTAAAACAGAAATGAAAAATGCTAAAAATACCAAACAAAAGCTCAAACATCCTACAACATGTTAAGAATCAGCATACCAAATTTCAAATCAATTGGCCAATGTATGAACATTTCACAATAGAATTGGTACAACAAGTCACATTTGCATACATGTTCAAAGAAGCCAACACAATTAAAATTCCAGAAATGATAAAATCATTAAATCACAATCACAAAATAATAGACATTCAACTGATCATGTGAGAAAAAATTTGGAATTATTTGGATTAATTTTCAATTTGTTATGATTTTTGGAAGTTGCATGAAATATGTGACAAGATATGAAAAAAAACACATGATAATTTGGACGGAAATGAAATTATGCTGAAGTTTGAAAAAAACGCTGGAAGTGAGAATCGAACCAGGTAGCAAGGAAAATAGAGGCACTGGAATAAAGAATCGAACCTATGAAGGTGTGGTAAAAGGCCAGCGCTCAAGAATAAAATTCCACCAGGCTGGAATTGAACTCATGCTTGGGATGTACAAGGCGCGCTACTAGGGGCAAAACGACGTCGTTTTGCTGAAGCCATAGCCTCAAAACCAGGTGGTGGCTGGCACTATTCCAGGTGGTGGTTTCCACCGTCTTCCTCATGAAGACGGGGTGCTACAGTGCACGCATAATTTTTTTTTGTACAGAATTTCATAAAATTTATATCGTTGGAAAGGTCTCGTTACGTAGATTCCAAATATCATAAAAGCTAAGCCCAATTCTCAACATATTTTCTGGATCGAAGGAAATAAGTTTCTAGATCTAAACTTAAAATCATCATATCTCACTCAATTTTCATCCAAATTCCACAAAATTTATATCAGAATTCTCAGTGATGAAAGATCTACAAGATCATGGTAATAGAATCAAGAATTATGATGTTCGAATTTTCACCAACCTGAACTTGCAGTGACCAAAACAGTGGATTCAAGCTTCCAAAAGCTCCAATTCTTCTCCTCCAACCTTGATATGAAGCTCTATGTAGGAATTGGCACTTGAATTGATCTGGATCTTGTTGAATTTCAAACCTCCATTGATGTGTTCATACACTTGAACAGCTCCAAACCTTGCTCAATTTCCACGAATTAGGGATGAATCTTGCTCAAAACTCCATGATAATGAAGGATCTATGAAGAAAATGTGTGTTTGTGTGGAGAAAATTTGAATTCCAATGAGAGAGAATTTTGGAGGGAAGAGAAAATTCTAGATCTAGAAAATGTGTAAACTGAAAATTCTGTTATGATTTACTATTTATATGCCATGTTAATTACCATGCTAATCCTAATTTGTAATGGTTAATTAGGATTAGTGAAAATTGGAATGGAATGCAAAAAATGGAAAATGATGTATCATGGCCATGCACCACGTGAATAGTAGCATGCAAATGCTCACATTCACTTAAAATCAGCCAATGAACAATTTTGGAATGGTATTTGACATGCATGATGAACCAATTTTGAATTATCACCTTTCCCTCCAAAATGCACATGAATGAACACATGGTCATATGAACTTTTTTCATGCAATGCAATGCTTGATTTGGAAAATATAGGTCAAGACAAGAATTTTGCAAAAAGAGTGGCTTCATTTGGAGTTTTGAGTCAAAAGTTATGACATGTTGAAGCTCCATGCATACTTCATGATCATTTGCTCATATCTCCTCAACCACTCATCATAAATTCATGATCTTGGACCTTTTGGAAAGAGGAGAGAAAGATCTTCAACTTTCATGTTGGACAAAATTTCATTTGAAGCTTCTTTGATGATGTAAAATCAAGTTGAATTTGGACCAAAATCTTTCCATTTTTGGAAACTTTCAATTACAGGTCACTTTCCATTTTTGGAAACTTTTGATCTGACCTCAAATTCTTTAAGATATGTATTTGACATGATGAATAAGCCTCTTTGGGACATGAATGAAGTGTCTCAAACCATTTCTCCACCACCTAGCCCTCAGTTGACTTTCAGTTGACTTTTATGGGCCCCAGATGACTTGGCAATGCACTGATGACTTTGAGCCTCCACCACTTGGGGAAATTGCTCCAAAATGAAACCCTAGCTTATACAAGCCCAATATAATGATCATGTGATCTTCATCTCAATAAATACCTCATCTCCTTGAGAAACTCTGGCTGGAATACTGGCATTGATTAGGGTTGACCAGAGGTCAAAACCCTAATCCCGAAGAACCTGAGCATGAATTCTGAAACCTTCTATAAGGACATAACCATGATGATGATGATGATGTTCCCTTGCAATCAAGATAATGCTCAACCTTTTGAAGGGCCAAGAAAACCCTAATTGAAGCACAAACCCTCAGATGGTTGGTGATCAATCCATGAAACCCTCAGGCTTGAATCTCTTAACCTCTTTATCTTCTGAGAAAGACTTAGGAGGATGAATTGTTTATTTTCACATGATATGCAATATGCAAATGCCTAATGTCCTAAAACATGAAATGCAATATGCTAAACTAGTCCCAAGAAGAGGAGGGCAAATTTTGAGGTGTTACAGCTGCCCCTATTCAATCCACTGTGAACCTGTCGATATGAACAGCCTCGGCTTTCAGATGAAGAGTGATTGAATACCAAGAACAGACGAACAATTTGCGCTCCGCTGGGTATTATTATATATTTTTTGCTTTTCTTGAACCCCACAACTTTTGATTTTTCTCTTTTTCTTGAACCCCGCAACATCTTTGATTGATTTTTTGCTTTTCTTGAACCTCGAACAAATATTTTTCTTTCGCGCGGATGATCCCGGATCACCGCATTTGAACCCCGACAACTTCATATCACTCCTGTTTGCCAAACAATGAACCCCGATCTCCATTTGAACCCCAGTCGCCTGACGATAACTCACGATCGCCATCGTGAACCCCATTCTCCAGAAGACCCCTGTGTCTCCTTTTCTCCATCTAAACCCCGTTCTCCATTCCCCTGTGCTAATTCCATTGGCAACGTCGGAAATAACACCAACCACCACTCTGATGGCGACATACCAGAGGGTACACCTTCACAAAAGGAAGGTAACATGTGCATTTCTTCCCTTGAAGACACCCATAATGACTTTTGTTGGCCTCGCCAAAGTCTAAGGTGACACATGATCAGAAGACAATCCTGAGGACCTCATCCCGGATATAATCTTTAACTCCAATCTCCATTTGAACCCCGTTCTCCAGAAAATGCCGCAACACTTCCTTTTCTCCATTCGAATCTCAATTTTCGCGCTGATCGCGTAACGTTCTCTGATTTTCATTTCCATCTCCGCCCGACGGAAAATTTTCTTCCAATATCGCGCTACTGGGGAACATTGTTGATCTGACGTCATGATGCTAAACTCCTCAGAGTAACATCTTCACCATCCGGCGAAACCAATTCTCAAGCGGTAACCACGGCTTGAGTAACATCTTCCAACTTCCATCTCGCACGACAGAAATCTTCTCCAGTATCGCACTACTGGGTAATACCGTTAACCCAAAATCACGATGCTAAACTCCTCAGAGTAACATCTTCACCATCCGGTGAAACCAATTCTCAAACGGTAACCACAGCTTGAGACTAGTTTATGCTTGCAATGCTGATGCATGATAATTTTTCAGCGTAATGCTCCATAACCATGGAAATGCTACGCAGTTTATTATGCAATATGCTATGATCTTCTAAATGATGAATGCATAAAAAGTATCCCCCTTAGGGGACTCTTTTGGGGAGCTCGAGGCACTCCGCTGAGGAACTTGCTATCACTCCAATCTCCACCCTGTTGGGGAATAGCATTGCCGCTGGGGGAAAGGACAACCCTCACCAGGGATGACCTCCACCGAAATCGATCCGCTTGGGGACTTCGCTGGGGAAGAAACCACCAACGCACTCTGCGGGGAAAACAGCAATCTTCGACTTGCTGAGGATAAAACAATCTCCAACATGCTAGGGGAAACGACAACCTTCAGACCTGGCTGCCGAGGAAACACCGATCTCAAACCCACTGGGGAGATAACCATCTCGAACCTGCTAGGGAAAATACGGAATATTGACATGAAACCCCTGTCGACTCGTCGGGCATTGACGTTCAATCATCTAACCAAAGTATCAACTTTCCACTTTTCAGACTTTGAAGAGTCTTCTTGATTAATCCTCCAGAATCGTCGCCATTCTTTCACCGTCTTTTCACCATTCTTCTATCCCTTGTCCCTGATTGGACTCTGCGGGGATCTCTTGTCAAAAGCTTCACATCACAACCTGCAAGTGAGTGAAAATATCTAACAGCACCTGCAAAAGAGATCATTAGATAAAAACGTACCCCAGGCGTGCCAAAATTTCAACACCTAGGTCACTCAACCTTCCAAATAAGATTTCAGGTTTTTCAATCTTATAAACATGCATTGGAAGGGATCTCCATGTCTCAAAATGCAAATACTCTTATCAAAATAAATGGATGTTTTTGCAATCAAAGCGGTTATGAAAACAAAAGACAAAATTATTTGACTGAATATGCATTTTATTGATTGAAAAAGGTGGCTCAAAACCGAGCAATACACAGGAAGCAATTCCTAAAAAGAGGTAATTGCGCACAAAAGGAAAATCTATCCTAATGGCAATGTGAACCCGTAATCTCATCGAGTTCCAACTCGGTTACACCTCATATGTCCTCAAGACTCTCCGTGCTTTCTGCCTTCTGAACAAGACGCTTCCGACTGACCCCTGCTGGAGATTATCCATGTGTCTTAACCAAAACACAAACGATCATGCTAGACGCAATTGTTCGTTTCAATCCCTCTTTTGCCTGAACCTCCCTTTCGGGTTTTCAGTCCACCGGGATACCCTTTTTTGCCCAAGCCGCCCTTGTGGGGTTTTTGACTTGCCGAATGTACAATTTTTTTCTTTTTTATCCCCAATTTTTGCCCGAACCTTTTTCATTTTTTTTTTGGTTCGCCGGGATGCCCATTTTTGCCTGGACTATTTTATTCTTTTCGTCCAGCGGGTCTCTTATACGAAGTATTTTTTAACTGCGTCCGCATTCACAGGGGATGGAAAGTCCTCGCCATCCATGGTCGTCAGCAACAAGGCTCCGCCAGAGAAAACCTTCTTAACCACGAATGGACCCTCATAATTGGGTGTCCACTTGCCCCTACGATCGTTCTGAGGAGGAAGGATCCTTTTCAACACCATATCTCCCACATGATATACTCGAGGTCGCACCTTTCGGTTAAAAGCACGCTTCATCCACTGCTGGTACAACTGTCCATGACAGATGGCCGCCAGCCTCTTTTCCTCAATCAGGCTCAACTCTTCATACTGAGTCCTTACACATTCAGCCTCTTTCAATTTCACGTCCATCAGGACTCTCAACGAAGGAATCTGAACCTCAACCGGTAACACGGCTTCCATTCCATACACAAGCGAGAATGGCGTTGCCCCAGTAGATGTACGCACCGAGGTTCGATACCCATGCAATGCAAACGGCAACATCTCATGCCAATCTTTATAGGTCACGACCATTTTCTGCACAATCTTCTTAATATTCTTATTGGCCGCCTCGACCGCCCCATTCATCTTCAGACGATAAGGAGAAGAATTGTGATGCTCGATCTTGAATTCCCGGCACAGTTCTGCCATCATCTTATTGTTCAAATTAGAACCATTATCGGTAATGATTCTTTCGGGAACCCCATATCTGCAAATGATGTCTCTCTTGAGGAACCTGGCCACGACCTGTTTCGTCACATTTGCATAAGAGGCTGCTTCCACCCACTTGGTGAAGTAATCGATAGCCACTAATATGAACCGGTGCCCATTCGAAGACGTAGACTCAATCTTTCCAATCATATCAATGCCCCACATAGCAAACGGCCATGGGGACGACATCAAACTCAACGGGTTTGGAGGCACGTGCACCTTATCAGCATAAATCTGGCATTTATGACACTTCCGCACGAAGTTGAAACATTGGGCCTCCATTGTCATCCAATAATAACCAGCTCTTAACAGCTTCTTCACCATTGCATTCCCACTGGCATGGGTACCAAACGACCCCTCGTGTACTTCTTTCATCAATTGGCTTGCTTCTTTGTCATCGACGCATCTGAGCAAAACCCAATCGAAATTCCGCTTGTACAAAACCACATCCTTGTTCAGATAGAACACCATGGCCAACCTCCTCATAGTCTTTCGGTCCTTTTTAGATGTTCCCTCAGGATACTCCTGGGTTTCCAGATAGCGCTTGATATCATAATACCACGGCTTCTCATCATCAGGTGCTGCCTCAACAGCAAGCACATAAGCCGGTCTATCCAGACGTCCCACCTCAACACTTGGGAACTGATTCCACCACTGCACCTTAATCAAGGCGGCCAGAGTAGCCAAAGCATCTGCCAAAGGATTCTCTTCTCTAGGCACATGATGTAATTCCACCTTGGTGAAAAACGTCAACAATCTCCTCGTATAATCCTGGTATGGAATTAAATGAGATTGATGCGTATACCATTTTCCATTAACCTGATTCACAACCAAAGCTGAATCTCCATATATATCAAGGTTCTTGATCCGCAAATCAATCGCCTCTTCAATACCCAAGATGCAAGCCTCGTATTCAGCCACGTTGTTGGTGCATTCAAACTTTAGCCGGGCAGCAAAAGGAATGTGGGATCCTTTCGGCGTAACCAAAACAGCACCAACTCCACTACCATTCACGTTAACTGCCCCATCAAACATCAGAATCCATTCGGATTCAGGGTCAGGCCCCTCCTCCGGGATCGGTTTCTCACAATCTTTCGATTTGAGAAACATGATATCCTCATCAGGGAACTCAAACTTCATCGGTTGATAATCATCAATTGGTTGTTGGGCAAGGTAATCAGACAATACACTCCCCTTGATTGCTTTCTGAGAGGTATACTGAATATCATATTCGGTCAAAATCATTTGCCACCTCGCAAACTGTCTGGTCAATGCTGGCTTCTCAAAAATATACTTCATCGGATCCATCTTGGAAATCAACAAAGTGGTATGAACCAACATATACTGTCTCAGTCGGCGAGCAGCCCATACCAAAGCACAACAAGTTTTCTCGAGCAGTGAATATCTTGTTTCATAGTCGGTAAACTTTTTGCTAAGGTAGTAAATTGCATGCTCTTTTCGACCAAACTCGTCATGCTGCCCCAGTACGCATCCCATAGACCCCTCGAGGACCGTCAAGTACAGAATTAACGGTCGTCCCTCCACAGGAGGCATCAGAATCGGAGGCTCCTGTAAATATTCTTTTATCTTTTCAAAGGCCGCTTGGCAATCATTATTCCACCTGACCGTTTGATCTTTTCTCAACAACTTGAATATGGGTTCACACGTGGCTGTTAGATGAGATATGAACCGTGAAATGTAGTTCAATCTACCTAAGAAACCACAAACCTCTTTCTCTGTTCTCGGTTCAGGCATTTCTCGTATTGCCTTTACTTTAGCAGGATCAACCTCGATTCCTCTTTCACTCACAATAAACCCCAGCAACTTACTGGACCGCACTCCGAAAGTGCACTTATTCGGATTCAACCTCAGTCTGAATTATCTCAACCGGTCAAACAACTTGGCCAGATCTACCAGATGCCCCTCTTCTGTTTGGGACTTTGCTATCATGTCATCAACATAGCATTTGATTTCATGATGAACCATATCATGAAACAAAGTCACCATAGCTCTCTGATAAGTAGCACCGGCGTTCTTAAGACCGAATGGCATCACCTTATAGCAAAAAGTGCCCCACGGTGTGATGAACGTTGTTTTCTCCATATCATCTGGCGACATTTTGATTTGATTATAGCCAGAAAAGCCATCCATGAAGGAAAACACCGAGAATTGAGTTGTATTGTCTACCAACACATCAATGTGAGGTAGTGGAAAATCATCCTTCGGGCTAGCTCTGTTCAAATCCCGGTAGTCCACACACATTCTCACCTTCCCATCTTTCTTCGGCACCGGCACAATGTTCGCGACCCAAGGCGGATAATTAGTGACAGCGAGGAAACCAGCATCCAACTGCTTCTGAACCTCCTCTTTAATTTTCATGGCCATCTCGGGTCGAGTTCTGCGCAACTTCTGCTTCACTGGAGGACAGTCTGCTCTCAATGGTAACTTGTGCACAACAATATCGGTATCCAACCCTGTCATATCTTGATAAGACCAGGCGAAGATATCAACATACTCTTTCAACAATGCTACCATTCTGCTCTTGACACTCGCCTCCAAAGTGGCCCCAACTTTCACTTCTTTCCTTACCTCGTCGGTACCCAGATTCACAACCTCAACTTGCTCCTTATGCGGCTGAATCACCTTCTCCTCTTGTTTTAACAACCTGGCTAATTCCTCTGGCAGTTCACAATCTTCTTCGCCTTCTTCTTTGGCATGATAGATCGGATTGTCGAAGTCATATGAGGGTGTAACAAGATTGTTATCAATGAGATCCGGTGAGTGATCGCATCTGCATGAATGTTGATTCATGCATTGCTTTAGAACCGGAGCAAAGCAAATTAAAAGGAAAATGAAAACAAACATTGCCATTTTTATTTTTTTATATTTTAAACTGCAAAAATAAATAGAAAAACAGGGAACACCGCTTTTAATGAAAAAACATCCTTTTTATTTATGATGCAAATATTGCAAAATAAAACACATGAGGTGGCCCTTACAATGAACCATTACGTTTCGGGCAAAACGTATGGCTTTCATGCAGACAGAATTGAAAAACAGGAAATATTACTCTTCACGTAGAGTGACAGTGATGATCTTTTCGGCTTTCCAGTTCTGGATCTCCATTCCTGGTACGCACGGTTTTATCCACTGATCAAGCTCGCAGTCACTGTCGATCTCTTCACCCACCGCACAGATGCGATCTGGATCCAGCATTCCAGCACTGGTGAACATGAATGGCTGACGATGGCCCTTGTTCTGCCCAGACGAGCCTCGGCCCGGCTGATAACCAACCCCAAACCGGTCTTCCTTGGCGGCGATGTCAATCATCTTTCCCCAACCTGGGGCTTCTCCGCTCTTCACCACCTCGGCGGCCTACTTATACGAAGAAATGGATGGCTTCTTCTCTTCTTTGACAAAAATAGCATTCTCCACCTTGACGGTTTCGAATGCTTGACTTGGAGTTTCCCATATCTCACCGTCCATTTCAACATACTTGAACGATGACAGGTGGCTTACGAAGATGTCTTCCTCCCCACAAACTGTGACGACCTGCCCTTCCCATATATACTTCAATTTCTAGTGCAAAGTCGAAGTCACTGCCCCAGCAGCGTGTATCCACGGTCGACCCAACAAGCAACTGTATGCCGGCTGAATATCCATGACATGAAACACAAACTTAAACACCTCGGGCCCGATCTTCACAGGGAGCTCCACTTCCCCAAACACAGCCCTTCTAGAACCATCAAAGGCTCTAACTGTCAGGTCCGTGGGCCTCAAGATCAACCCCTCACAATCCAGCTTCGCTAGGGCCTTCTTAGGCAACACATTGAGTGATGAGCCGGTATCCACCAACATGTGCGAAAGCACTGCTCCTTTGCACTCCATTGCAATGTGTAATGCCCTATTATGATTACGCCCATCCACCGTCAAATCCAGATCAGTGAAACCCAGCCCATGGCTCGCATTAACATTAGACACCACTGTCTCTAGCTGATTAATCGTTATCTCTTGCGGGACATAGGCTCTCTTCAGTATTTTCAACAAAGCCTCTCTATGCCCCTCGGAGCTCAGTAGCAGAGATAAGATTGAGATCTTAAACGGCGTCTGCTGCAAGTGGTCAACAAGCTTATACTCTGACTTCTTGATGATCCTAAAAAATTCCTCAGCTTCATCATCAAGTTCTTTCTCTGACCCACCATGCGCCGGTGTCACTACAGGAGTACCCTCGCTTACCACCTGCTTCCCTCTTGCCCTGGCTAAAGCCTCGGCCTTATCTTTCTTTTCTTTTTCTCCGTCCCCACTCCTCAATGTGTCGGGCGCAAACAACCTTCCACTGCGAGGAAACCACTGGGTCCGGCATTATCCACCTTTGAAACGGTGGTTTCACCTACAGCCTGATCTTCCTGCTTCTCCCCATTACAGTATGCCTCTCCACCATAATCCCATGGTACAGTATCATCGTTGTCATATGGAATTGGCCCAGGTACCGTGATAGTAACTGGAGCCGCATCTGCCAGCGTTGACAAATCGATCGGATCAAAGTAAATGGTTATGGTGTAGACATCCTCCCTCTCCAAACCAACCTTCTCAAATATGAGGCTTCCCTCATCCATCATCCTCTGGACAACCTCCCTCAGCAAAACACACCCATTAGGAGCCACGGTGCATGCAGCACAACAATCAACACAACCCGGGAAGACCCCATTCTTCAACAATTGCCTCTTGACCTCAACCAATGGAGTCCTCAACTGGTCTACATTCATCAGCCCAATTGTCCTCCTATCCTTAGAAATTGCATTCACCCCCATCTGACCATGCGTGGGCATGGGATTAACATTAACATTTGGAGTTGCCTTAGAATCCACCAGGTCCTGGACAACATGCTTAAAAGCTTTACAACTCTCCACATTGTATCCAGGGGCACCAGAGTGGAATTCGCACTTGGCATTTTCATCATAATTGGCAGGCCTCTGGTCCGGTCTCAACGGAGCCAACGTCCTCAACTGAACCAACCCCAAGTCTTTCAACTTCTTCAGCAAGAATGAGTATGTCACAGGTGGCCTATCAAATTGACGATCAGTCATTCATCCTCTTACTTGATACCCGGCCCTCTGCGGTCTCTGTTGAAACGGTTGTCGTTGCTGTTGCGGTTGTTGTTGTTGCTATTGTTGTGCATGTGAATTATCAGCAGGAATGGTTACCGCAGCAATGTGCTGGTAGTAACGATCCCTACCTTGTCCCCTCTGGGTATACACAGCACTTGTATCACCCTCCTTCTTTCGCTGGCCATTACCAAAGGGTTTCTTCGATCCAGACGACGAAGCACTACCCTGTATCTTTCCCATCTTCAACCAGGTTTCTATTCTTTCCCCAGCCACCACAATATCAACAAAGTTGGTAACCGGGCATCCTACCATTCTTTCAGCAAAGGTCCCCTGAAGGGTACCCATAAACAGATCAGACATTTCCCGGTCTACCAACGGAGGTTGGACTCGGGCAGCCAACTCCCTCCATCTCTGCGCGTATTCTTTAAACCCTTCATTAGACTTCTGAGACATACCTTGCAGCTGGGTACGGCTATGAGCCATATCAGCATTAAATTGGTACTGTTTAAAGAACGCATCCCCGAGATCCTGCCAGCTCTTGATATCCGACGACCTCAACTTGGTATACCATTCCAGAGACCCACCAGACAGACTGTCCTGGAAGAAGTACATCCAAAGCTTCTGGTCCATTGTATAAGCAGAAATCTTTCGGACGAAAGCCTAGAGATGAGTTTCCGGGCAAGAACTCCCATTGTACTTATCAAACGCATGCGCTTTAAACTTCTACGGGATCACAATCCCCTCAACTAGCCCCATGTTTGACATATTGACAACCCCCGGAGTAGCATAGCTTTCTAGAGCCCTGATCTTCTCAGCCAGCACCTGAATCTCTTTGTTTGGTGGTTGGACACCGTATTGACCAAATTGCTCATTCAGCACGGAGAACTGGTCTTCTTCTCTATCCTCCTCAGCCCCAAAGAAAGGAGGAAATAGACTATCCTTCACATTATTGACTACAGGACCGGGCCCACCGCCTGTAGCAAAACCAAACCCCCCATCATTGTTGATTACCACACCAGCAGTAGTTGCCTTTTTCCTGGGATCACCACCATCCCTAGAACCACCAAGACCGTTGTTGGAGACCCCTTCAAGATTATTACCACTGTTAGCAGCAGAAGCCCGCTCAAGCTTCTCCACTTTCTCAACAAGCGCCTTCTGCCCCAAGGCGAACCCTTGCATAACATTGATCAGCTCTCCCATCTTTTCTTTTAGCTCGAGAATATCTGCGTTGGATGTATCCGTCAGCTTGGATTTGTTGCGCCTGGTAGGGTATCTGTGTGGACGTGCTACGTGCAAAGGAATGATTCTACGTGCGCGAGCAATGATTCCTGAAACAATCAAGCACGTTAGAAACCAACACCTGCAAAATAAAAGACAAGTTATTATGATTCATGCATGAATGCAATGTCTATCCATATGAGGAACACTCTGTCTTTCGATCCTGGCTTCATTGAGACAGATAATAATCCGACAGCAATATTCTGATATCAATCATCTGGTTTCACCATACAGAGCAGAGAATTATGATTTAGCAAAGATATCACCCAACCATGTGTGTGCTATGTGAGTGCATACAGGAAAGCAAATAAAGCTTGAAGATCAATCACTGAATGATAACAACCACTGCATATCAAAAGTGCACTACCCGTGCCAGAGTCATACATCAGGCTGATACAAATCAAATTACAATTCTCCAGAATTAGAAAGAAAATACAAGCAAGTGAATTCCGTCAACATGCCTGACGGTAATTCAACATAATAACAACAAAAGTCTACACCGAAGAAGGTCCTACAGAAGGTTCCGCATCATCAACCATCCTGGTAAACTTCACGGCAAACCTGAGCTCAGTGTTCTCCTGCTGCAATCTCCCCACCTCCTTCTGGTGAATCTTCATCTGACGGAAATAATGATCCCTCTCAGCAAGATAGTGATCTCTCTCAGTAGTAATCTTCGCTTTCTCCGTTTCCCATTCCGTGGTAAGGACTTTGGCTCTAGCTTCCCTCTGATTCTTCACAAGGATCTGCCTCCTCTTCTCATCTTCAATGACCTTCAAAGCTCTAGCCAACTTCTCCTTGGTGATGCCGTGCTCCTTCGTAGATGACTCAAAAGCTTGGCTAATCTTACGGTAATAAGCGGTGTCTATCTCAAAGCGCTTCACCTCCATGGTATGTCTCTTATCCTGGTCTTCTATTTTCCCTTTGATTTCCTGATTAGCCATTTGGATTCTAGTAACACTCATTTCCAACTCAGTCTTCTCTGCCTGCAGTTGATCTCTAGCCTTCTTCATATCAAGGAACTCCTCCATACTGACAGAAGAACATGGCCCCTCAATTAATGGACACCAAGGATCACCCCCAGAAAATGGTAGATGTGTGAGCTCAATCCTCTTTCTGAGCCAATCATCAAACAGAGGAAAAGACCTATTGTTAACCCTACCAAAAGGAACCTTGCCCTTTCTCTGAACGTTGCGCCATGCCCCAAACACTTGCCTCAACCGTGTCAGATTACCCTCAGCCGGGAAGTAGAAAGACTCCTGAATCTCTCGCTCGAGAGGAGGAACCTCCATGGCAAACCCCATTTGTCTCCTAAGAAGCGCCGGGTTGTAATTAATGCAACCCTGAACTCCTATAAGAGGCACATTGGGAAAACTCCCACAACTGTAAATGAAGTCTCACCCAGCCACACCATTGTGAGTCCAAGCTATGTCCTTGGCTCGCAAACCCATCAACTTGGTTGCCCAATTGACAATATGGTCAAGAAGAACAAAAGCAAAGGCACCTCTGGAAGGCAAATACCCCATGAACCACTTGTACAACAGTGGAGCACAACATCTAACCAAACCCCCTCGCCGCTTCTCGTTCCGATTATGGACCGAGTAATAAACATCCCCAACCAGGGTAGGAATAGGATTCCTCTGCACAAACACCCGGATGGCATTAATGTCTACAAAGTTCTTCTGATTAGGGAACAGGATGATTCCATAGATGCTCACAGCAAGCAAAGCACAGACAGTCTTCCAATCACCCAAAACAGCATGCTCCTTGGCTTTGGCCTCCAAGAAACTCAAATGAAAACCGGGCAACTTTCCCTTCTCCTTCAAACCCCCCTTAGTCACCTCTGAGCTCAAATAAAGAGCACGAGAAATCTCAACAGCATCAGGTTCTTCCTTAGTGGCATAGAATGGAATCTGGTCTCTAATCTGAATCCCCAGGATACTGGCATAGTCTTCCATCAAAGGCCCCAACAGGTAATCCGGGAAGACGAAACATCTCAAACCAGGGTCATAGAACTGGATAAGAGTATGGATGACACTCCTATCTGTATCTGTGAGCCTGAAAACCAACTTCAGAATACCACCATAAGCCTCACGGAACATCCCCACATGGTCAGGTGTAATCAATGCTATCATCTCTTTCAGCACACCAATCTCTGGGTCGAAGAAACAGTAGACGACGTCATCTTTCAAGTCGGTCCTCATATCTGGAACAAAAAAAGTCTCTCAACCAGGATCTCAATCAAGAATGTCCCCTGCATATGGATAAACATGAGTTAGATGCAGATAAATGCAAAATATGAATGATGTTGATGCAAGAATGCAATGCACTGTGCCATCCTACAAGTCGTCTGAACATCCACTGCACTGAGTTACGGTCCCTGAACTGATCACAACCATCTGAGGGACTGAGTAACCACAAATCCAACTTAGGGTTCCGAAATAAACGGAACTGAAGGATATATCACCATCATCACTGGAGAACCACTGATCTGATATCAACAAAATCATCTGTACCAACCCAGGGAATCCTGAAATAAACGGATCCCCACTGATAAATACCACGGACAGAACTCCGGCGTCTCAGAAATAAATATCCCTAAATCCGACTGAACCAAAGTCACCATCAGAGAGTCACCACCAGAACATGCATCTGTAGAAATCAAACCCTCCCCTCACAGGTGAATTCTAACCAGGTCATCCTAAGGCGGATAATGGTCTCGACAATCGGACAAGATACTCAACGGGTTTGCCCTTTCGGGTGTGCCGCTGCAGCTCTCATAAGACCGTCTAAACCAAAGATCCGGGAAAGAACGGTCACCGAAGTCAACAGCTCTAAAGAGATAACCCAACCAAAGTGGAATACTCCACCCGGAAGAACTCTCTCAAAAGAACCTCGTCCGGCTTGTGGTATGTCACGTCGCAACAACATGTTGATCCAACAAGTGAGGAAACGTGAGACCACGCTAATCCTAGGTGTATACTCGGGCCTGGGTTTTAGCCCCACTCGGAACACCCACCCCAAATCAGAGGAACCAACCTGTACAGAGTCCAGCACAATGATAATATGATGCATGCAAACACATATGCAAATATATACCATCACAGTATAATAAGCATAAGTGCAATAAATAAAGCAGTAAAAGCAACCAAAACTACCCTAGAGAGCGCTAGGAGTGACTCGCTTAGGGAAGATGGACCAGCAAGAGGTCAACTTCTCTAGTTCCCCAGCAGAGTCGTCAGCTGTCGCATCCTAGGCCTATGTAGTTTGTCAGAAACAAACATCAGAGTCGACGTAGTTCGGGGAAATGGGAAACGGGCTCGCTAGGATATCGCATCCTATGCCTACGTATCTCATCTGGAATGAGAATCAGAGCTACCGTAGTTCGGCTAACGTACACCTAAACAAAACACAACACCAAGACGCTGAGACGTCAAAAGAAACACACAAACCGGAAACGGAATGCCAATCGCTGGCCTTACATCCAACTCCACGAAAGAAACAAACGGGAAACCGAATGCCAATCGCTAGGCTTACATCAGACTCCAAACACACAACAAAAACAGGAAAGCGAAAGCCAATCGTTGGGCTTACATCAGACTCCAAGCAAACACAACACAAAAGGGTTGAAAAAGAAAAAGGGTGAACACACAGACTAGAAGGGAGTCGGGAACTCGGACCTAATAGTTGTCAAGCAAAACACACTCAAAAAAGAAAAGGGTGCCCGGAGAGATCTCGCACGATCTCCTGCCTACGTACCTCATCTGGTATGAGGATCAGGGCGACGTAGTTCCCCTTAACAGGGGAGAAACTTCTATCCTAACCAGAGACTATGGAGATAACAACTAAAAGGGATACTACGACTCGAGCCTAGAAGTTGTCATGCAAACAATCCCTATATTGAGGTCTCTAACAAGAGTTTGACTCACACAGGCAGTGAGTCAACTCAAGTCTATCTCTACGTACATTCAACTTCCTCGAAAGTTAATCATACGACTCCTACATAAAGGAGACGAGAAGCAAAAGCAGATAAACATCAAAAGCAATAATCACACGCGATATGCAAATAAGCGGCTCATACAAGGCTGGGCTTTAGTCAAGGGGTCATATCAACCTCGACAAACAAGCCAACACTGGAAAGGGTGTCTGAGGCTCTTAAGCACTGACATTGACCGTCAGGGTGAGCAGATGAAAAGGCAATGAGGGTAAGACCTCATAGCTCTTAACCCGGGCCTGGGTGAGCTTGAATCAATGAAAACGTGGGGGTCCAGAATGTGGGACCCTACTCCACTTGACTGACTCTATATACAAGGATCTTGGGTGTTTATTCAAAAGCCTCAGCACGTAGTGCGAGCATAATGAAAGACTCAACTAAATAGCAGGGGATTGATTGCAAATCCCTTCTATCTACCAATCTCCTCTTCACTTAGGAGGTCTTGAAGTACATGGCACAAAAGTAAACAATCACAGACATTGCCTCTTAAGGAGGACTTCAGCCAAATGCCTGCCAAACAGAAACGACAGGGCTTCCAGACTACATGGAGTTAGAGGATGATTACCTAGGTGGTATGCCAACCACAAGCAAAGCAACTCAAGCAATGAGCTAAAGCAACTAAAGTACCTGTAAGAAAATCAAATAAGTCAATATTCACATTCAGACAAATCCAACAGACAGCCAAGAGTGTTACAACCAACAGGTTCACAAGTCATGCTCTATGTGCAAGCATTCAAAGAATTCCACCACACTCAATGAACCTACACACAGAAAAGGTTAGTGGACAAAGAACTTTGCATCTCAAGTCATGAGATCAACATCAACCATTAAGACTAGAAGCTTGAACCTGAAATGCAAAACTCAAAAGATGAGTACAGACCACTAACACCAAGGCTAGGGTCAAAGATAAAGTAAAAAGTCAAAACAGCAACCAATATTCAACATGAAGCATATTTAATCAAGTAAGAACATGTCCTAAAAAGGACCAAACTCAAATCCTAAGGCAAATCCATCTAATGGTCATGCTAAGGCAAAGGCAATCACAAAGCACACAATTGGACATTAAGAGTAGGAATTCCATATTAAAACAGAAATGAATCAAATAATTATGAAAAATTTTATGTGCACACAACATGTTAAAAAAATCATCATGACAAAAATTGGAATCAGAAAAGCTCAATTGGCATGGATATGAAAATGAACAAGATCAGCATCAAATTGTGTGACACACATTGTCACCCCATACATCCATGTGCCTAAAACAGAAATGAAAAATGCTAAAAATACCAAACAAAAGCTCAAACATCCTACAACATGTTAAGAATCAGCATACCAAATTTCAAATCAATTGGCCAATGTATAAGCATTTCACAATAAAATTGGTACAACAAGTCATATTTGCATACATGTTCAAAGAATCCAACACAATTAAAATTCCAGAAATGATAAAATCATGAAATCACAACCAAAAAATAATAGACATTCAACTGATCATGTGAGAAAAAATTTGGAATTATTTGGATTAGTTTTCAATTTGTTATGATTTTTGGAAGTTGCATGAAATATGTGACAGAATATGAAAAAAACACATGATAATTTGGAGGGAAATGAAATTATGCTGAAGTTTGAAAAAAACGCTGGAAGTGAGAATCGAATCAGGTAGCAAGGAAAATAGAGGCGCTGGAATAAAATAAATTCACAATGTTTGTAGCTAGGAATCGAACCTATGAAGGTGTGGTAAAAGGCCAACGCTCAAGAATAAAATTCCACCAGGCTAGAATCGAACTCATGCTTGGGATGTACAAGGCGCGCTACTAGGGGCAAAACGACATCGTTTTGCTGAAGCCCTGGCCTCAAAACCAGGTGGTGGCCGGCACTATTCCAGGCGGTGGTTTCCACCGTCTTCCTCATGAAGACGGTGGTGCTACAGTGCACGCATAATTTTTGTGTGTGCAGAATTTCATAAAATTTATATCGTTGGAAAGGTCTCATTACGTAGATTCCAAATATCATAAAAGTTAAGCCTAATTCTCAACATATTTTCTGGATCGAAGGAAATAAGTTTCTAGATCTAAACTTAAAATCATCATATCTCACTCAATTTTCATCCAAATTCCACAAAATTTATATCAGAATTCTCAGTGATGAAAGATCTACAAGATCATGGTAATAGAATCGAGAATTATGAGGTTCGAATTTTCACCAACCTGAACTTGCAGTGACCAAAACAGTGGATTCAAGCTTCCAAAAGCTCCAATTCTTCTCCTCCAACCTTGATATGAAGCTCTATGTAGGAATTGGCACTTGAATTGATCTGGATCTTGTTGAATTTCAAACCTCCATTGATGTGTTCATACACTTGAACAACTCCAAACCTTGCTCAATTTCCACGAATTAGGGATGAATCTTGCTCAAAACTCCATGATAATGAAGGATCTATGAAGAAAATGTGTGTTTGTGTGGAGAAAATTTGAATTCCAATGAGAGAGAATTTTGGAGGGAAGAGAAAATTCTAGATCTAGAAAATGTGTAAACTAAAAATTCTGTTATGATTTACTATTTATATGCCATGTTAATTACCATGCTAATCCTAATTTGTAATGGTTAATTAGGATTAGTGAAAATTGGAATGGAAAGAAAAAAATGGAAAATGATGTATCATGGCCATGCACCACGTGAATAGTAGCATGCAAATGCTCACATTCACTTAAAATCATCCAATGAACAATTTTGGAATGGTATTTGACATGCATGATGAACCAATTTTGAATTATCACCTTTCCCTCCAAAATGCACATGAATGAACACATGGTCATATGAACTTTTTTCATGCAATGCAATGCTTGATTTGGAAAATATAGGTCAAGACAAGAATTTTGCAAAAAGAGTGGCTTCATTTGGAGTTTTGAGTCAAAAGTTATGACATGTTGAAGCTCCATGCATACTTCATGATCATTTGCTCGTATCTCCTCAACCACTCATCATAAGTTCATGATCTTGGACTTTTTGGAAAGAGGAGAGAAAGATATTCAACTTTCATGTTGGACAAAATTTCATTTGAATCTTATTTGATGATGTAAAATCAAGTTGAATTTGGACCAAAATCTTTCCATTTTTGGAAACTTTCAATTACAGGTCACTTTCCATTTTTGGAAACTTTTGATCTGACCTCAAATTCTTCAAGATATGTATTTGACATGATGAATAAGCCTCTTTGGGACATGAATGAAGTGTATCAAACCATTTCTCCACCTCCTAGCCCTCAGTTGACTTTCAGTTGACTTTTATGGGGCCCAGATGACTTGGCAATGCACTGATGACTTTGAGCCTCCACCACTTGGGGAAATTGCTCCAAAATGAAACCCTAGCTTATACAAGCCCAATATAATGATCATGTGATCTCCATCTCAACAAATACCTCATCTCCTTGAGAAACTCTGGCTGGAATACTGGCATTGATTAGGGTTGACCAGAGGTCAAAACCCTAATCCCAAAGAACCTGAGCATGAATTCTGAAACCTTTGATAAGGACATAACCATGATGATGATGATGTTCCCTTGCAATCAAGATAGTGCTCAAACTTTTGAAGGGCCAAGAAAACCCTAATTGAAGCACAAACCCTCAGATGGTTGGTGATCAATCCATGAAACCCTCAAGCTTGAATCTCTTAACCTCTCTATCTTCTGAGAAAGACTTAGGAGGATGACTTGTTTATTTTCACATGATATGCAATATGCAAATGCCTAATGTCCTAAAACATGAAATGCAATATGCTAAGCTAGTCCCAAGAAGAGGAGGGCAAATTTTGAGGTGTTATAGTATATCCTTGATATGTTCATCCTAACCGATGACGGGTATCCTCCTTGACATCCCCAGGCAAGTTTATCCTTGATATGTTCATCTTAACCGGTGACGGATTTTATTCCCTGTCGAGTTTATCCTTGATATGATCATCCTAATCGATGACGGATACTCTCACCCTTTGGTCTTCTGCCCAGTAACTGGTAGTTGTAAATCCTATTCTCTGCAGTTTTCCCCAGCAGGGCTATTCTTACCCAGTAACTGGTAATGAATATTTCCACCTAGTTTTCCTCAGCGAGTCATCCTTGATATGTTCATCTTAACCGATGACGGATGTTCTCCGTGTCAGATTTTATTATCTCATTACCCAGTAACAGGTAGTAAATAATAGATGTTTGTTCCTCCTGTGTTGAAATTTTATTTTCTCCCCAGTTTAGTCGAGTGCGCATTTCCTTAGTGAAATAGTTTTTCCCTGCATGAGTCGAATACTTCAGTTTTATCCTGATTTATTCGTATCCCCTGCAGATGTTGTTTGTTTCCCCGGTCGAGTCTTTCCATTTTTATGGATTCCCTCGAGTCCCCCAGTAGTTTTAAGTCGTAGCCTGGCCTACGCATAACTCCTTTTATCCCCCAGAGTCTCTGTCTCCCCGACGAGTTTTCCTTATGGAATGCATTGTGCTCATACGGACTTTCAGTCTCTCTGATTTCTTTTCCTTTATGGCAATATTTCTCCACAGAGCATTAACTTTTGCATTCATATCATATGCATCATGAGGTTTCTTAGGGACTAAAATTTGTTTCTCTATGTTGTTATTTAAGTCCATTCTACTGAGTCGAGCCAAAGATTTTAACCTTCACCTCCTCAGTTAGAATGTCCTTAAATAGGGGCAGCTGTAAGACTCCAATTTTTACCCTAAGATCCCTCATGAAATTTCACCATAAGCATTAACATTGGGATCATACCTTGGCACCCTCTTTACCCCTCATTCATTGGGTTTGTTTTAGGAGAGATCACCAAGCACTTTGTGATTGTATCGTACTTTTATTTTATCATTTCACTAACCAAAATACCAAAAATATGTCTTTGTAGTTGTCTAACCCATTTGTAGGTAAGGGACATGATTTCCTTGATTCATTGATCACATCTAGGGTTTGAGACCCCCATGAACAAAGAGAACAATCAAGAATTGATTCAAGAATGGTTATGAGCATCATGTATGAGTCCCAATTGTTTCTACATGTTATATCGATCAAGTTTGCTTCAAGAGTTTGAGGGTGATTTGCCTTGGAAACCCTAGTTTGACTGGGTATCTTGAGTAACTTCTCCAACAAGCTATCTCACCAATTGATCAAATTTCTCAAGGGACACTTCAAATTTCATCATATTATTCATATATGATCTACCATGAGCCAAGAAAGTCAAGAGAATTGGAAATTAGCAAGTTGGTTGATGGTGGTTGGCCAGATGAATTCATCTGATCAAAACTGGGTCTCCCTAGACCCTATCTCCTACAATTTTCACCATATGAAAATTATTCAAAGAGAAAACTTACTCTAAATGACACTATAAATAACTTTCATGTTGATACCTAGATCTAGTTTTTCTTAGAAAATCATTTTCTATGTTGAAACATTATAGGTCATTTTGTCTAAACCCTAATTTGAAAGTCAACTTCCCAAGGCCATAACTTGCTCAATTTTTATGAGATGAAAGATTTACAAGTTTCAAAATCAAATAAAATGTGTCTATTTCAACTTTGTTGTTTGGAGTGGGAGCTAATTCAACTTATTTGCACATGTGATATGAGGCTACATTATAGGTCACTTTTAACCAATAACATTGATCAAGTGATTTTGCCAAACTTCGAAAATGCATAACTCTATCATTTCAAATCCAAATGACATGAAATTGGTGACCATTGAAGGTCTTTGAGAGAGTTATAACTTTGATGAATACACTTTTCTCATTTGAAGTTCTTATAAAAAATTAAGCAAGGTGGAATGTTGAGACATATGGCTTGACACTTAGAAAATTTTCAATATGTCAAATTTTCCCAAACTTCCACCTCAAATATCTCCAAGTTCCAAGCTCCAAATGAAAAAGTGTTCAACATCAAACTTGTTCCTCTTGATCTCACCTTTCCAAAGAGCTAAAATTCATGCATTTTGGATAAGAAATACATAGGTTGTGCATGGCTTAAATAGGCTGGTATCAAGTGTCATGGATCAAACTTCAAATTCAAATTCTCAATTGCCTTGCATTCCAAGCTTGCTTCAACCTATCTGAACTTTAAACTTTGACTTATAGCAATCATTTGATGGGCCTATGCGCGCCCATGCAATTGCTTACCTCACTTAGCCAATTTTAGAAACTTGAATAGAGTGTGCAATTAACACTTGAATCCTCTATAAATTGAAGCTCATTTGCTCACAATCAACACACACACTGCACCAGCTTTGATTCCCCATAAAAAACCCTTCACATTGAGAGGATAAACCTGAATTTTTTTGCTGAATTTGAGCTTGAATCTCCACTGTTTTGGAATTCAATTCTCCAGGAGTCCATTGATTCTAAGCCATTCCATTCCTCTTCTGCAAGCTATTGGAGTGAAGCAAAGCATAATTCAGATCGAGATCTAGCAAGTTTAGACCTCCATTGAAGGTAAATTTCAGAAAATTTGATCTCTTCGATTCTCCTTGTTTCTTGCTCAATTCTCTTGATTATTGTGTTGGTTGAAGTCCTACCAATGTAGGCAAGGTGTTTGAGTTGTTTTGATGATGAATCGAAGCAACTCAGATCACGAACCTCATTTTTCAATTCCACATATCTCTCAATATAGTTGGAATTGGAAGAAATGGAGGTGATATTCTTGCTCAGTGATGTTTTCTCTTTAAAATCATGTCCCTATTTAAATTTTTGGTGATGGTGGATGATGACCAGTCCGACGAGGCTCGCCGGAGAAGATAACCGGAGCTCTGGCTCCGATGATGATGTGTCTAAGGTCCAGAGCGTGTGATCCAACTCCTGCGTTCTAATCTTGGCCGTGCATTGTGATTACCACATTTACAGCGTGCTTGACTAAGGTGTTGGTGGAACGCGCGCTGTGGATCATCATATCTGCCACCTCAATTAATGAGGGAGATCTGATCGTCCACGTATTTTTGTATTTTTTTGGTTTTCCATTTAATTCCATTATTTTCAATAATTCATAATAAATTTAATATTGACCCAAAAAATATGGGACTTTCACCAAAAATTCTCAAATATTTTTCTCTTTCCTATTCTGAATTAAAATTATTTTTTGGATCATTATTACTATTTTTCATGAATTAATTGATTTTTCATTTGTTTTTAATTGTTTAAAAATATTTTTAAGTGTCCAAAAATTATGAAATTTTTTATTCAATGTCCTTTGACCTGGTTTGACCTATGATAAATCACATGGCCATTTATTTGGTGTTTTGATGTGATTTTAGGACTTGGACAAAACATATTTGAATTTAATGTATTATTTTAATATTTTTAATTGAATAAATGTCATTTTAATTATGTTGACGATTTCTTAACATTGCGCTAAATTCGTGACATAAAGGCATAAGCATTCTAGTTAGTAAGATTGTGAGTCTCCCCTCTTCCATGGTATTATGTGGAAACTTGGACTTCTTTCCTTCCTTTGGAAGATGTTTTGGTTCAAGGATCCATGCTTGTGGCAAGTGGGTTGAGTGTTCTCCAAAGAATGTCTTGAAATCAAAAGCAAAACAAAACTAACTATTAACTTACTAACCATTAACTTTACTTTCAAGCTTTTACTTTTAATGCAACTTATTTTTATTATCATTTGTCATTGTACATATGATTCTAATTGTTTATGTTATGAAATTTTTACTTTGTCCACTTGGACCATATTGTGTGATATACTTTGTTGTCTTGTTTGTTTGTTTGGTCTTTGACCATTAATGCACATAATAATAATAATAATAACCCTAAAATACTTTTGAGTGGACTGTTGTTTTGATCTCCCCCATTGGACTTAGAACTTAGGCAAAATTCCTTTGCTAATGGACTTGGCCAATGCCAATTTATTGAGAGACCAAGAACTTGCAAGTTTGAATTCATATGATACATCATTCTAGATCTCTCCAGATCCATCTGCAACATTGATCCTTGTTAAGTTGTCATGTTGAACCCGTGACTTGTGGAATTCACCTGCTACATAGGCTATTCTAAAGAAGATCACTGAAGTGGATTAGCTTGGATGAGGCCATATTTATTTGATGCCTTTGCTCTTCAAGATTGATATAATTGTGCATTTGTGTGTTGCTTGATTCTAAAAAGTCCAAGGGAATTTTGGGTTTCTATTGACATACTTGTCTATTGGATTGCTCCCATTTGGTCATATCTTTTCAACTTTAAACTTTTAAATTTCTTGTATCTAGGGTAGTCTCTTCATCTTCTCCCTATCTCTTTGATTTCAAAATCTCTCCCTCCATTTTTAAAATCTTCTTTGTGTGAACTACTTTTGTTCTAAACTTTGACCACTTTGAAAAAGGTAGAAACTTTGGGCTTATGCCATTGCATTTTCAAACTTATTTTCTTGAATCAAACTTGTAAATAAACTTAACTGTACTTGATTTAACATTCAAAAGGCTAAAAAAGAACTAACTCATTCAAACCATTTTAGGCCTTTGTGCCTTTCCAAACTTAATTTTTTTAAAAACCAACATACTCACTTTGAAATTTATAGCACGAACTACGAGGTTTTGATCCTTCATTTATATGTTGGCATGTAGGCACAAGATCGAAGGTCTTGTCAAACACAAAAATATAATTAATCAATTCTTTTCTCATCCCCCCATTCTATTTGTTTGTAAACTTCACTTTGTACAAAATACATATGCACACAAAAAGGGCTCCCTAGGAGTACCTATGACACTTAGGGTGCTAACACCTTCCCTCTGTGTAACCAACCCCCTTACCTGTGATCTCTGACTTTTATTAGTTATTATTTGAAAACTTCTTACTATTTGGGTTTTGTTCGCATTTTTTCCCTTTTCCCTTGGAAACAATAAAATCGCGGTGGCGACTCTTGTTATTTGATCTCTAGCTTGTCAATAGCTTGATGATCATGAATTTCCCGCTACACCTAGCTCGCCGGGCAAGACAGTAAAAATCCAATTTTGTGTAAATATGTCCAAATCAGATTTTTAGGTCATGATTTTGGGGATTTTTAACCCCATGTCCATCAGCCACCATTTTTTAGTTAAAAAGAGATAGATACTTAGAAAACAACAAGTGAGGGTGCTTCTTGAAGATCCATATTTGGATTTGCCTCTACCGTTGGGAAATCACGGTGGATGTTTGTTCATCTTCATTCTTCTCCTTGTAATCTCTTTCTTGTTGGGGTTGTATGTAAGTTCACTTTTATAGTATGTATTTTTATTAATCACGACGTTATGTATAATCTATTCCCGAATCTATATCGATGTTATCCTTGTTTACTTGTTTATCTATTGATTTGAACCGTTATTAAGAAATACTTTTCGAATCTAGATCTATGATAACCATCTGTTAGATGCTAAACTTTAGAAATGGATTTAGATTTAACATCCTCAATTGTTCCACAATTCACTCACAGACTCTGAGCACGTCCATCATAGTCCGCTGAAGATATTCATGAAGCGTTCGCTTCAGACCTTCCACCTCGTCTTGGAGAGCTTTCAAGGCCTCTGCATGGGCCTCAGTTTCCTGAAGAAGGGATTTTCGGTGCTCCTCCACCTGGCGAGTCTTATCCTCTACAAAATCAGAAGCAACCTGATACCACTTCTCCGTATCCTTGATGGAATCCTCCATCTTAGTCACACGAGCATCCAGATTAGAAGGAGAGCTACGTATTTTCGCCACCTTTTGGAAAGAGTTGACGACTTTAACATCCTCTTGTAGTGCAGCAAGCTCCCTCTGGAGAGTAATGCACCTCAATTTTATAACTTTAAACTTCCCTTTTTGAGTATCCCTTTCCTTGGAGGGGTTACGCGAGGCTAAGACATCTCCTTGTCCAGCAGAAATAAGAGAGAAGATATAAGCAGTTTTAAACATGATATGGGAAATCTTTGAAGTCAGGTCCATCTTATCCCCTTCAGGGATGCGAGGGGGCATAAGGACCTCGACAGGAAAAACATCTTCGCCGACATTTGATAATAAAGTCTCTAATGAGCTGGATGAAGAAGTTTCTTCCTCTAAAGAATTCATAGATACCCTTTCTGAGCCATAACCGCCAGACAATGATATTACATCTAGTTCTAGATGATTTATATTATAAGGAGGGAGATGAGAATCAGAGGATGTCCCCATTACAGAGGTAGATGATGTTTCAACTTTATAACCACTCACCAGGTCGACCAAATTATAGCTCATCCTGACTAGAAAAATAAGAAATACCAAAGATAAAGCTTGAGTTATAAGGGTACCTAGCTATGTGGAATTGATGAAGCAGGAGAAATGGAATAAAGATGGAAGCTTTAAGATACGCATTGAAGTCACTTCTACTGATACTCTTAAGGAAGAGGGAACGAATGTGTTTTCTAAAAAATAACTGTAAGTTTGAATGCTAAAGATTGTGGAAATTTTCCAAATACTCAATTCACCCTATTTATAAACAGGAACAATTGGAAGGATCATACCAACTGTGGAAAGAGGTCCAAGATCAACAACTAGATTTCCATTCATGGATACACACCAACTCGGATGCAATCAAGTACTCTATAAACTGTGTCATACCCTAGTTGGTCATGTCATTGCATGTGCCATAAAAGTATGACGAAACATTCCAATGACACGACCATATTAACTTTGCATGTTCCCCACTGATAAGTGAAAATTTTAACTATTTTTGTACATAAAAACTTGGAATTTTTCATCTCTAATTTGCAATTTCAATGATTAATTTTCCTGATTTTTTTATAGAATGTTTTTATTTTAAATCTGGCTTTGGTATCCTTGATATATGTGTTAAGTGTGAAAGAAACCAACTAATAAAGGCACAAAACCAAGAAGTTATGAGCAAAGTAATATGTTGAAAATAAGGTATGCTTGTCGGGAGAGCATTGGCAAAGAGGAAGCAAGCTCGCCGGGAAAGCTTTGGTGAGCTCAGGGCGAGGCCTTCCAGACTTTGGGCAGAGGCAAAACTAAGTCATGGTCGACTGGCAGGGTTTGGCGAAGTTGAGTTTGTCTGGCGAGACTTTGGTCGCCGGGTGAATGTAGATATTTTCCAATGACGATTTGATGAATTTTTGAGGGACAAATGGGAAATAAAGTAGCTTTCGCTAGGCGAGACAGTAAAAATAAAATTTGGTGTAAATATGTCCAAATCAGATTTTTAGGTAATGGTTTTGGGAATTTTTCACCCCATTTCCATCAACCATCATTTTTTAGTTAAGGAGAGATAGATACTTAGAAAACAACAAGCGAGGGTGCTTCTTGAAGATCCGGAGTTGGATTTGCCTCTATCGTTGGGAAATCGCGGTGGATGTTTGTTCATCTTCATTCTTCTCCTTGTAATCTCTTTCTTGTTGGGATTATATATAAGTTCACTTTTATAGTATATATTTTATTAATCATGGTGTTATGTATAATCTATTCATAAATTTATATCGATGTTATCCTTGTTTATCTATTGATTTGAACCGTTATTAAGAAATACTCTTCGAATCTAGATCTGGGATAATCATATGTTAGATGCTAAACTTTACAAATGGATTTAGATTTAACATTTGCATGAGTATCGAGTCTTAATGTTTCGTATTGTTTGATAGGCTAAGAGATCGTTGATTAAACAATACAGTAGAACTCTTGACGGAAGTTTAGACGTGAACCCTGTTGTAAGCGATATGTGATGATATTGATAAATGTTTAGATTATGCATAACTGGTTGGTAAATTACATGTTTGTATGGTGGATGAAATTCAATCCTGTAAAGCTCTCAAATCTCTTCGAAGATTTATTTATTTATTCATTCATTTTACATAGCTTAGCTTTAAATTCAAACATTACAAACACAAGCTTAAAATCTTAAAGGTTGTTGAACGACATTGATATTACACTAATCCATGTGGAGACGATAAAACTCAAAATACTTACTTTTGCTTGTTGCTTTACCGAATGAACAAAATGGTGTCGCTGTCGGGGATTGGTGTTTAGATATTGAAAGCATCGCAATAGTTTCTATTTTTTTAAGCTTTGTATATTTGTGTATAGTGTATAGATACTTTTATATAAATTTGTCTATATTGTATAGATACTTGATTTATACTTGTTTTTCATACTTGTTTATATTGTAATTTTAATAATTTTAGAAATTTTTGTGTTTGTTCTCAATGTTTGTTTTTGAATGGCTTGAAAAAGCATTGAGTGATTATTCTAAGTTTGAATGTTTTAACTTTCATTTTTTTTATAATGATATAAGCTGGAAAAATGATACATTGTCAAGGTACATGTTTAATGCTTTCTAGAATATAACATGAATATGAAACTTAAGTTGTGTACAAATTTTATGTCAGTCATTCTTTTGTTATACATGTTTATGTTTGAATCACTTTAGATCATAATCAAATGTGAGGAAAGTTTCCATTATTTACTATATGCACCGGATACCAACAACCCTTGTTTTAACTCGGTTTTATTATGTTTAATCTTGCATTTATGTTGAATTGTATGAAAGCATGAAAATAATCAAGACATTTTGTTTGATTTTGAGCACAACCACTTGACCAAAAAGTAGCCTACCTTGTGAGTAAGTGAGAATTTTCTTACCCCCTTTGAGCCTTATGTCAGGATCCATTTTGATGATTGACTTTTGGAACTTGTACATAACTAATTAGTTTATTATTGACTTTAGATTGGATTTTGAACTTTTTTCTTGAACCCTTAACCATAAATTATGGTTTGAATTTTCACCCTTGTCTTAGAAAGTTTAGGAGCACTCACATTACAATGATTGGTTGCATTCAAGTTGGGGGAAAATGTTGATTTCTAAGAGGTTGAGAAATAAAAAGAAAAATTTGAAGAAAAAAAATAGACAGAAAGAAAAGAGAAGAGAAAAAGAAAAATCATTGAAAAAGAAGAAAAAAAATAGCAAAAAGGTTTTGTGTTAATAACTTGTGTGTAATGGTGTAACAATCCAGCAAAGAGAAAGGTGAATGAAATTTATGAATGCTTGAGATTATGAGAAATGATCACTCTCATTTAATTAGGAAAGTTTTTGTTTCAATTACCTTGAGATAAGATCATTATTTGTTACCCAAGTCACATTACAATCCTTGAAGTCCTTGCGATTTGTGTTTTATGCTTTCAATATGAATTTTGTGGATGAATGCATAATTTTATCTAGATGTTAGCAAGATTGTTGGGTGTGAGTTAAGTCCCTCATGTTTACTTTTCATCCATTGATGAATTTGTGTGTTAGGTGTGATTCATTCTTGAATATGCATTGCATTAGAGTTTTGACATGTGATTTGTGCTTAGAACTTTTTTCATAATCATGGTTTCGTTGTAGTAGAGTGGTAAGAATTGCTTTGCTTGTATTTTTGAAATTTGAACTATACATTTGTTTTCATTTCTAAAAACTTGTTGATCATGATTTCTTGGTAGTTGCTATTGTTTCTTTAGGTTTGATTGACAATTGTTTGAGGATAAACAACGCTTTAAGTTGGGGAGAGTTTGATAAATGCAAATTTTGACTATTTTTGTACATAAAACTTGCCATTTTTCAGCTCTAATTTGCGATTTCAATGATTAATTTCCCCGATTTTTTATAGAATGTTATATATTTTGAGTTTGGATTTGGTATCCTTGATGTGTGTGCTAAGTGTGTAGGAAACCAAATAATAAAGGCATAAAACCAAGAAGTCAGGAGCAAAGTAATTTGTTGAAAATAAGGCTTGCTCGTCGGGCGAGCATTGGCAAAAAGGAAGTGAGCTCGTCGGGCGAGCTTTGCCGAGCTCGAGGAGAGGCCTTCCAGACTTTGGGCAGAGGAAAAACTAAGTCATGATCGCCGGGAAAGGTTTGGAAAACTTGAGTTCGCCGGGAGAATATAGATATTTTCCAATGACGGTTTGATGCATTTCTGAGGGACGGGTGGGCAATAAAGTAACTTTCATCGGGCGAGACCTAGCTCGCCGGGCGAGATAGTAAAAATCAAATTTTGTGTAAATAGGTCCAAATCAGATTTTTAGGTCATGGTTTTGGGGATTTTTAACGCCATTTCCATCAGCCATCATTTTTTAGTTAAGGAGAGATAGATACTTAGAAAACAACAAGTGAGGGTGCTTCTTGAAGATCCGGAGTTGGATTTGCCTCTATCGTTGGGAAATCGCGGTGGATGTTTGTTCATCTTCATTCTTCTCCTTGTAATCTCTTTCTTGTTGAGGTTGTATGTAAGTTCACTTTTATAGTATGTATTTTTATTAATCATGGAGTTATGTATAATCTATTCACGAATCTATATTGATGTTATCCTTGTTTACTTGTTTATCTATTGATTGGAACCGTTATTAAGAAATACTCTTATAATCTAGATCTAGGATAATCATATGTTAGACGCTAAACTTTAGAAATGGATTTAGATTTAACATTTGCCTGAGTATCGAATCTTAATGCTCCATATTATTTGATAGCCTGAGAGATCGTCAATTAAACAATACAGTAGAACTCTCGACGGAAGTTTAGACATGAACCCTGTTGTGAGCGATACATGATGATATTGATAAATGTTTAGATTTTACATAATTGGTTGATAAATTACATGTTCGTATGGTGGATAAAATTCAATCCTGTAAAGCTCTCAAATCTCTCTGAAGCTTTATTTATTTATTCATTCGTTTTACATAATTTAGCTTTAAATTCAAACATTACAAATACAAGCTTAAAATCTTAGAGGTTGTTGAACAACATTGATATCACACTAATCCTTGTGGAGACGATAAAACTCAAAATACTTACTTTTGCTTGCCGTTTTACCGCACGAACATCCACTAGTTTTTTTCAAAACTGATCCCAAGTGTTTTAGTTTCATTCCACATTTGACCATATCGTGGAGGTCGATTAATAATATTTAAAACTTCCCCTGGCTCCTTCAGCATCTGGCAAAGCCTCGGGGGAAATTGTTCTAGACCAGTCAAAGGCTCAATCCATCTCAAATTCACTCCATTTGGCCTAAGGTATAAAACCAATTCATGTGCTAAGAGTAAGGTACAATCTCTGATCTCCACTTTTCACTAAACGCATACTGAATCTTGAACTAACTTGGACGTTGGAGTGCTAACCATGCAGATCCACTCTGCACCACCGTAAAAGAGATTGGAGTCATCATTCAAGATTGTCAGTTCATCAACTACATCCATTTCTTGTTCCCGAACGGAACAAACACATAAAATCAAAATTTTAAAATTCCTCTCTTACTCCATAGAATGTGAATGTCAAATTGAGTATTATTATTATTTTAAATTTTGCAAGTTAGTTTCTATATTTTCTAAAATTTACAAATTGGTCTCTTTAAAATTTGAAAATTTGCAACATGGTCATATTTTTCAAATTTAAAATTTGACCCAAATTTTTAAAATTTATAAAAATAACTCCAAAAATTTTACAATGAATAATTTTTTAATACTCGATCCAAACAAAAAAATTTAAAAATAAAAGAATTTCAATTGAATCATTTAATTTACTTTGAATTTTAAATTCTTTAAAAAAATTCGACTTCATCATTCAAGCACACTCTTAAAATGTTTTTTGGATGATAAATTCTAACGAAAGAAATTATTTTTAAGAAATTTAAAATGATGTGGCTAAATTCATTGTTTGAATTTAAAAAATAAAGAATTATTAAAACTATGGAAATTTATTAAATATTTTATTCATGTTAAATTTTTAAAGAATTTTGAATTACACTTTAAAATGAATTTTAAAATCTCCTCTCACTCTATACAATATACAATGTGAATGTATTATTATTAATCTTCAGAAATATTTAAATTAATTTTTAATAATTTCCAAAATTTACAAACTAGTCTTTTAATTTTTCATAAATTCCACTAGAATTTTAATTCTTTAAATTTTAAATTTGACCCAAAACTTTTTAAATTTATAAAAAATAACTCAAAAAAATCTAACAATTAATAATTTCAATATTCTATCTAAACAAAAAATAAAAATAAAGAGAAATTATTTAAACTATCTAAAAATTATAAATTCTTTGAAAAAATGAATCACTTAATCCAAACACTTGGGACAATAAGCTTTCTAAGTTTAGTTTGTCTAATAATAAATTTGTTTGTTTGGTGGAATCTCAATCCATATTTATTTATATGGGATTTTTTTTCAAAATAGATTTAGCTTGTCCTCTAAGTCTTACATGTTTAAATAATTTCCATGGGTTTGTTTTTAAGTCTCCATGTTTTTATTTTTTCTTCTTCATTTTTTAAACAATATTTTACTTTATTGTCTTGAGTTCTTTTTTATATTGTGGTGCCAAGCCAACTTAAGCTAGCCTATGGTTAGAATATTAATTATTACTTCTTTGATATATGAATAACTTATAATACAAATAAGTTCCTACTAGTTTGACTTATTTACAGTCCTAACCCACGTCTATACTACATGTCTAAGTGTGTAGTAGATCTTAGCCATTTATGGTTGTTATTATTTGGACCACAAATCCACCAACCTCTCTATAAAAATATAGTATGTGAGAGAAAAAGAGAGAAAAGATAAATAAACTAAAAATAAAAGAATTGTAGAAGTGGAACAACATTAATATAAAACGGTCCCGAATGGCACCGAAATAAGCATTTTGAAAGAAGCAAAATGGTGTCACCTTCAATTAACAGTAACCTAAGTGTTGTATTGTTGCCCACAACACACACTTCTCTTCACTCTTTTGTTTGGTTTTTAATCTCTTCTCTGCCATTCCCACAAGGCTATCTCTATCACAATTGATGTTTCATGCCCACGTCTATTCAATTTTTTTACTTTTGCATTTACTGTTTCTCTCTTCTGTTTAAGGTTTTTCCTTTTTGAGAATGTTCCATTTAATTCACTTTCAACAAAAAAATAACATATCTTTACCACCTCTCTCTAGCCACCCCTCCAAAAATTATCATCATTTATTAGAAAATATAAAATATGCTAAATACATAATTTATTTTATATTGAAGTTATTTATATTCGAATTAGTTTATGTCGAACAGAGTTAATATTTATTATATTTTTAAAAATAAATTTTTCCATTCATTCTTATGATAAGAGAAAACAATTTTTTTGAGGAGGCATACCTTTATCTTTCAGTAAACGAGTTAGAATTTTATTATTTATTAAAAGTTTATTCAATCATGAATTAGTTTATACAATTATGCAATATATTTAA
Organism: Lathyrus oleraceus; assembly: GCF_024323335.1. Classification (NCBI taxonomy): domain Eukaryota; kingdom Viridiplantae; phylum Streptophyta; class Magnoliopsida; order Fabales; family Fabaceae; genus Lathyrus; species Lathyrus oleraceus. The sequence goes on along the minus strand of NC_066583.1, from coordinate 557,476,940 downwards.
TCTTAATTTAAAAGCTTGAATAAATAACTAAATAAAACAGTGATCTATAAATGATGAATTGAAATTTGAACCCTACTACTATCTTATACACTCTCATCTCCTTTGGTCCTTGCCCCTAAGTAGGAATGAGATATTTAACTTAGTAGTACTTGGTTTTCTTTTATTGGTCCCCTATGTTCAACAAATACTTTATATATCATAAATAATAATTTAATATTAGTTATATTTAATTTATTTGAACAATTAATGACAGCAAACAATTACCGTACAATTGGTGTCACATTGATACTTTGATGGAAAACACATAGCTACTCACATGGCTAAGCTTTTTCTTTTGAAAAAAATAATTATATATTAATTTAACTATATTTGAAGAGTTATTTAGTACAATTATCTTTTTGCACGAGCTGAAAATTAGTACTATTTAAACTAACAAAAGTTAAGAGAATACATGTGGGTTAAAAAACGTGTAAATTATGGTCTTGTACAAGAAAACAAAGAAGCTAAATTAATGCTAGAGCCTAAAATTGTACAAATAAAATTGTCTCAAAGTGTGTACGAAATATTTAGTTTGGTAGTGACATTTCACATCTCATTTTTAATCACTCCATCTTGTGTATTTTTTGCATTTATGAATAACCTAATTGGTTAAAACTTGTTTGTGACTTTTTTTTATTATATAATATAGGTTTCTTAGCAAACAATGGTATTTATAACTTAAAAAGGAATGGGTGGGGAAAAAAAAGTCCACTGAGAATATTTATGAATAATTACAAGTTAATTTTCTATGTAAAAGGATGTTGCTTATTTACTTATATGTTTCAATTCAATTATATGTATAAAAAAATTGAACTAAATTAAGCATTGTAATTTTTAAAATATCACACCATAGTTATAAAGGGTTGGAGTTACTAGGAAAATGTTTCGGTTAGTTGTTTGTTAAAAGTGTGAATGATATTCTCTTAAGTATGAATGAATTCAATGTTGAATATTAGAGAAGGGATTCATATACATATTATTTCAAAGAATTAAAAAGGTAGTAATTTTACGGGTGTTAATTTGCATATGTTAACGACGAATTTTGTGAGAATTATCTGTTTAGGATTTCAAAGTCGAAGATTTTTTCCTGACGGAGGGAGAAGTTTCCTCTTCATTCATTATATCAATCATCATTGTGGTATTTATACATTTTGAAAATATATAAAAGTAACAGCAAATCATCAAAGTTTTGTTGTGCGGTTTGATCAAAAAATATAGAATTTTTTTTAAGATTCGATGCTTGTGGATCTTTGTGGGTACCGTCGATAGGAATGGTAATTGGACTCATCCCTAGTAGATATCCGAAAAATCACCCACAACGGGTATGATAAAAACCCGCAAAATGGGTACGGGCATGGGTATAGACAATAATTACCCACTAAAATAAGCGGGTATGGGCACGGGTACGGGTAACTTAGTATCCACCCCATCCCATACCCGTATAATATATACTTATATATTTTTATTTTTATTATTATGTACACATGTTAATTTATCAATTTAGTTAAATACGTCACTATTAAACTTGTACGCATTTTAATATAAATGTTTGTTTGTTTCCTAACTCAACAATAACATCATTGTATTTTTGTAATGTTGTTGAAAAAATTTAAAATGATATGATAAACTATAATTGGTCGATTGTTTTTTATTAGAAATACGAGTAAACAGGTATGGGTATGATTACTTAGGTACCCATAGGATACAAATACGGGTACAAACGTTGGTGTCCGCGCGGGCATGGGCTTAGGGACGAAGACTTTTTCAAACCGCGGGTATGGGACATGTATTATAGTACCTTATCCAAAAAGTGCTCATTGTCATCCATGACTGTGGGGATGTGTAAAAATATTCCCCTTTGACAAAGGTCGGGAACAGAGACATAGAAAAACTAAGGGGCGATGTGAGAAACAGGGAAGCATCATTCACACATTCTCTGCCATATTGACATTCTTAGGTGGAGTATTTTATTTTGTGATCCTAAAGTATTGATCTGGTGTTGCTTCTGATGACCGTGAATAAGTGGTATCAATGTATCACGATATAAATTAAATAATTTGACGTTAATAATTTTTAGAAGAATAAACAAGAAAGGAGATAAATGAAAAAGATCTTGATGTTTGCACAATGTAAAAATATCGTGTTATTATAATAAGCGTAGAATGCACAAGTTACTTAAAAGTTATAAATCAAACTAACAAATTCTTGTTAGTATAAATTTAGTGTGTAACTAACGGTAATAATTGATTTGTAAATTGTAAATCTCAAAAGCTTCAATAGGAGATACAAGATTTCTAATATGGTATGATTTTGGGGGGAGAGTTTAGATCATTCACTAAGTACTTAATTGAGTTGAGAATCTCACACAGACTTATTTTCCCCATACTCACATAAAAATGGCACTGTAGAGAGAAAACATAGACAAATAATGGAAATGGGCCTAACCTTCTAGCTCGTGCATCAACTTCTCTCACCTTTTGGGATCAGTGTTTTACAACTTATGTATATTTAATCAACAAACTACATATACTTACTTTAACCAAGTTATTCTCACTTTTTCATTCCTTCTACAAAAACTAGTCATCTACAAGTCTTTACGAACTTTTTGATGCTCATTTGTTGTCTTGTCAGACCATACAATAAACATAAACTTCAACTCATAACTATTGAGTGTGTTTTTTAAGGGTGTCACCACAACACAATGATTATAAATGTCTTAATAAAAAGGGTAGAGTTTAAATTATTAAGGATGTGAGATTCAATGAGTCTAGTTTCCCTTGCAACAAAACATTTTCTCCCTCCTCCAGTCCATTCTTAACTAGAAATAATGAGTCCTTAGTTTAGAAGACTAAAATAAAGCCAATGGCCTTTCCTCACATTAGTGTTGAGAAAACTCACAAACTTCACATAGAGGACCATGTCATGTTAAATCCCATTGTCTCGCCACCTCAAACACAAAATTCTTAAGGCTCACATACACACACACATGCTCTCTCTCTCTCTCTCTCTCTCTCCTCTATATATATATATATATATATATATATATATATATATATATATTATATATATATATATATATATATATATATATATATATATATATATATATCCCTCTCATTGCCAAGTAATGCTAGTGATCCTGCCAACTCATATCAAAACAATCATTCACTCAGTCCTAGTCCTGACCCCCCTACACACACACACACACCGCGTATCCAGGTCTGTATTCCTCAGAACTATAGTAGTCATATCAACACTAGCTCATAAGACACTAATCAGTTCATGTCACATTCCATACGCAATTTGAATTTTGTGTTGCATGTCTCTGTCTCATAGCTTAAATGTTTTGATTGCTTATCTTATAAGTTTTTGTTTTATTCATTTATCCATTGAGTCTCCTCATTGATTATGCATCTCTAGGTTGATTTGTATACTCGTTTTTAGGATGAATAAATCAATGTGTTTGATTATAGTTTAAGCAATATGCTTTAAGTCAATATATTGAGTTTCTGGATCAAGAACTATATTTGAGAATGGTTCAAGTCACGACTATATTAGAATCTCAAATATTACTTGAAGTTTTGCAAAAATCAGATTCTGGTAGTGTGATTTGTGTGTGCGGTTGGAAAATTATAGAGTCGCCATCATCATTTATTCGTTTCTAATGAAAATAGAAATAATGATAAAAACTTGATGTTAAGGATGAAACCTAGGGTTCGGGAGTCGGTTAACTAAGGGGAATGTATTAGGAATCCCTCACCTCCATTATACTCAATGGGATCCTTCTCTAATTCTAGGGTTACTAGGTTTTCCTAAGGATGTTTGCTTATATTATTTATTCTTGCTTAATTTATTTATTTATAAGGAATTATTTTATTATTAAAAAAATGTTTGATTAGAAGGAAGGACATAGAAAATATTTTTGGTTATTATACTCGCTAGACTGTTACAACTATATGCATGCGCATCTTCAAGTTTGTTGAAGAATCAGAGCACCGTAGTTCGTCTAAAATAGTGTTTATTGGTTGGTTTTATGGGATGAGGTTTAGGTCATTTTTGCGTTTAAACACTGGCATGTATGCTCGCGTGATGGAGGCTTAAGCGCTTGTTTTTGTTTTGCGTCGAAATGACCTAACTTATCATTTTATGAAAAGATTTTGAATTAGTGCACAGGGACGCATAAGGCATTTTGATAAGTTATGTTAATTTTAGGAGTTTTGAATTTTTGATAGTGATTGATATGGCGAGCGCGAATCAATCAATTGCTCGGAGATAAAGTAGACGTGCATCCCCTTATCAATTTTTATTTAAAAAAATATTGAGTTAATTTGATTTATAAAATTAATTTGATTATGTACATGTCCATGAATTATTCATAATTGAAATAATTTATTTATTTATAAAAAAATTGAATTAATTTGAGTTAAAAGAAAATAAAAGTTATGATTTATGTACAAAATTATACAAAATATAAAATCGTTTTGGTCTTTTTTGAATTAGATAATATGTATCTTTAGATATTTTGCATTTAAATGAAAATGTTTTTTTAATTAACAGAGAAAAGAGAATATTTTCGGTATTTTTGAATAAGATGAATGTTTTTGTATATTTTTGGTGTTTTATTAGAATTAATCAAAGAGGTACATTTATGTGGTAAGCAAATTAAAATTAGGCTAGGATTTTAGACCGAAAACTAAATGATTTTTATTTACAATGATGTGTAAAACATAAATTAGTGATTTAACATTTTTTTTGTATTTTTAATAATCTCCTAAAATAAAATAAATGCTCTAAATATTGTTTTTTGTATTTTTTTTATAAGTCAAATAAACTAAATTAAACAATCAAATAAGTTAATAAAAGAAATTAAATTACATTAATCAATTAGAATTAATTAAATCAAGGGATACTGATAGTAACATTTATTTTTAAAGTAGAAACTAATTGAATACATAGATGTAGCATTTTTCAATTAAAATAAAAAACAAACTATAATAAAATAAAGGAGGAATAAATTGACAAAATAAAATAGTAGGGAGAAAAATCAATCCTCCAACATGCATCCAACAATAACAACACAAAAATCAACAAAAAATGCAAGCCCTAGCCTAAACATAGATCACAAAAGTCTACACTTTTCACGATTTAAATAGGGTAAAAGGGAACACCAACCTGGAGTGTCGTGACCGCGTAAGCTACCTTCCTTCCTCCCTTCTTTCTTCTTCTTCTTTGCTTTCTGATTCTCCATCTTATAACCTTTTCTTCCTTTGCATATTTTTTGTGCGAGGTACCTTGGTGATGAATGCTGAGTAGCAAAACAAAGCTTCAAAGGTGGTGGAGGCTAGGGTTTAAGTGTTGATCTTCTTCGATGTGAAGAAAATCAACTTGGGATTTTTATGAGTGATTTTTTTATGAGATGTTGGTAGAGTGAGTGAGTGTTTGTACGTGAATGAAAGGTTTTTATGAATGGTAAGAAAATAGGTTTAGTGGGTTATTGTTAGTTTTGAAAAAAAAGTTTTGAGGAGAATGTTAGTTAAAAATATTAATCTCTTTTTTATAAAGAAAAAATTAATTGTATGAACCAGGAAACAAACTAAGTGAAACATATTGGAAAATATTAAAAATATTCAGACAACAAACCAAGAAATCATGCACCACATTATCATAATCAACCACAAACAAAAACAAACTAATTCCCTAAATAAGTATCAAGAATCAAATCAAAAACAAAATATCAACAATTTTATAACCTTAAATAAGTATCTGACTCGAATCATACTTATTGCTTATAACTCAAATTATATATTATTTTCACTCATTTTTATTCTAGATCTCGATAACATATAAAAGCTTTTTATCTCAAATCCTTCAACAATGTTTGAAAATATACACTCCTACTATTGATTTGAAAACTCACAACTCACTTGTTCTCTCATTTCAAAAGGATTTTTTAATCTTTCTTGAGTGCTTGCAAACGATTTCATTAATCTTCTACCTCATTCTAATTCCATTTTTGTGTTGATCTAAATCTAATATTTTGAGATTTGTGATTGCTTAGGAGATTTTGTTATTGTGTTTAACATTTCTTTAAATATTTTTTTGAAATTTCAGAAGTTTGCAAGGTGTGTAGTGTTATGGTTGGTTTTGACAAGTCCAACCAAAAAGAATGAGGTTCTTCTCTCCATAATTGCTTTGGTATTGTTATGTGGAAGTCTACGAACAAAGCGGGAGTTTTTCTCAAATCTTCAAACACACCAACGCTCAAGATACTGTTATGGTTAAGGAAAGATCTCTACAAAATGGGGACTTTGGAGCATAATTATTGAACATGGAAAATTCAAGACTATTTTGAGTAAAGATTTCGTAAGTATTCAATTTAGATACTGTGTACAAGTCAAGGGATCCAGATAGAATATTTTTAGATTTTTAGATTTATTTTGATATTGTGATTGTACTAAACATTGTGTAATTTGTCTCAAAATATAGTGGAAGGCCAAAAAACTTCAATGGGAAACCATTGAAGAGTGAAGTAGTCTTAGATAGGACGATAGTCGAACCAGTATAACTCTCTCTCTCTCTCTCTCTCTCTCTCTCTCTCTCTCTCTCTCTCTCTCTCTCTCTCTCTCTCTCTCTCTCTCTCTCTCTCTCTCTCTCTCTCTCTCTCTCTCTCTCTCTCTCTCTCTCTCTCTCTCTCTCTCTCTCTCTCTCTCTCTCTCTATCTCTCTCTCTCTCTCTCTCTCTCTTCTCTCTCTCTCTCTCTCTCTCTCTCTCTCTCTCTCTCCTCTCTCTCTCTCTCTCTCTCTCGCTCTCTCTCTCTCTCTCTCTCTCTCTCTCTCTCTCTCTCTCTCTCTCTCTCTCTCTCTCTCTCTCTCTCTCTCTCTCTCTCTCTCTCTCTCTCTCTCTCTCTCTCTCTCTCTCTCTCTCTCTCTCTCTCTCTCTCTCTCTCTCTCTCTCTCTCTCCTTCTCTCTCTCTCTCTCTCTCTTCTCTCTCTCTCTCTCTCTCTCTCTCTCTCTCTCTCTCTCTCTCTCTCTCCTCTCTCCTCTCTCTCTCCTCTCTCTCTCTTCTCTCTCTCTCTCTCTCTCTCAAATAAATTATTAAGAGCATTATTTTTAAAATTTGCTCGATGCCCATAAAACATTAGAGACACCTTCGTTTATATAAAAAAAAAACCAATCAAACTTGTTTTGAGGAAACATGTTTTTACTACAGAAGTAAAACATGTGGTTTACTCTAAAAAACACAAAATTATTATCTTTAATATATTACTTTCAATTGTTAAAATTCACTGTAGAAAATGAAATGGTAAGTGTGACTTTAAAGATTCAAAGCCTTATATCTAACTAATTATGATCTGGATTTCACTAAAATTAAATATATTTTTAATTTAAAAGTAAAAAAAAAAGAGTCATCTTCACCTTGCACCAACCAAAAGAAGAATGAAAAGGAGAGAGAGGTAAATTACTAAATTAAAGGATACAAATATGTAGATAACGTGTGAGGTATGCAATGTAAAGTTTGACTAAAACCTACAAGATGAAGTCAATCATTGCATGACATATGCAAAGAATATGTCACTATAAGGACAATAATATTCTTTATCTTTCTTTTTTATGTTCTTACTAACAATTTACCATAGACAGAATCAATATAATGCTTTTTGAACAATGCTTGCATTTGCAAACAAGAAACAAATAAAAACAAGACATGCTTTTCTCTCTCTACAACATGTTTACATATGCTTTTGACTTGTAATTTAGTGTCATTATGTTCAATCCAAGGACACACAATTCAATTATGTCAAAATTAAACTCTTATAAATTTTAGTCATGGTCGAATATTTATGTATACTTTTATATTCTTAAATGATAGACTAACTTTAGCTATAAAAAGGATAGTATATCTTCTTTTTTGGTAGTTTTTTAATTTTAAATTTTAAACATTTTTTTAGTCATTTTTTTATTTAAAATAAAATATTTTTTTAATCTTTTTTGTCAAGTATATCTAAAAATAAATAATTACATACATTTTACATTTACTATATGTATTTAAAGAAATATATTATACATACATCCAATCATATATTATCATATAATTTATTATTTGTTTTTTATTATTAAATTATATAAAAATATATTATAGAATGACTACATAAAAATATATTTATTTAAAAAAATTAATAAATTATAAATATCAACGATTTACGTTAATACAGAAATATAAATAAATATTGTCATCAAATATTGAATCTAAATAAATAGTTTACACTTATTAAACTCAATTATCACATACCTTTTTGAGTCATCCATAAAAAAATATTTATCTTGAACATACATTAAAATTAAATTTGTGGCGCTATACTTTTAAGTAATAATATTTTGGAATTAATAATAATAAAATAATAAAAATATATAGTATGTTAAATTGCATGCACACATAATACTTTAACATTTTCTATTTTGCCCTTAAACATGAACACGAGTATCTAGTCATGTTTGATTTGTTTTGTTTTTTCTTTTGCAAGATTCTTTGATGACAATTTTGGTTGGAAACTAGTTACAAGAAACAAAAGAGATCGAAATTCTTATATAATAGGTGAAATTAAATAAAAGTATAGAAGCATGAGGAAACAAAGAAGAAAAAGGAAGGAGGAAGAGAATAATTGTCAGCTATTTGGAAAGAAGTAGTCTTCCACCACCACGCCCTAAGAAATAGAATATATATTTTCTCATGTGAACAAGTATTTTTTTTTCTCCACTTGTTTTGCCTTGATTGCTCATTATTCGTCACCATGTTATGATGATCTGTAAAGAAATTAATTAATAAGTGCCATTTGCATAATTTATGATGATAATTAATCTGAGTCTTTACTTATATTTAAATTAAACTATAATGAAGCTTCAATATCATGAAACTTACTTCCTCCATTCTTATTACATTTTTAAATATTTTTTAATATGTATGGAAAAATTCAAAAAAACTTATAATTAGAAACAAAGGGAGCAGATGAAATGCTATTGAAAAAAGAAATAATAATTTAATAAAGAGTAAAACGGACGGAGTAATATTACAAATAATAAATGTAGTCAAATTTTATTATATTAGAGAACAATGAAAGTTATGATTTTTGTGCTTATAAAAGAGAATAAGCTAAATGTGTAGATGTTATTAATATGAATAGATGTTATCGATGGAATTAAAAAAATATGAAAACAATCGGTCAACTTTTTTTAAAGAAATCAATCGATTTTTGCTAACCTTAAAATCAATCGGCCAAATGTGTTTAGGAATGTAATTATGATTAGTAGTTCCATATAATAACTTGAATAAATTAGGATTTATAATGTTTCAATCCATATATATAATATCACGGTCCATATTACAATAATACTTTTGATCAATTTGACAATCCCCCTTTCTTCACTGAACAATCGGGTCAAAAATATGTTTTGATCAAATACATGGGTAAGGATGGAGGTCCCTTACTCGCTACACTCGTTCGGCTCCCTCACAATGCTCGTTAGGCTCTTTTGTTCCATTGATATTGCCTATGAACTATACACACGATTTTTCACCTTGATGAATATCAAACTCGTGAAGATTTACTCACGTCTTGATAATTAGATAATACAACTCATACTTAACATCGAGAAACATGTAACAAGTTCACACTCTCTCAAGTATGAACTTTTTCAAATAATATCTTCTTATATGCAAGTAAATATTTGATCTTGTGAAATCTTACATCAATATATTTGATTCTTGTGTGATACACCTAATTATTTTCCCAATAAATTATATTTTGACTATCACACTGTAAATAAATTTTACCTTGTTCAACACCCAAATACTTCACTAAACATAAGAGCCATAAAGTCTCTTTAGTGGCCTCGATTACTGCCATGTATTCCACTTCAGCGGTAAAAAAAAAAAGCCAATATGGATTAAAATGGCGAGTTCCAACAAATAGGACCACATGCACAAGTAAATGCATGAACCTTATATCATTCATATCATATGTATAACCTAAATCAACATATCTTACAACTAAAAGATCACTATGTCCACTTCTAAATATGATACCATGATATGATGTACCATTCAAGTACCTAAAAATCCATTTGATTACTTTCTAATGACACGGATGTGGCTATGACATAAAACTTATAGACTTGACTTATAAGTTGTACTAAATATGGTACTTGCAAACCATATGGTACATCAAACAACTAACAATATTTATATAAGGAACCTTTGACATATACTCAACTTAATCATCTACCTTTAAAATTAATTTAATGAGAATTTAAAGTGATTCATCAATAAAATATTTACAAATATTGAATTGTTCATGTCAAATATGTCTAACACCTTTTTAACATAACTTTTTTAAGACAACAATAATTTTCTATCACTCTTACCTATTTTAATTTTCATCCTAATAATCATCTTAGCAGCATCTAAGTATTTAATATCAAGTTTCTTTCCCAACATAATTTTCAATTCTTTTGCATGATGTAATTGATTATGAGAAATCAATATATCTTTCATATACAATAATAGGAAAATAAAAGAATCATAAGGCTCTTAACATAAACAAAGCAGTCATAATCACACTTTATATAGTCAATACGAAGGAAGTATGAATTAAACGCTTGTGCCACTACCTTGAATATTGCATTAAACTATATAAATACCTCTTCAATTTACAAAATAGCATGATTAATATAGTATCACTAAAGCTCTTTGCCTTCTCTATGTAAATTTCTCTTCTAAATTACTATGAAGAAATGTTGTCTCCACATCTATCTAATTTTAATGTATGTCTCAAATGGCTACAAGGCTAAAGTTGCCCTGATCGAAGTATGTCGGAGAACCTAAGAGAAAATATTGCCATAATTCATCCCATTCTACTATGAGTACCCATTTGTTACAAGAGAGACCTTGAAATTACCCTTTTTTGTTATTGTTGATTTTTTTTCTTATACACTCACTGTAGGGGTGGGAAAATGGGTCTCGTCCGCCGAACATGCCCGTTTTGCCCATAGTTTTCTGTAGGATGGGTCAAAGTTTTAGACTCGCATTCTCTAATATATTCACCTCTCCCTGCCCCCTTTTTTGCGAGCTTTTACGGGTGCGGACATTAACATAATTTTTTTTTGTAAATTTTAGGCTAAAAATATGTAGTGCTCACGAGCACGCCTCACCCACACTCAATTTTTTGTGGGACAAACCAAGGTTTTAGGCCCGCTCCTTCAATAATGGTTGCCCCATACCGCCCCATTTTTTGCAGGCTTTTACGGAATGGGTCTAAATGGGATAGACATGCTCGTTTGCCATCTTTACTCACTATAAACCAATGGCTTTTTTCTTCTTAGGAAGATAAACAAGATCTCATATCTGATTTTTCTTCAAGGACTTAATCTCCTCGATCATAGCACCCATCAACTTATATGTATCCTTCTTATGTATAGCCTTTCAAATGGTGGGTGGATCTTCAAGTTCATTGTCAATTTCAGTATCAAATTCTAGTTCTTCTTGTGGTTGAGGTACTACCCTCACACTATTTAGTGGTGGTGGCTCAATATCCACCTAAATCATCTCACTACTAGAAGTTTTCTCTTAAGAAGATGACGCATAAATTTCAAGTGACTACTTCAACTTGAATTTCTTAGCAAAGGCAACATCTTTGTTCATTACCATTTTTCTTTGAAACTTAGTCCCATAACTTGGACCCCTTTACACCTTTTGTGTAAGAGATAAAGAGACATTTCATTTGCTTTGGATCAATATTAAATTAATATTCATTAGATAATTGTACATAAGTTGGACACCCAAATATTAAATTGATCAATGGAGTACTTATCCACACCTCCTCTGTAACTAGAGGTGGTAAACGGGCATGCTCCCCCCGTTTAGACCTTCCCCACAAAAGTCAGGAAAAAAGGGGCAGTGTGTAACACCCATCTAAAATACCCCAATAATTAATTAAAACAACAAAATATGAATCAGAGTAGATATGCAATTTCAGGGTGTCACACTTGACACTTCACACCATTCACCAAAATCACTTGTCATGCTCATTTATTAATCAAAATAAAACATTGCACAATTCGCAGCGGATAGAAATCTAACAACATGCAAACCATGTAACACATTACATGTAAAATTGTTCAACAACCAAAAATGAAAACAAAGTAAAACATCCCGTCCCGATGTTACATATACCAGAGCATGACCCACTAAGGAACTACACTAGACTCCAAGCACTAGCTTCTACTCAATCACTGCTCGTTACCTGAAACATAGTTGTAAGGGTGAGTTCCTCAATCGATATAATAAGCATTATAAAATATCATGTAATGCTAAGTAAATTAACACATTCATCACCCTACTCATATCACACATTCAGCAACGGCAACATCAACTCATAATCATACTCAACACAAACACAAAACACACGTATAATATTGGAATACATCCATTCATATTATACGCCATACATACATTATGAAATGAGACTCCATGCATGCGGTACCGACTATTCGTGAACACATAGTTCAACCTCACCGATCAAACCCAGATACGGCTACCAAGCTCACTAGTCCCACTCATTTGAGACCTAGTGACTCACTCACTAATTCCTCACCATGGGAATTAGCTACCACCATAAAGGCTATGCTATGCACGCTAAATCACCTAGCATGCAAACATCAACAACAATCCACAATGAACATATGCTCACACTCTAAGCCATAAACAGTCCATCCACAATTGCATACATAATAGATATATTCACAGCATTATGCATACCATCATACATCATCAGCATATTTATCACAGAATCATATCATGTCATGCCAAATAATAAATCACAGTATTAGCACACTCTACTAATACCTATACTGCTCAAAACAACGGGAAATGATCCCTACTATATCATACATCAGCTAAATTACATCACTCAGCTGAAACGACCAAAACTGCACAACAACAGCTCAGAAAAATCAAACTTCTGCCCATACACGTATGCCTCATGCCCATACGCGTATGGCACATTTCCTAGCCAAGCCCATACGCGTATGGCCTGTCTCATACGCGTATGATACGCGTACCACTTCTCCCATACGCGTACCAACAGAGACAAAACTACGTTAGAACATCATCTTCTTCATTCATACGCGTATGGCCTCACCCCATACGCGTACCACTCACAGGCTACGCGTAAGTACACGCGTATGGCGCGTATCAGCACTAGTCTCCTCCCCTCCAGGCCATCTCATACGCGTATGGCCTAGTGTCATACGCGTATGACCAGAAACCAAAATTCAGATCTGCTATGGGTTTTTCTCTGCTACGAGATTTCTCAAATCCAACCTCCCACAGTCCAATTTTTACACAGCATTCGTTCATATTATCTAACACAGATCATACCCATTCAATTTCACAATTTCTAACCTTATTACATCTAATTCCTACGAATTTTCTTCAATTATAAACCCATATCTCATTCATCCATAAGTTCACAATTTGCAGCATTCATCATCCTGATTAGAGTCAATTCAATGGCTTATTACTACCCATTACATGTTAACCCATAATGCCCATTAAACGATGATAAACCCCCCTTACCTGAGTTAATCCAGCAAATCCTTTAACTTCAAGCTTTTCCCTTCTTCAACCCTTTTCTCTTGCTCTTCCTTTTTCCCTTTTCCACTTTTAGTCGCTTCTCTGTTTTCACGTGTAAAAACCTTTTTACTAAATGGGACTCTTTACCGATTCCAAAAAATCGTTCCAATTCCAACTTTATTATTCCAATAATAATAATCCAATAATATTCCAATTATTTAATTAAATTAATAAATATACTAATAATAATATATATGAAGGGTTTATCTTTTATTTGAAAAATAATACCCTCTCATTCATATTATCATCATAATATACTATTAAACTTAAATTAAATAATTATCATATTTTATCGGGGTGTTACAACTCTCCCCCACTAAAAGAGTTTTCGTCCTCGAAAACATACCTCAAGCGAATAACTCTGGATAAGACTCCTTCATCTGACTCTCAAGTTCCCAAGTCACATTGCCACCTGCTGGTCCTCCCCAAGCTACCTTTACCAAAGCAATCTCTTTACCCCGCAACTGCTTCAACTCTCGATCCTCGATCCTCATAGGTGATGTTTCAACAGTCAGGTTATCTCTTACCTGTACATCATCTACTTGGACCACATGCGACGGATCAGGAATGTACCTCCTCAACTGAGACACATGAAAAACCTCATGCAAATTCGCAAGTGACGGCGGTAAAGCGATACGATAGGCTACCTCCCCTATCCTCTCCAAAATCTGATAAGGACCAATAAATCGAGGTGTCAACTTCTTCGACTTCAAAGCTCGACCAACCCCAGTTATCGGAGTAACACGAAGAAACACATGATCTCCCTCTTGAAACTCAAGTGACTTCCTCCTCTTGTCGTGATAACTCTTCTGACGACTCTGAGCAATCCTCATCTTCTCCTGAATCATCTTAATCTTTTCTGTAGTTTGTTGAACAATCTCCGGTCCAACCACAGCACTCTCACCGGACTCATACCAACATAAAGGTGTCCGACATCTCCTACCATACAAAGCTTCAAACGGTGTCATACCAATGCTCGAATGAAAACTATTGTTGTAGGTAAACTCAATCAAAGGTAAATAACAATCCCAAGCACCTCTCTTTTCCAAAACACAAGCCCTCAAAAGATCCTCCAGTGACTGAATCGTCCTCTCAGTCTGACCATCAGTCTGCGGATGATATGCAGAACTCAATCTAAGTTTAGTTCCCAAAGCCCTCTGCAAACCTTCCCAGAACTCCGATGTAAATCTAGGATCTCTGTCCGAAACAATACTCGACGGAATACCATGCAAACTTACAATTTTCTCAATATATAACTCAGCTAATCTCTCTAACGGATAATCCATTCTGATCGGAATGAAATGAGCCGATTTTGTCAATCTGTAAACAATCACCCAAATAGCTTCAAAATTCTTAATTGTCCTCGGTAAACCAGAAACAAAATCCATACTGATACTATCCCACTTCCACTCTGGAATAGCCAACGGTTGCATTAGCTCAGACGGCTTCTGATGCTCAATCTTTGACTTCTGACAAGTCAAACAAGAATAAACAAAACTCACAATTTCTCTTTTCATTCCCGGCCACTAAAATAACTTTTTCAAATCATGATACATCTTCGTAGCCCCAGGATGAATACTCAGGCCACTACGATGTCCTTCCTCAAGAATACTCTTCTTAAGTTCGGTAACATCCGGAATACACACCCGATTACCAAATTTCAAAACACCATTCTCATCAACTCTGAATTCACCACCTTGACCTTGATTCACTAGAGTCAACTTATCAACCAAAAGCACATCGGATTTCTGACCCTCTCTAATCTCATCCAGAATACCACTCGTTAACTTCAACATTCCCAATTTAACACTATTGTGAGTACTCTCACACACCAAACTCAAGTCTCTAAACTGCTCAATTAAATCCAATTCCTTAACCATTAACATAGACATATGCAATTATTTCCGACTCAATGCATCAGCCACTACGTTTGCTTTACCCGGATGGTAATTCAAACCAAAGTCATAATCCTTCAGAAACTCTAACCAGCTCCTCTGTCTCATATTCAGCTCTTTCTGATCAAACAAATACTTTAAACTTTTATGGTCACTGAAAACCTCAAATTTGACCCGTACAAGTAATGCCTCCATAACTTCAGAACAAATACCACAGCTGCCAACTCTAAATCGTGTGTCGGATAGTTCCTCTCATGAACCTTCAGTTGTCTCGAAGCATAAGCTACAACCTGCTTATTCTGCATCAAAACACCACCCAAACCCAACAATGAAGCATCACAGTAAACCTCAAATGGTTCCGACGGACTTGGTAATATCAGAATAGGAGCAGTAGTTAACCTTCTCTTTAACTCTTGGAAACCTTCTTCACATTTTGAGTCCCAAACAAACGCTTGCCCCTTTCTAGTCAACATCGTCAACGGTAACACCAACTTAGAAAATCCCTCAATGAATTTCCTATAATAACCTGCAAGTCCAAGAAAACTCCTTATCTCAGAAACTGACTTCGGAGCTTCCCACTTAGATACCGCTTCTATCTTAGAAGGATCAACAGCAATACCACCTCTTGAAACCACATGACCAAGAAAACTAACCTCTTCTAACCAAAATTCACACTTGGACAGTTTAGCAAATAACTTCTTTTCTCGTAGAACTCCTAAAACCACTCTCAAATGTTCAGCATGCTCTTCTTCAGATTTCGAATACACCAAAATATCGTCCATAAACACCACAACAAACTTGTCTAGGTACGGATGGAAAATCCTATTCATATACTCCATAAATACCCCAGGCGCATTAGTCACACCAAAAGGCATTACAGAATACTCATAATGTCCATACCTTGTTCTGAAAGCAGTCTTTTGAATATCCTCAGTTTTCACACGTATCTGATGATACCCCGATCTCAAATCTATTTTGCTGAACACACTCGCACCAACCAACTGATCCATCAAATCATCAATCCTCGGCAAAGGATACCGATTCTTGATCGTCACTTTATTCAGTTGCCTGTAGTCCACACACAACCTCATAGTACCTTCTTTCTTCTTAACCAATAACACTGGTGCGCCCCACGGTGACACACTCGGACGAATAAATTTCTTATCCAACAGATCTTCCAGCTGACTCTTCAATTCAGTTAACTCAACAGCAGGCATACGGTACGGAGCCATCGATATCGGCCTAGTACCAGGTACCAAATTAATCGAGAACTCAACTTCACGCTCTGGCGGTAATTCATTCACTTCTTCAGGAAACACATCAGGAAAATCACACACCACGGCTAGATCGCAAATCACCAGTTTATCTTTAGCCTCCAAAGTCGCTAACAGCATAAACAACTCTGCCCCATCTGCTACTGCCTCATTCACCTGCCTTGCTGATAGAAACAAACTCTTTCCTTCCTCAATCTCAGGAATGATCACAGTCTTATCAAAACAGTTGATATAAACTCGGTTAAACACCAACCAGTTCATACCCAGGATAACATCAATCTGCACTAGTGGAAGACACACTAGGTCCATCCCAAAGTCTCTACCAAAAATACTCAAAGGACAATTTAAACAAACTGAAGTAGTAGTCACTGAACCCTTCGTAGGAGTATCAATCACCATACTCCCATGCATCTCAGATATCTCTAATTTAAGTTTCACAGCACAATCCAAAGATATAAAGGAATGAGTCGCACCTGTGTCAATAATAGCTACAAGAGGAAAGCCATTAATATAACACGTACCTCGGATCAAACGATCATCTGCAGAAGTCTCAGAACCCGATAAAGCAAAGACCTTGCCTCCCGACTGGTTCTCTTTCTTCGACTTAGTACACTGTGGACTGATATGACCCACCTCTCCACAGTTGAAACAAGTCATAGTCTTCAACCGGCACTCTGCAGCCAAGTGACCACCTTTGCCACACTTGAAACACTTCTTCTCAGTACTGGTACACTCATGGATACGATGTCCAGCCTGACCACATCTGTAACACTTAGCAGGGGCACTGGAGTCTCCCCCACTAGGTCTCTTCATCCCACTCTGTCTCTGGAAACCTTTGCCAGTTGCATACGGTTTCCCACGATCATTCTGATTCTTGCCTTTCCTATCAACCCTCTGCTGATAGCTCTCCGCTCTGGCCTTGGTATCCTGTTCAAAAATCCTGCAACAGTCAACCAAGTCAGAAAACACTCTAATCCGCTGATACCCAATAGCCTGCTTGATCTCGGGACGTAACCCGTTCTCAAACTTCACACATTTTGAAAATTCCCCAGTAGCCTCATCATAGGGAGTGTAATACTTCGACAGCTCTGTGAACTTAGCAGCATACTCAGTAACAGACCGGTTGCCCTGCTTCAATTCTAAGAACTCTATCTCTTTCTTTCCTCTGACATCCTCTGGAAAGTACTTCCTCAGGAATCTCTCTCTGAACACCGCCCAAGTGATCTCAGCACTCCCAGCAGCTTCCAACTCAGTGCGGGCAGCAACCCACCAATCATCTGCTTCCTCTGACAGCATATGCGTACCGAACCTGACCTTCTAGTTATCGGCACACTCAGTCACTCGGAAGATCCTCTCGATCTCCTTCAACCACTTCTGAGCACCATCTGGATCGTATGCTCCCTTGAACATTGGAGGATTGTTCTTCTGGAACTCACTCAGTTGACGAGCAGCTCCCAATCCCACAACATTCGGATTCCCTCCAAGTACTCCAGCTAGCATACCCAGAGCCTCAGCAATCGCAGCATCGTCTCTACCTCTTCCAGCCATCTCTATTCTGAGTTAATCCAACAAGCTAAAACAATAAGTACTGATAGGGTTACACAACACCTATCACATACAGGGAAACAGAATAATTACGACTCGACTCGACCGACTATACTCTGATACCACTAATGTAACACCCATCTAAAATACCCCAATAATTAATTAAAACAACAAAATATGAATCAGAGTAGATATGCAATTTCAGGGTGTCACACTTGACACTTCACACCATTCACCAAAATCACTTGTCATGCTCATTTATTAAACAAAATAAAACATTGCACAATTCGCAGCGGATAGAAATCTAACAACATGCAAACCATGTAACACATTACATGTAAAACTGTTCAACAACCAAAAATGAAAACAAAGTAAAACATCCCGTCCCGATGTTACATATACCAGAGCATGACCCACTAAGGAACTACACTAGACTCCAAGCACTAGCTTCTACTCAATCACTGCTCGTTACCTGAAACATAGTTGTAAGGGTGAGTTCCTCAATCGATATAATAAGCATTATAAAATATCATGTAATGCTAAGTAAATTAACACATTCATCACCCTACTCATATCACACATTCAGCAACGGCAACATCAACTCATAATCATACTCAACACAAACACAAAACACACGTATAATATTGGAATACATCCATTCATATTATACGCCATACATACATTATGAAATGAGACTCCATGCATGCGGTACCGACTATTCGTGAACACATAGTTCAACCTCACCGATCAAACCCAGATACGGCTACCAAGCTCACTAGTCCCACTCATTTGAGACCTAGTGACTCACTCACTAATTCCTCACCATGGGAATTAGCTACCACCATAAAGGATATGCTATGCATGCTAAATCACCTAGCATGCAAACATCAACAATAATCCACAATGAACATATGCTCACACTCTAAGCCATAAACAGTCCATCCACAATTGCATACATAATAGATATATTCACAGCATTATGCATACCATCATACATCATCAGCATATTTATCACAGAATCATATCATGTCATGCCAAATAATAAATCACAGTATTAGCACACTCTACTAATACCTATACTGCTCAAAACAACGGGAAATGATCCCTACTATATCATACATCAGCTAAATTACATCACTCAGCTGAAACGACCAAAACTGCACAACAACAGCTCAGAAAAATCAAACTTCTGCCCATACACGTATGCCTCATGCCCATACGCGTATGGCACATTTCCTAGCCAAGCCCATACGCGTATGGTCTGTCTCATACGCGTATGATACGCGTACCACTTCTCTCATACGCGTACCAACAGAGACAAAACTATGTTAGAACATCATCTTCTTCATTCATACGCGTATGGCCTCACCCCATACGCGTACCACTCACAGGCTACGCGTAAGTACACGTGTATGGCGCGTATCAGCACCAGTCTCCTCCCCTCCAAGCCATCTCATACGCGTATGGCCTAGTGTCATACGCGTATGACCAGAAACCAAAATTCCAGATCTGCTATGGGTTTTTCTCTGCTACGAGATTTCTCAAATCCAACCTCCCACAGTCCAATTTTTACACAGCATTCGTTCATATTATCTAACACAGATCATACCCATTCAATTTCACAATTTCTAACCTTATTACATCTAATTCCTACGAATTTTCTTCAATTATAAACCCATATCTCATTCATCCATAAGTTCACAATTTGCAGCATTCATCATCCTGATTAGAGTCAATTCAATGGCTTATTACTACCCATTACATGTTAACCCATAATGCCCATTAAACGATGATAAACCCCCCTTACCTGAGTTAATCCAGCAAATCCTTTAACTTCAAGCTTTTCCCTTCTTCAACCCTTTTTCTCTTGCTCTTCCTTTTTGCCCTTTTTCCACTTTTTAGTCGCTTCTCTGTTTTCACGTGTAAAAACCTTTTTACTAAATGGGACTCTTTACCGATTCCAAAAAATCGTTCCAATTCCAACTTTATTATTCCAATAATAATAATCCAATAATATTCCAATTATTTAATTAAATTAATAAATATACTAATAATAATATATATGAAGGGTTTATCTTTTATTTTGAAAAATAATACCCTCTCATTCATATTATCATCATAATATACTATTAAACTTAAATTAAATAATTATCATATTTTATCGGGGTGTTACACAGTGCGGGATGATCATTGTTGAAGGCGTGTTCCTAAAACACCCCCCCCCCCCTCTCCCGCAAAAAAATTAAGGGTGGGGCAGGCCCACGGGCACTGCACCTTTTTTGCCTATAATTTACAAAAATTTATGTTAAGGCTCGCACTTGCAAAAAACGTGGCAAGCATATTAGAGGGTGCAGGCCTAAAATCTTGACCCGCCCTATAAAAAAGTGCGGACGAAACATGAATTCCAAATGGGCCATGCCCGTTTTGTCACCCACATCTATAACCTTCCCCTCCAATAAATCTTATGGTGACCATTTGATGAGATAACATACCATGTTAGCCGCCTTTGCATAGAAACTATTTGAGAGTCCAAAATTTAATCATAGACAACTTGCCCTTTCAGTTAGAGATCTAATCATTCTTGCCCTCACCATTTTTTTCTAGTGTCTTCCAAATTGAAACATTCCTTTGAATACCATGTTCCAATCAAAATATTTGGAGGTTTGAATTAGTGTACTTTATCTCATTATTTGACCGTAAATACTTGAATTTTCTCCCAATTTTTAATTTCTACCTCTACCTTACACAACTTGAACTTGGTAAAGACTTCATATGCCTACTTCTAGAAATATATTCAAACCTTGCAAGGAAAAACATCAGTGAAAGTCACGAAATAATTTAAACCATCTGATCGAGGGCTATCTCGTAGGCCCTCACACATCATGATTTACATACTTTAATATCATCTATGTTTTATGCTTCTGGGTCTTAAACCCAACACAACATCGTTTTCCAAGTACACATTACTTATATAAATCCATGTTGCAACTACAATACCCTTCAATAGATTATCTTGAGATGAACAAGTCGCGTGCATTGAAGTTTGGTCAAATTAATATCAAACTCAAATGACACAACATCACCTACAACAACATTCATTGATAATTTGTAAAAGATATATGAAGTCCTCTTTTCTCTGATTAATGTTGAGGCCCCCTTGTTGACCTTCACAATGTCCCTATGTCTATTAGAATTATAAGAGAAATCAATTTCCCATAGAGTAAGGAAAATCAACTTTTTTTTCTTAACTTTTGAGTATATCCCATTAATAGTGCCTATGATCTATAACCAAAAGATATGTTGTAAAATATAAACATAGTTTGGTTTTGATTTGTAAACACTCAACTCATATTTCATAAAGACTTTTATTTGAATTATGGCGACCATTTGATGAGATAACATACCATGTTAGCCGCTTTTGCATAGAAACTATTTGAGAGTCCAAAATTTAATCATAGACAACTTGCCCTTACAGTTAGAGATCTAATCATTCTTGCCCTCACCATTTTGTTGTGGTGTCTTCCAAATTAAAATATTCCTTTAAATACCATGTTCCACACGAAATATTTGGAGGTTTGAATTAGTCTACTTTATCTCATTATTTGACCGTAAATACTTGAATTTTCTCCCTGTTTTTAATTTCTACCTCTACCTTACACAACTTGAACTTGGTAAAGACTTCATATATCTACTTCTAGAAATATATTCAAACCTTGCAAGGAAAAACATCAGTGAAAGTCACGAAATAATTCAAACCAACTGATCGAGGGCTATCTAGTAGGCCCTCACACATCATGATTCACACAGTTTAGTATCTTCTATGCTTTATGCTTCTGGGTCTTAAACCCAACACAACATTGTTTCCCAAGTACGCATTACTTATATAAATCCATGCTTCAACTACAAATACCCTTCAATAGATTACCTTGAGATGAACAAGTCGCGTGCGTTGAAGTTTGGTCAAATTATTATCAAACTCAAATGACACAACATCACCTACAACAACATTCATCGATAATTTATAAAAGATATATGAAGTCCTCTTTTCTCTGATTAATGTGGAGGCCCCCTTGTTGACCTTCACAATCTCCCTATGTCTATTAGAATTATAAGAGAAATCAATTTTCCATAGAGTAAGGAAAATCAACTTTTTTTTCTTAACTTTTGAGTATATCCCATTAATAGTGCCTATGATCTATAACCAAAATATATGTTGTAAAATATAAACATAGTTTGGTTTTGGTTTGTAAACACTCCACTCATATTTCATAAAGACTTTTATTTGAAACGTGTTGTAAATATGGATATTTTGTTGATTTAAGTGAGCTCTCGTGATCAAACTCACGTAATTTTTTGATATATCAAATGAAAAATAAAATAAAAATTAAGAAATTATATTTGAAATTCCTTTTAGATACACTAATCCCTCTAGTCGGGAAAGACCATAATAGATGCTAGAGACTGATTCTTCGAGTTGAGAAGGATCGCAGTATGCAGCAAAATTCTTCTTTAAAATATTTAATATTATTGTGTGCTCAGAGTTGGGTTCGAACCTAGAATATATGGTTAAGTTGGAAGAGATCCTTACAATATTTTTGAGCCGCGAAAAATACCTGAGTGCATCGCACGCTCGAAAATATGTTTGGGATTTGTGACTTCCTCCTTGTAATACTTCATGCAAATCTAGTACTTTTGTCATGATTTGATCTTCTCATAAGATTTTTTTATGGATAATTGTTGTTGTCTGTGAGGTTTTAAGAACGGTAATGCATGCAAGATCGAAGATTCTCTAAAGCAAAATAATGGATGAGGAAATGGACGAAGAAGATGAAAGATGAAAGGTGAAGCGGAAGAGAGATGGTGGTGGATCTAGGTAAGTGATACCAAACTGGAAGTTTATCTCAACTCATCAATCAACATTTTCCAAATCATTATTTCATCACATGTGCTATTATATCATACCATTATATATGAGTTTTGCACTCAATTATATTTCAGTTACAAGTTCACATCTTTGTAACAAACTTTGTAACTAATCTAACTATTTACATAATAGACTTGTAACCAACTGTTTAACCAACTTTACTTAACACAATAGTTAACAAAGACTTAATGTATTTCTACACGATAATAAATAGGATAAAAATCGATAACATTGGTATGAGCAATGGTACAAGCAATTACATGTTTGTATTGATATTATATCTCTTATTAATATAGTTTTTTTAAGGTAGAATATAAAATATTTATATCTCATTAAAAAATTTCTTATCTATTGCCACATAAACTATTATACTAGTATTATGCAACACATCAACTCAATTTATAATCATGTCAATATCTCTATCAAATATTTGATATGAATTTGTTTGATAAAATAAATTATATTAGCATTATGTAACACATCAATTTAATTTATAATCATATTACATATATATATATATATATATATATATATATATATATATTATATATATATATATATATATATATATATATATATATATATATATATATATATATATATATATATATATATATTATAAACAAGAATCCAAAAATATTTCATATGTGCTATACTGCTCAAATCTTCTATCAAGTGAGCAAATTATTTGATCTACAATATATAAGAAATAGTGATATCGAAAAGACTCTTCAACAAACTCAAGATTCAGTTGTGTGGGTTGAGACGGACTTTCATCATAGTGTTATTTTCTATGAATTTGACGTTTTTGAATAAACATGCATTCAATCTTCATTTCATTCCCAATCTTTACAGCACTAGTCTTAGCATTTACAAATCCAAATTCTCTATATTTTTTCAAATACTTGATAAAACCTTTTACTAGTTCTATAGCCACATCAATACACATGTTTTTTTTTGTTGCAAACTCTTGCTAATTTCATTAATAGAAGTTAACAATTTAAACCAAATAACCATAGCTACTAAAAATTCAAAGTTTCTAATTCCACGAGTTGCTAAAGATTCGGCTTCACTCTTAATTTTGGGATCATTATCTTGTTTAACTAGTTGAAGTAGTGCTTCTCTTACATTTGAAGTTTGAGGTTTAATTGCATATACACTATTCATATGACTTTCTCAAAGTGTTTGTGACAATGGTTTAATAGTTAAACCTTTCACATTGTCTCTATGAATTTTCCAATATTTTGTCGCATGAGAAAATACAATATAAATATATTGTAACACTCCAAAAAAATCTTTAGCTTTAGTACAAGAATTTGCAAGATCACAAAGTGTCAAGTTAAGATTATGAAAACCACATGGTTTGTATAATGCTCTAGAGTTAACATCTAATAATTTTCTTTGTACATCTTGATATTTATCTTTCATGTTTGATCCATTATCATATCCTTGCTTTGTCACATTATTAATATCTAGACCAAGAGTTTCCAATGCATTTTGTAATTCCTCAAACAATCCTTGACCTATTGTGTCGTAGACTTTCAAAAATTCTTCAAAAAACTCTTCAATTTTTGTTAGACTTGTAGAAACATCCACACAATGTATAATGAGAGTCATTTTTTCTTGATGACTTACATCAGGAGTACAATCAAGAATCACAAAAAATATTTTGCTTCTTTGATTTTTTCGACTATTGTACTTTTGACTTCATTACCTAACTTGTTAATCAATTCATTTTGAATCTTATACTAAGATAATGATAATGAATTTCATTATTCTTAATACATTCAAAATATTTTTGAATGACAGAATCCCATCCAGCAATCATTTCAACAAGAGAAAGAAAGTTTACATTGTTTTCCACATCAATCCTTTCATTTTTTCCATAAAATGCTAAATTTTGCTCAGCTAGATATCTAGTAACAGAAACTATCCTAAGTAAGACATCATTCCAATTCCCTTTTTCATTTCTTATAAGCTCTTGAAGATGTTTATCAATTGTTATATTTTTCTTAAATCTAATTTGTAAGTCAATTCATTTACTCATGAAAGACATGTGTGCACCGCTTGTTTCATGTGCTTTAAGCCTTTCATAAATATGTTTCCAATTATTAAAATCTTCATTAGCTAAGCGATTCATTCTACAACTTCTATCAAATAACTTACAGCAAAAACAAAAAACTCTATCCAATTCTTTTAAATAAACAAGTCAATCCTTACCTTGCTCTTCTCTATTAGAACAATAACGAATATAACATGATGATGAAAAATGCCTATCAGAAGTATCTTTAGGACCATTCATAATTGGTACATTTCTTTTAGGATCATTTCTTAATAATTCATCTCTTAAGTCATTGTTAAGGTTATTTCATGTTCTTGGATCATAAACGTCCAATAGAATAGATTTGTTAGGTTGTTCATAGAAAAAACAGGGATATGTTCATTTTCATTATTATAACCTTCACCATCAAAATTTTCAGCTTCATCATCATCTTCATTTTCATTGTTTTCAAATAAAATATTTTGCTCTTCAAGAATCATATTTAATTGTTGATTCTCTAAACTCTCAATTTCATGGTTCAAATTACCTAAATTTGTCTCATTTGAAATAGAAATTGTAGGGTATTTTCCAAAAAAAAATATGAATATCACCCTTTTGAGATTTATTATCAATTTCAATTAGTTTCTTTCTTTTTCGTTTTAGATGACCATACAGTTGTTTTCTAGACAATATTTCAAGCAATAAAAAAGATGAAACAATAGTACTTGATGTTGATTTTTAACATTTAACTTAAATTCTGATAAATTTGTTCCAAAAGTCTTTGAACACCAACTCAAACTTGATCCTGAAAATTGAAAATCAAACTTGATTCAAATAATCAATGAATCAAATATATATATATATATATATATATATATATATTATATATATATAATTATATATATATATATATATATATATATATATATATATATATATATATATATATATATATAATATATATATATATATATATATATATATATATATATTTGATTCATTGATTATTTGACACTTACGATAGGCACTTATGCTTTTCCAATTTTCTAGTTGAATTGACGGTCGACACTTATGCTTTTCCAGAGAGATGAAGAGATTATAATTAAATTGAGATTTGAGAATTAGAAAGAATACAGATTCATAAACTAGGGTAAAGTTTTATGACTTTTTAGTCTTAATAAAGAGTTAGAAATCTGACTTTTCAATGATTCATATTCTCTATATCATTATTTTAATTTTAGTGCCCAATTAGACTCTTTAGTTGCTAAAATTATAGATATATTAATTGATTTTATTTTAGGGGAATTAATTGATTTTATTCTACTATATATTTTATTTAAGGAAAATTACATTTATTTATTAATTTTGACTTTGTAGTGTCCCTATAATTTTGTTAGCCTGTATTTCAAAAAAACAATTCTAGCAATATTTTTATAATATGTAAAAAAAAAATCTTTTGGTGCCCCTAAAATTATGGTATCTGAGGGTCCCGCTCCGCGAGCCCGTGCTCAGAGCCACCCTTGTTTATATGATTATAAGTTGAATTGATGTGTTATATAATGTTAACATAATTTATTCTATCAAACAAATTCATATACAATATTTGATAGAGATATTGACGTAATTATAAATTGAGTTGATGTGTTGTACAATACTAGAATAATAGTTTAGGTGGCAATAGATAAGGAAATTTTCAACAAGAGATACAAATATTTTATATTCTACCTTTAGAAAAATTGTATTAATAAGAGATATAATATCAATACATACAAACATGTCATTTCTCGTACCATTTCACGTATCAATTTTTTCGATTTTTATCCTATTTATTATCGTATAGAAATACATTGAGTCTTTGTTAACTATTGTGTTAAGCAAAGTTGGTTAAACAGTTGGTTACAAATTTATTATGCAAGTAGTTAGATTAGTTACGAAGTGTTACAAAGATATGAATTTGTAATTGATATATAGTTGAGTGCAAAACTCATATATAATGTTATGATGTAATAGCACATGTGATGAAATGAAAATGATTTGGGAAATGGTGATTGATGAGTTGAGATAAACTTCCGGTTTGGTATCAGTCACCTAGATTCACCATTATCTCTCTTCCGCTTCACCTTTCATCTTTTATCTTCTTCTTCGTGCATTTCCTCATCCATTATGTTGCTTCAGAAATCTTCGATTTTGCATGCATTACCAATCTCAGAACCTCATAGACTACAAGAATTATCCATCAAAAAATCTTATGAGAAGATCAAATCATGGCAAAAGTAGTAGATTCGCATGAAGTATCACAAGGAGAAAATCACACATCACAAACGTAAGTAGCACCGTTCCCAAATTTCTCCAATCAAAACCTATTTGGACCAAAACTTTATTCTATGTGCAAGAAGCGCAACTAGACAAGTATCGTCAAAAGATTTCAGTCATAAATGCAATAGTAAACATGGAAAACACTGAAGCGACCCATATATCAAGCAACTCTTAAGGTAGCCACCAGTCAACGCGAGGCAGGGGATACAATAACAGGGGTCGAGGACGTGGAATATCCGTAACATACTCCAACTTTGGTAATCGTCCTACAAGTCAGTTGTGTGGTAAGTATGGATACTTTGTTAATGATTATTACTATGATGAATCCTTAGAACCAGCTCAGTAAATAACACAAGAAAACACTTAAGAACTCAATCAAGAGATGACCAAAATAGTCAAGATGATCTTCACTTACCACCAAACTTAGAGTCATAAGCTTGGTTCATGGATTCAGGTGCATTCCATCAATATTACTTTCCATAATTATTTCTTTCAACATAAACAATCTTATGATGGATCACATTTCTTAGAGGTAATGGTCAGGATTTAGAGATTAAGTTCAAAAGTTCAACCAAAATAAAATTTAACATCATACCTAACTTTTTCCTAACATTGAACAATCTTCTTCATATGCTTAGCATAACTCATAACCTAATTTATATATATAAGTTTTACAAATACAATAACATGTTTTTTGAATTCTATTCTAACAAATGTTTTGTCAAATCTCAAGCATCTAAGTTGATTATTCTGAAGGATTCCTAAATGCCATTGGATTATACTACTTTCATAGTCCTCCCATGGAATCCTGACTTCAACCAATTGTCAATTTAGTTAGGGTTTCTCCAAGTATAAATAACATAAGCACTTCTAATACTAGACTAGGCCATGCTAATGTTCTAGTTGTTAAGATTGTTCTAAATTTGTGTAATATACATTTGAGTAATAAAGATTGTGTTGAATTTTGTAAATCTTGTTGTCTAGGAAAATACCATAGACTTCGTGTTCCTCTATCTAAAACCAATTATACCACTCCATTTGAGATTATTCACGCAAATTTATGGGGTCCCTCCCCAACTCCATCTAGTGAGTGTTACTCTTAATACATAGCCTTTATATATATATATATATATATATATATATATATATATATATATATATTATATATATATATATTATATATTATATATATATATATATATAATATAATATATAATATATATATATATATATATATATATTATATATATATATATATATATATATATATATACACACACCAAGTACACATGGATTTACTTTTTAAAACAAAAGTCATAAGCTCTTACAGCTTTAAAATTGTTCCTAACCTATGTTCAAACTCAATTCAATACATTAAAGTAGTTCAATCTGATTTTGGGGGAGAGTTTAGACCATTTACCAAATATCTCAATGACTTACGGATAATTCATAGGTTGACATGTCCACATACCTCCCACCAAAATGGTATTATGGAAAGAAAGCATAGGAACATAGTAGAAATAGGATTAACTCTTATTGCTCATGTCAGTCTCCCTATTCAATATTGGGATCATAGCTTCAATACAATAGTTCATATCATAAATAGACTCCCTACCTTTGTTCTCCAAAAAAATTATCCTTCATACCATGCATTGTATAAATGCACACCAAACTACAAGTCACTTGGGACTTTTGGTTGTGCTTATTTCTCTCATTTGAGACCTTATAATAAGAATAAATTACAACTTAGAAGTGATGAGTGTGTGTACGTAGGCTTGTCACCTCACCATAAAGGTATAAGTGTCTTACCAGTGAAGGAAAAGTTTGTCTCAAAAGATGTAATCTTTAATGAGATGAAATCCCCGTATCCATACATTTTAATCTAACCATTAACAGCAACACAGTTGGCCCTATTAGTCTTCACAATTAGGGATAGGAATAGGCCATACCAACTAATAGGGGCCTCCGACCTAGCATACATAGGCCCAGACTAGGCCAAGCTTTTTTTTAAATATAAAAGGCCTAGGATTTTTATAAGCCTATTTAGCTAAAAAGGCTAGGCCTCGGGCCATTAAAAAGACCTTTTGAGTCTGTCAGGCCGACCTATTTAAATAAATATAAATAAGTTTATTACGATAATTATATTATATTATGTACTTTGAATTAAAATATAAAAAAAAAACTTAGTTATCTTGAAGAACTTATGAAAACAGACTGAAAACACCTTATGAACTATGTCATAAGTTGTTTTCATAAGTTTATTTAAGAAAATAGTCTCACAAAACTTATGTTACTAGGCAAGTTCAGATAAGTCAATGTAAACAAAAATTAAGTATCATTGATCTTTTAGTTTTTAATCTATATAAACATTAATTGAATTACTTATTTACATATGTTCAAATGAAATAAGCTTTTAAGTATGCTAACAGACCAATCAGGTCTTCGAAAAGGTCAGGCTTATGCCTAAAACTAAGTCTACGAGAGGTTACAGGCCAGGTTTAGGCTTTGATATTTTTTACAGGTGATAACCGCATAATATACCCTATTTTTCGACTCGATTCACTTAGAATTTGATATTACTTTTCCACTTTTATGTAGTATTATGCTGGTAGTTTGTCCTTGTTTAAGGTATTTTCCAAGTAGGAGTTGGTATAAGAGGAAACGAAACAAACATGGCCAAAAAAGATAAGAAGTATAGAAAATGCACTAGTGGCGACCTTCATGGCGTACGCCATGACGTGGCACCCATGGGGCACCACCCAACTTGAAGAAAAAGGCAAAATTTTGAAGTTTGAAATTCATGGCATTCGCCATTGGGGCATGGCATTTGCCATGGCCCCTCCCCCAGCCACATTCACCACTCAGTGCTCATGGCGTTCGCCATGAGGCCATGGCGTCCGCCGTGGGCTTCGTGTCCAGAAAATAGCAACTGAATTGCTCAATCTTCTCTCATTTTATAACTTTTCTGTCAATTATTCCCACACGAATCTAACTTACCTCTCAGCTGTTGGAACACTATATATAGTCTTAGTTTCTAGGTTTTATGGGGAGGCAAGTTTTAGAATCAAATAGGCCAAAAAATCACTTATTGTAAAAGTGATTAATTACTCACATCGAGTAATAAGCACGCCATAGTTTTAAGATTCTGCAAGTTTCATGTTTTTACTTGGATTGTTCATCGTTTAAGCTTGCCGCCATATTGATTCCAAAGTTTTATTTACATGTTTTCCGGTTTCCAATTCCCGCATTATGTTACTTTCAGTACATATTTTTCTTCTTTAATTTTCTGCATTTTACTGTTTTAAGTTTTAATATTATAATTTCCATTTATGATTGTTCTATTAGTTAAATTGCTATTGTTTAGATTGCTAAATTTGCTTACTAGTATCCATTCCACAAATTCAATCAATTGATATATTATTGTTTGCATGCTAGTTACTACTACTTATCATTATCATAATTAGATTATCATGTTTAGAAATTTATTTGGTACGCATAGTGAATTTAATATGAATATTATGTCAAATCTATCCGGCTAAACCGTTTAGGATCCGGAATATGAGGATCATCGTTTCGACGATACTCACATCTAAGTTGGAAATTACCGATTAAATTGGGATTCATTTTTGGGACTAATTTTTATAATGTTTTAAACTGAAATTAATTACCGCGAAAGCATTAATCTTAGAGATATCGGTTTTGGTTCGAAAGAGAGGAACCCTAATTTAGCTAGAAAATAAAAATAAGATTTTAAATTAAATCCAGAGCGACAACCAGGCTTATTTTAAACTGTAAAAACAATCATTTAAAAAAATAAAGTTTAGAAGAATAAATATACTGCGACAACATGCGTTTGTAAATTTGGACTCTGGTGCTACGCGAGCGACAACCGATATCACCTTTAAATTTGTTTTTCACTCGAAATGACTTTTTAATTAATTAAAAGTTCTTGATTTTAAAAAACATAAGTTTTATACTTTAACACGCTGAACCACGACAGCGGCAATATAGATTTTAGAATAAAACTCGGTTTTGATTTACCAAACGAAAACGGTTCATTTAAATTAAGTTTATTTCTATTAAAGGAAAATATTGTCCCGATTTAATTAATTAATTTGACTTAGTTGTGAGTACTATTTATCAATGCAAGTCATATTACGGTCTCGCTTTTATTATTTTAAAATCAACTTGTTTTATTTTCTATTTTAATTCCCCTTCTCATCCAAAATCCAATTTGCCTTAAACTTACATAGCAACAATAGATAATGGTGAGATTGACTATAAATCCCCATGGGTTCAACAACCTTTTATATTACTCTGATACATTTCATGCACTTGCAGAAAGCATCAAAGAAAAGGAAAACATCACATCAGTAGGCCAGGCTTAGGCTTGGCAAACCTTAGCTTGACCCAGTTCATTCTCACCCCAAATCACAACTTAACATCATCCCTATTACATAACTCACACAATCTACAAACTAAAACACTACATTAAGGTATGTCCCTGCTATTAATCTTCAGCAATCTACTCAGTTGAATTCTGCTAGTCATACTAACAAAGGGTAGGTATATGCCAACTGTGATCCATTACTTGCCACCAATCCTATTTTATCTTTCAATCATGACACACAACCAAAATTACATGCCATTAATGTATCCCTATCTGTCAGCCCTATTACGCAGCAAAACAACCACATAAACAATGAACATTTAAAAAGTACTCATCATGTTGCTTTTGAAAATTTTCATAGTCCTTCTATTGGGTCATCATCTAAGAGTCTTAGAGAGTCTCGAGTTAGTGATCCCTCAAATAATTTCAACATTAGCAACTCTTATATTGATTCTTTTGTTAGTCATACCACTTATAACTTTCTCTCTCTCACACACACACACACATACACACCTTCCTTTCACAATAACCATCCTAAACCATTATTACTCGAAAATGATCATGTCGTGCTTACTAGAGAAAACACTTTTAGAACAAAATTGGTATGTACCATATCCCTTAGGTTTTGTTGATAACAAAATATTTAAAGAATAATTGGGTATATTATTATTTGTTCAAGTGCGCATGACCATAGGGTAAAATTTTAGGAATAATCTAAGTATTGGTTATGTTTTTGAACATCTAAAGAAAAACTTATAGATCAGAAGTTAACTTCTGAAGATCAGACTCTGAAGAGGTCAACATCTAAAGACCAGAGTATGAATAAATCAACCTTTGAAGACCAGACATTGAAGAAGTCTTCCTATGATGATCAGAACCTGAAGCCAATCAAAGTGTAAAGACCAAGGTGACTTTGATAGGTCATTGTCAGACTCTAATCCTACTTTGTCTTCTTATGATCACGTGAAGACCTGAGCTATTTTTCTTCATAGAGTCAGTTGGGATGCAACTAATAATTCCTTTTGTAGCAAAGTGACTTCAAACAAGCCTTTACCGACATTAACCATTTGAAGAAACATCTCAACGTATCTATTTAAGCTTCTCATGGACTCTCTTGTGCAAGCACTCCAATGACTATTTTCCTTCTTTATATAAGGAGATAAAGACTTGAAGAACTACAATGAATCAATTTACATTCAAAAGTTACTCTATCAAAACATAAGCACAAGTTTAACTTATGATTTATTACCTTTGTATATTCTAGAAATCCCGAAGTCTTAAAGAGTTCTTCTTGTGTTGTATTTTGTCTACACCTCTGATTGTATATCAAATGTATCACCCCAAACAATCTTTTATTTGTTAGGTAGATTGTTAGAAGTCTCTTACTTAGTGTTTGAGCATTTGAAGTCTCTTGCTTGTATGCTTGAGCATATAATTCTCTTGCTTGTGTGCTTGAGAATCGGAAGTCTCTTGCTTGTGTGCTTGAGCATAGAAGTCTCTTACTTTGTGTTTGAGCATTGGAAGTCTCTTGCTTGTGTTCTTGAGCAATTTGTAATCTTATGTGATTATATTGAAAATATCTTGTAAATACAAATGGATTGGATTACTCCCAATTTATGAGAGGAACCAGGATAACTTTGTGTGTCTCTCTTCCTTATTGCATTACTTATCTGTTGCCTATCTCTTACATATGATTCAGATTCTATAAAAAAATTTAGAATCTGACAAGAGGTTTTAAAATAAAGAAATAGTCTAACACAATTCAACCCCCCTTCTTGTGTTTTTCTCACCTTTAGTTGGCATCAGAGTACGGTATGTGCTAAACACTTAACAGTGGTACATAAAAGATCCTGAGAAAAACACATTGAATCATGTACAGAGTTTCTGAGTCTGATAGTGGTACGCCTAATCCTCATGTTTCTATTAACCATGATTATAGTACTTTAGAAAAGAATAATTATACAGCTAGACCTCCAACTTTCAGTGGAGTCTCTACTGAGTTTGAATGGTGGAAGAGAAAAATGTATACTCATATCATAGGTCTTGATGATGAGTTATGGGATATTCTTGAAGATGACATTGATACTCCAGTTAATGGAGTACGAATGGTAACTGACAGAAAAAAATTCACACCTGCTCATAAAAAGATCTATAGAAAACATCATAGAGTTAGAGGCATCTTGGTTGATGTTCTACCTCACTCAGAGTATATCAAAATTATTGTAAATCTAGTGCTAAAACCATGTTCTCAAGGTTTCAATTTCTTATATCTAGACTTCAGGTTCTGAACAATAGATATACTACCTATGATCATGTCAAGAAGATTCTTAGGGGTCTTCTTCTCAGATACAGACCCAAGGTGACAACTATCGAGGAGGCTAGAGACTTAAACGCATTAAGTCTTGAAAGCCTGATAAGCAATCTCCAAGCCCATGAGATTGAGCTAAATGGAGATCAACCTGCCAGGAAGTCAAAGTATTTTGCTTTGAAATATGTTGCTAAATCTGCTAAATCTGCTAAGGCTTCTCAAGTTTAGGAGTCTGAAGAAGCTTCTCATGTAGAAGGTTCTAAAGATGATGCAGATGATGAGGAAATGACCTTTATCATTAAAAGTTTTAAGTAACTAACCAAGAAGAACAAAATATTGTCTGGTAGAAGTAGTGGCTTCAGAAGATCAAGCTCTAGAGAAAAGAAAGATGATTATAAGGGATGCTTTAACTACAAGAAGCCTGGCCACTTCATTGCTAACTATCCAAAAGTGCAAAAGGACAGTTGAAATAAAGGAAGCTATCAGAAGGACACCTTCAGAAACAAGTTCATGAAGAGTCCTACGTGTAGCGATAAAAATTTTGAGATTAAGTTATTGATTAACTTAACTCGTAAAGCAAGAGTCACCACCGCGCTTTTATTGTTTCCAAGGAAAATGGGAAAAATTACGAACAAAACCCTGAGATGTTTTAAGATAAAAACTAATAAAAAGAGAGCAAGGGTCTGGGGGTTAGTTATGCAAAGGGAAGGTATTAGCATCCTAAACATCCATGGTACTCCATGGGAACCTCTTTGAAAATATATACATTTTGGTTTGAAAAAGGTGTTGTTTGTTAAAAGATTGGAGAGATGGGAAAATAAGTATATTTTATTTATTTTCATGTTTGCCAAGACTTTTGAAGTCCCATGCCTACGTACCAACAAAGTACAATGGAGGATCAAAACCTCGTAGTTTATGGTAAAAATAAAACATGGAGTTTGTTTTGATTCATTTTTATGGGAAAGACATTTTGTCATTTTAAGGAGAATACTCAACTATTCACCCACAAGTATGAGAACTTTGCATCATCATGAGAAAGGCTTCAACTTGGATAAGGATCAACAAGTATGTCACTAGCTCCCACAGATGGAAAAGAATTATCATCAATACTATGGAGATAGGAGAATTATATCTCAACTATGGAAATGACTCATGTCTAATACCTTGAAAAAAAGTTTTAAAAGGAGAAGTGCACAGGGGCACAAAATGGTACGAATGAGTTAGGCATTTTTTTGTCTTTTGAAATTGATCTAAATATGCTTAAGATGGATTAGCGTTTATTAAGAAAAAATATTTGAAAATAACTTGAAAAAAGTTAAGGTTTATTGAGAAAAATAATTCAAGTTTGAAAAATAAGAAGGTTTTGAAAAAGAGGGGAGACTTTGAAAATTGAAGAAGGGGAGGAGAAGAAGAGACTATCCTAAAACATAAAGTAAAATCTAGGGAGGAAATATTTAACCAAGAGATACCAAGATTTATGACATAAGTCAAGCAAGAATTCCCTCGTTTGGATTAAGCCTCAACCAAGTTAAAATAAGCACATAATAATTTGTGCATCAGATGAAACTAAAGTAACCAAGCCAAGTCTTCATAGAGAAGTCCAAAGTCGTAGGTATCAGATGAATTCCAAAGTTTCAGGTCACAAGACCCAAAGCAAGGGGTCAAGGTCCTAATTCTAAGTCCATAACTCCACAATGATTCCAAGGATAGTAACCACAAGTCCATGAGTTAGGAGAAACAAGTTTATTTTTAGGGTTTTTTTATTAGTGCCTTTTTTACAAGGATATGAAAGAAAAGTCCAAATGGACAAATAACAAATGGCATAATCACAAACAATATGATATGAAATGCTAAGCATAAAGTATAAAGTAAATGACATAAAATAAAAACATAAGTAAATGACTTGAAAATAAAAGTTAATACAAGTGAAGAGTTAGTAAAAGATGTTAGTGAGGATGACAAGATGTTTTGGTTATTTTTTGGAGAACACTCAACTATCCTCTCACAAACATGAAAATATGAACCTATACATCATTTATGAGAAGGACTCCAACTTGGATAAAATCAACAAGTATGCCACTAGCTCTCACAAATGGAAAAGGAGCAACATTTTCACACAATACCATGAGGAATAAGAGACTTACAATTTCACTTATAAAAATGTCTTTGTTTCCTTTGGGATAAATTTAGCGCTATGTTAAGAAATCGTAGTTGGACTTTTGTAGAAGTCACAACTATATGAGGTCGGTCAATAATAATGTTAGTGTTAGTACATGCTAGAGAGATTATATGCAAATCATCCTCCTAAAGGCATGTCGCACAAAAAAAAGGGATGATCAAGCACAAAATCTAGGAGGTTGGTCCATTACTTCAATCCACACTTCATGACACTTAGGACAAACTTATGCATCAATCCAAAGTACCTTAAATGATTCATGATCACTTAGAAGGTAGATTTTAAATGATGAAAGTTCATCAAGTATCAATCCACCCATCATGAACAAGATGGACACAAGTCATCCAATTGATCAAAGGGAAAAAAAGGAGATGAAGAAGAGGGAGACAAGAGAAGTCGCACCCAAATTGGATCAAAAATTTGATCAAGTCATCATCAAAATCAATTATCCATTTGGGTGGATTAGGGTTTTCACCCCATCAACACCCAAGATCTATTGAGTTTGATGAGACTTGAAGTCTAAACCATCATGATCCAAGACCAACAGAAGTTCACAAGGTCACACAAATACAAAATGCAATTAAATGAAAATAAAATGCATCAAAGGTATTTTTAAATGATTTTTAAAATAGAAATAAAATGGAAAATCCATAAAGTCCTTCAAAACACCAAATAAATGGTCAAGAAATTATAGAAGGTTGGAAATAAAATAAGAAACATATAATAAAATTTTCAGAATTTTAAAATGCAGAAAAGTATTGTTAAACCAATTAAAACAAATGACTAAAGAGAAATTTCATGAAAAATAGGAGATCAATGAAATAAAATGTGGAAAATGAAAATCAGATGAAGAAAAATAAAAGAGAATTTTGGAAATTATTTTGGGATTTTTTGGATGAAAAATAAATTACAGTGAATTTTTAAAGAAAAAGAAATTAAAAATAATAAAAGAAAAAGAATTAAAATCAGAAAAAAAACACTGAGCGTTGGATCACGCCTCATTAATTGACGTGGCAGATCCAACATTCCAAAGGTTAGGATGCACGATGAAACACGTTGCAAGCCAAACATAGGACCCAGTTTAAATCCGACAAATCAAAACATTTCAAAATGTCAACGTGTCTGGTTCAAACTCAGACCACCTGAGTGTAGCGGTAAATTTAT
This sequence comes from Lathyrus oleraceus, assembly GCF_024323335.1. Classification (NCBI taxonomy): domain Eukaryota; kingdom Viridiplantae; phylum Streptophyta; class Magnoliopsida; order Fabales; family Fabaceae; genus Lathyrus; species Lathyrus oleraceus. The sequence continues at coordinate 557,439,181 of NC_066583.1, read as the reverse complement.
GACCATTAAGCTATGGATAAACTTAACGTTAATAAAATCAGAGTCGCCACCGTGCTTTTATTTTTTCCAAAGGAAAAGGGAAAAGTACGAACAAAACCCAAAGATAAGAAGTTTTCAAATCAAAACTAATAAAATGCCAGAGATTACAGGTAAGGGGGTTGGTTACACAGAGAGAAGGTGTTAGCATCCAAAGTATCCTAGGTACTTCTAGGAAATCCTTTTTTATGTGTTTATGTGTTTTGGTATAAAAGAGGTTTGCAATAAATAGAGTATGGGGATGAGAAAAGAATTCATTAATTATATTTTTGTGTTGGACAAGACCTTCGGACTTGTGCCTACGTACCAACATAAAAATGAGGGATCAAAATCTCGTAGTTTGTGGTAATAATTTCAAAATGAGTGGATTGCATTTAACAAAATTTAAGTTTAAAAGAGGCACAAAAGGCCTAAAAGGGTTTGAATGAGTGTTAGTTCTTTTTGTCTTTTGAAATTTTAAGTCTGATATAGTTAGATTCATTTACAAGTTTGGTTAAGAAAACGAGTTTGAAAAATGTAATGGCATAAGGCTAAAGTTTTTAATTTGCAATAAAGTCTAAGTTTATAAATCCCAAGCAAAGAAGGTTTTTTTGAAAAGGGGGAGAGATTTGAAATTTAAGAATGTGGGAGGAGATGAAGAGACTAATCCTAAGAAAAAATTAAAAGTTAAGAGTTGCAAAGATCTGACCAATGGGATGCAATCCCATAGACAAGAATGTCATATAGAAACCCACTTTTCCTTTGGACTTTTAAATCAAGCAATATCAATAAGCAAGTAGCACAATGAAGAGCAAGGCATCAAATAAATATAGCCACATCCAAGCTCGCAACTTCATAGTCTTCTTCATGATCTTCCCCATGTATCAGACGACATACTCCTTGAATGGCTCAAAATAAGGCATTAGACACAGGTTCCAAATAACATTTGCATCAAGAACATGTAGTAGATGAACTCAAATGGATATCAATATTTGCATCAGATGAGAATTCAAATCACAAGAACTTGGCTTCATAAACTTTGGCATTGGTCAAGTCCTTTTGCATAAGGAATGTTGCCTAATCCTAAGTCCAAAGCTCATATCAACTCCAACAGTCCACACAAACATTTTTTAGGGTTTTTTGTTGTTTATTAAGTATTTTAAGGTCCTAAGACCACAAGCACAAACAAAATATACAAAAAATATATACAATCACAATATATGGCTCAAGTGAGCAAAAAGGAAAATGGCATTAAAATAAACAAGTTAAACGATATGTATAATGGCAAATGATAAACGGCTTGAATTTAAATGACATAAAGTAAATGGCTTGAAATTAAAAGCAATTAACAATAATAGTTAGTCAAATGTTAGTTGATTAGATGTTAATGGAATTTTGCTTTTCAATTGTTTAAGTCATTCTTTGGAGAATACTCAACCCTCTATTCACAAGCATGGATCCTTGAACCAAGACATCTTCCAAAGGAAGGAAAAAAGGCCAAGTTTCCACACAATACCATGAAAGGGGGGAGACTTACAATCTCGCTTACTAGAATGATATGCCTTTGGGTCAAAATTTAGCGCTATGTTAAGCAATCGTAATTGGACTTATGTAGAAGTCACAACTATCTGAGGTCGCGAAATAGAAATTTTGGTGTTAATGCATGTTAGAGATATGGTATAATGAACCATACTCCTAAAACATACCACACACAAAAATAAAATGATCAAAGGATGAATCTAATCTCATTCATACTTGTATTGGTTCATCTAACACAATGTTATTGATGAACCAATTAGCCTTAGGATATTGAGATGTCATTGGTCGATGAGAGGGATGGGATAGAATGGGATTGAAGATGAAGAGGGAGGGGAAATGAGACAAACACAAATTGGTCATGGGAGGAATTTTATCAAATTAAAATCATTCATTCATTTTGGGAGATGAAATGTACATTTCATCAATCCCCTAAGTCCAATGATTTTAATCCAACAAAAGTCAAATCAACCTTGACCAAGGCCCAAACACATAGTCAAACTTCACAAGTCAATAAAAATGGCTCAACATAATTTCAACACAATTAAACAATTAAAAATAAAATTAAAAATGCATTAAATTAAATTATGTTTGATCAAAAACCTAAAACCTCTTCAAAACACCAAATAAATGTCCAAGAGATTTATCATAGGTCAAACAAGGTCAAAGGACCTTGGACAAAAAATTTCATTATTTTTTAAAAGTCAGAAGTATTTTTAAACAATTAAAAATATGCAGAAAAACAATTAAATCATGAAAAATATTAATATTGATCCAAAAAATAATTTTAATTCAGAAAATGAAAGAGAAAAATATTTGAATTTTTTTGGTGAAAGTCCCATATTTTTTGGATCAATAATGAAATTAATATGAATTAATGAAAATAAAGAAATTAAAAGAAATTTTAGAAAATCAAAAAAACGTGGACCATCTGATCTCCCTCATTAATTGAGGTGGCAAATCAGATGGATCAGAATGCGCGTTTCACATATGCCTAAGTCAAATGAGAAGCACGCGTGGTAATGAGAAGCAACGCCCAAGATTAAAACAATTTAAATGGATCATATGGTTAAGATGTTTCCAACACATCGCCGGAGCCAGAGCTCCGGTCTTCTTCTCCAGTGGACCTCACCGGATTGGTCCACCTTCAACCATCACCAAAATGAAAAGGCAAGACATGGATTCAAAGAAAAAATGCTCAGGAGCTCGAATATGGCATCAATTTTGTCTAATTCCAAGTATATGAAAAGATACAGGGAATTGAATTTTGAGGATCATGAACTGAGTTGCTTCGATTTGACCTCAAAGCAATTCAATCTTGTTGCCTACATTGGTAGGACTTCAGACAACCAAAAATCAACAAGAATAGTGGAGAATTGAGAGAGAATCAAAGAGAAGAAGTTTCTGAAAAATCACCTTCAAGTTGATCTAATTTTACTTGATCTTGATCTGGATTTGATTGCTTTCTCCTCCTCTTGCTTGCAGAAACCAAATGAGATGAAAAGGGAAGTGAATTTATGGAGTTTGAAATTCCGAACAGAAGATGAAGTTCAAGCTCGATTTCAAGAGAAACCTTCAGAAATTCTATGTTTGAAATGGTTTACCAAAGTTTGGGCAAGGTGTTGATGATTAATCTGAAGCCTTAAGCTTGTTTAAATAGGCAATGCACTTGATATTTGCACCACTCGAAAATTGGACAAAATTAGAAACCTCCTTGCATGGATGCATGGGCAATGGTTTGAGCCTTTAGAATGATGCAATCCACTTCCCATTCGTGTACACAGTATGCTGAAATCATCATGTGGAAGCATGCAAAAGGAAATGATCATGTGAAGTCCAATCTTGCCAAAACACTTCCCATAATGAAGCCATGCGCACGTCCCTCAATTTTAATCCAAATGAGATGATATTGGATGTTTTCGAAAGGTGAGATAAGGGGAACAACTTTCATGTTAAATACTTTTTCATTTGAAGCTTGGATCAAGATGAATTTGAGGTGGAAGTTTGGGAAATCAAACATATTTGAAAATTTTCTAAGTCCCAAGTCAAATGTTCACTTCTTCCACCTTGAATAACTTTTTCTATGGACTTCAAATGAGAAATGTTCCTTCATCAAAGTTGTATCTATTTCAAACCTCTTCAATTTGGTCACAAATTTGACCTCATTTGGATATGGCATAAAGGAGTTGTGCATTTTAGAAGTTGAGGAAAATCACTTATTCAATGGTAATGGCCCAAAATGACCTATAATGTTTCCTCTTGGCACATGCATTTGCAAGTTGAATTTGCAATTCCTCCAAACATCAAATTTGTACATCTTTAAATTTATCATGGAATTTGAATGGGTTTCATCACATAAAAAATGAGCAAGTTATGGCCTTGGGAAGTTGACCTCTAAGTTAGGGTTTAGACAAAATGACCTATAATCTTTCACCATAAAAAATGACTTTCCAAGCAAAATTAACTCTAGACCTCAACATGAAAGTTGTTTGGAATGTCGTTTATAATAACGTTTCTCTTGGAATCATTTTCATATGACAAATATTGTAGGAGATAGGGTCTAGGGAACCCCAGTTTTGGCCAGTTGACTTTCTCTGGTCAACCACCTTGAACCAACTTGCAAACTTGACATTCTCTTGGCTTTTTGGACTCATGGAGGATCGTATATGCATAAGATGATGTAATGTGAAATGTACCTTGAGACATTTGATTAATTGGTGAAGAAACCCAGATGAATTAGGGTTTCCAAGGCAAACAAACTCCGAACTCTTGATGATTTCTTGATCAAAATAACATGTGAAGAACATGGGGATCCATATATGACACCTAGAGCCATAATAAATCATTTATTGATTGAGCTCCTTGCATTGAGGATCTCAAACCCTAGATATGAGCTTGATAGAGCATAGGTGAGCATATACACTACCTATAAAAGCAACAAACTATACATTGACATATTTTTTGGTATTTTGGTTAGTGAATAAAGAAAAAACAAATTATGATACAATCAAAAGTGCTTGGTGATCTCTCCCAATACAAACCTAATGAATGAGGGGTAAGGAGGATGCCAATGTGTGATCCCAAAACCAATGTATATGATGAGATAGCATTAGGGATCTTATGGTCAAAATTGGGGTCTTACAGCTGCCCCTATTTAAGGACGTTTTAGCTGGGGAGATGAAGGTTAAAATCTTCGTATCGAATTAGTAGAAAGGACTTAAATAAAAACAATAGAAGCAAATTTTGGTCCCTAAGAGACCTCATGATACATATGAAATGAAATGTTAAAAATAATCTTTGTGGGGAAAATGTTGTCACAAAGGAAAAGAATTCGGAGAGACTCAAAATCTGCAGGAGCATAATGCATTCCCTAAGGAAAACTCACTAGGGAGACAGAGACCTTGGGGGATAAAAAGTTGTGCGTAAGCCAGGCTACATCTTAAAACTGTTGGGGGACACGAGAGATTACATGAAGATAAATCAATGGAAGTACTCATCCGGGGATAAAGGAAAAAATCTGCAGGGGAAACGGGTAAATTAGGACAAAACTGAAATGCTCGAACCAAACAGGAAACGACGATTTCACTGAGGAAATACGCACTCAAACTCAACTGGGGAAGAAAATAACTTCAACACAAGAGTAACAGAAGTATATTATCCACTACCAGTTACTGGGTAAGGAGATAACACAATCTGACAGAGAGGACATCCATCACCGGTTAAGGTAAACATATCCAAGATGACTCACTGAGGGAAACCCGGAGGTGTATTCATTACCAGTTACTAGGTAAGAATAACCAACTGGGGAAAAGCCAAAATAGGATTTACAACTATATGTTACTGAGCAGAAGACCAAAAAGAGAGAATATTCGTCGCTGATTAAACTGAACATATCAAGGATAGACCACCCGGGAAATTATGAAGAATATCCGTTACCGGTTAGGGTAAACATATCAAGGATAGACTGTCGGAAAAGGTAGGAATTACATCTATCGGATACTGGATAGAATACCGAAAAGAGAATATTTGTCACCGGTTAGGATGAACATATCAAGGATAGACTCAGAGGGGAGAAATAGGAATTATATCTATCGGTTACTAGATAGAATACCAAAGAGAGAATATTTGTCACCGGTTAGAATGAACATATCAAGGATAGAATTCGCAGAAGGGGAAAGCAGGATTTACAACTACCGGTTACTGGGCAGAAGATCAAAAAGAGGAGGAAATTCGTCATCGGTTAGGATGAACATATCAAGGATTAACCCTCTGGGGAAAATAGGGATTACAACTACCTTTTTACTGGGTAGAATACCAAAACGAGAATATTTGTCATCGGTTAAGATGAACATATCAAGGATAAACTCAAATCAGGGGAAGAAAATATCCGTCATCGGTTAAGATGAACATATCAAGGATAGACTTCCGGGGGAAACGTGAAAACGAATCCGCTCGGGAGAAAGAGGAAATAGATTACTTTTACCGGGTATTGGGCAAAAGTAAAGTATTCACAAATCGAGAAGAATATTACCGTTTACTGGGTAACAGACTCTCAGGGGACCCAAAAGCGTCTATCTAGGCAAGATCTAAAAAGGTCAATCAAGGACTCAACCCAATGAGGATATAACTCAGGGGGGATGGTTCCATCCAGATAATCAACTGGGAAGGAAGCTGAAATAATAATCATCCACGAGGAAATAACTCAGTGGGGAATGAGAAAGGTTAAATTATTTCTGCTTAAGGGGCTGACACTCTACAATTGAAAGAGGACAGACACATCGAATCTACGTGGGGGAAAGGATATCACCATGCCAAAGGATCAGAGAAATAATTAATCACAAAGTGAAATAATGTAATAATGGAATCTATGACTGTATATGTATATGCATATGTATACGTATATATGATGATTATGCTGATAAAACGACCACGAAGGATACAAACATTGTCGATCTGAATCATCGATACAACATCTCAGCCAATCTCAACAAGAGGGAAACAACTGGAGAAAGAGAGGTAATGGATGAATGCAAACTATCCATCACAAAGGCTCAACCCTGGTTGGGGAAAAGGGAAAGATCTATCGAGGATCTGCACCATCAACTCTGCAAGGAATTTTAGGTCAACACCATATCAAATAGAAGACAACCTGACAGAGGATCAGACATACTGCTCTAGAATCAGTGTTGAACTGGAATCTGTTGGAGACTTGAGAGGAAACACAATCTTGTGTCGGATCTAATGCAAACTGTTGAGAAACATGCCTACAACTCAAATGAGGAAAATGCAAACTCGGTTGGGGAAATCAACGAGATTTAGTGGGAGATACTGAAATGTTGATGGCGAGGAAACGAAAATTACACCAACTGCTTGGGGAAAACCAACAATGCTTCGCATTTTAGGGCTCACCTGTTCTCAGACCGCTATTTGATATTCCTTAAATGAAATCGATTGCTCTTAAAAGTAACTGCTTTTATTATTTAAGAAAAATATGATTTTGATTTTTAATTTTAATTTCAAAACGATCATCATAAAATTTTGATTCTATTTGGTTGAAAAGTAAGAGTAGAAACAATTAGATTAAAGCCCAACTTTATTTAATATAATGGTAGTCTGTAAATGACAAGACTCCACGGATATTTACAAAAGTTGAAAAATGGTAATTTACATGGAAAAGGGCTACATTGAATACAATGATCACTAATCCTTCTACCGACTTCAATGTCCACTGCGCTCTTGGCTTTGGTTGAAGATAAATCAGAACCAAACGTTGTGCTCAAGAATGTCTTCAAGACTGAAGATCAACAGGACGCATTTACTTGCCATAATCCCTAATTTTTGCATAAATTTCCCCAAGGTGGGGTACTCAATTTATCGGGATAATTTTTCTGTTTTATGTCTCTAACTTTTTCCTGGATCGCCCTTTCAGGTTTTCAATCCACCTCCCTTTCGGGTTTTCAACTTAGCGAGATGTTCTTTTTCTTTTTATGCGAAGTATTTCTTGACTGCAACAACATTCATAGGACGAGCGAACTCTTCACCGCCCATAGTTGTAAGAATCAAAGCACCGCCTAAAAAGGCTCTCTTAACAACATATGGGCCTTCATAATTAGGAGTCCATTTGCCCCTAGAATATGGTTTGAAAGATAGAATCTTCTTGAGCACAAGGTCACCTTTTCTAAACACGCAAGGTCTGACCTTCTTATCAAATGCTTTCTTCATTCTCTGCTGATATAACTGACCATGACACATGGTAGTTAACCTCTTCTCTTCAATTAAATTCAGTTGGTCATACCTGGTCTGACACCATTCAGCCTCAGTCAACTTGGCTTCCATCAAGACACGCAATGATGGAATCTCAACCTCTACTGGTAGCACAGCTTCCATGCCATAAACAAGTGAGAAAGGGGTTGCCCCTGTTTAAGTGCGGATGGATGTACGATACCCATGCAAAGAAAATGGGAGCATCTCATGCCAATCCTTGTACGTTACGACCATCTTCTGAATGATCTTCTTGATGTTCTTGTTTGCAACTTCAACAACCCCATTCATCTTGGGTCTGTAGGGAGAACAATTATGGTGTGCAATCTTGAAGTCTTTACAAAGAGCTTCTACCATATTCATATTCAAGTTAGATCCATTATCAGTAATGATCTTACTTGGCACACCATATCGGCATATAATTTGATTCTTGATAAACCTTACAATAACTTGCTTGGTCACATTCGCATACGATGCCACTTCAACCCACTTTGTGAAGTAGTCAATAGCCACCAGGATGAAACGATGTTCGTTCGAAGCTTTGGGCTCAATCATGCCAATCATATCAATCCCCCACATGGAGAAGGGCCATGGGGATGAAATGACGTTCAACAGTGTCGATGGAACATTAATCTTATCTGCATAGATTTGACACTTGTAGCATTTCTTCACAAATTTACAATAATCAGATTCCATTGTCAGCCAATAGTAACCTGCCCTCAACATCTTCTTAGCCATAGCATGCCTATTGGAATGAGTACCAAAGGAACCTTCATGGACTTCAATCATCAACAAGTCTGCTTCGTGTCTATCCACGCATCTGAGCAGAACCATATCGAAGTTTCTCTTGTAAAGCACATCACCGTTCAAGTAGAAATTGCCAGCTTATCTCCTCAAAGTCTTCTTATCTTTCAAAGATGCCCCAGGCGGGTAAATCTGACTTTGGAGAAAATACTTGATATCAAAATACCACGGCTTTTCATCTTTGACTTCTTCAACAGAAAACACATGAGTTGGCCTATCAAGACGCATCACGTTCAAATTAGGAACTTCATTCCAAAACTTCACGAGAATCATCAAAGCCAACGTTGCAAGAGCATCTTCCATCCGGTTCTCATCTCGAGGGATATGATGAAACTCAACCTTTGTAAAGAAAGTTGAAATCCTCCTCGCATAATCTCTATTCGGTATCAAACTGGGTTGATTTGTCTCCCATTCCCCTTTGATCTGGTTTACAACCAAAGTTGAATCTCCATAGACGTCCAAATACTTGATCCTGAGATCAATGGCCTCTTCAAGCCCCATAATGCAAGCTTCATACTCAGCCATATTATTTGTACACTTGAAAGTCAATCTAGCTGTAAACGGAAAATGAGTGCCTTGAGGAGTAATAATCACTGCCCCAATGCCATTACCATATTGATTAACAGCTCCATCAAATACCATGGTCCATCGGGAACCAGATTCTGGCCCTTCTTCAAGCAATGGTTCATCATAATCTTTCATTTTTAAGTACAAGATCTCTTCATCAGGAAAATCGTACTGCACTGACTGATAATCTTCAATCGGTTGGTGAGCTAAATGGTCAGCCAAGACACTACCTTTAATTGCTTTCTGACATCGGTATTCAATATCGTACTCTGATAACAACATCTTCCAATGGGCAATCCTCTCGGTTAAAGCAGGTTTCTCAAAAATGTACTTGATTGGATCCATTTTGGATATCAACCAAGTAGTATGATTCAACATATACTGACGCAGACGCTTAGCAACCCAAGCCAATGCGCAACAAGTCTTTTCAAGCATAGAATACTGAATCTCACAGTCGGTGAACTTTTTACTGAGGTAGTAAATTGCATATTCTTTCTTTCCAGTTTCGTCTTGCTGGCCTAGAATACAGCCCATACTCTCTTCGAGCACAGTCAAATACATGATCAACGGTCTTCCTTCAACAGGTGGAGACAAAATCAGAGGCTCAAGCAGATATTCTTTGATACTGTCAAAAGCTTTCTGGAAATCCTGGGTCCAATCACAAGACTGGTCTTTCCGAAGAAGCTTGAATATAGGTGCACATGTGGCAGTCATATGCGATATAAATCTTGAGATATAATTCAAGCGGCCGAGAAAACCTCTGACTTGCTTCTCAGTTTTGGGCGCAGGCATCTCTTGTATTGCTTTGACCTTGGCAGGATCAACTTCAATACCCTTCTCACTGACAATAAATCCCAACAACTTACCAGAACGAACACCAAATGTACACTTATTGGGATTCAAGCGGAGTTTGTACTTCCTCAAACGCTGAAATAGTTTTAACAAATGCTCAACATGTTCTTCTTCATCACTGGATTTAGCAATTATATCATCAACATAGACTTCAATCTCTTTATGCACCATATCATGATAAAGAGTGGTTGTAGCTCTCTGGTAGGTTGCACCAGCATCCTTTAAACCAAAAGGCATCACTCTATAACAGAATGTTCCCCAGGGTGTAATTTATGTGGTCTTCTCCATATCTTCGGGTGCCATTTTGATCTGATTGTAACCGGAAAATCCATCCATAAACGAGAAGACTTTGAATTTAGCTGTATTATCTACCAACATGTAAATGTGTGGCAGAGGAAAATCATCTTTCGGACTAGCTTTATTCAAATCGCTATAATCAACACACAGACGGACTTTTCCATCCTTCTTCGGAACAGGCACAATATTGGCCACCCACTGCGGATACTCAACAGTAACAAGGAAACCAGCATCAATCTGCTTTTGCACTTCTTCTTTGGTTTTCACTGCCATATCAGGATGAGTCCTCCTCAGCTTCTACTTGACTAGCGGGCGTTCTGGATTCAACGGCAACCTATGCTCCACAATCTCAGAATCCAAACCAGGCATGTCTTGATAGGACCAAGCAAACACATCTGAATACTCTCGAAGAAGATCAACCAATCCCTTCTTAACCTCTGGACACAATTGAGACCCAATATTGACTTCCTTCACATTATCTTCAGAACCTAAGTTGACTAACTCAATCTGCTCTTCGAATGGCTGAATGACTTTTTCCTCGTGCTCAAGTAGACAAGACAATTCATCATACACTTCTTTATCACTTTCTTCCTCAGCCTCAAACACATGGAATTCAAAGTTTGGAGAAGGAGTAGGATCATTGTATTCAATGGGTTTAGAAACCAACATGCATAATAATTTGATATTTTTATTTTAGAGAAGTGAATTGTAACCAAATATTATGCAGATGGACAATTATTATTTATTTATGTTTTATGTGATTACCATTTTTCAGAAAAGCAAAAAGTAAAAATAAAACATCATAGATGTGGATGAATAGAATTGCATTTTATTAATGATTAATTTGAAAATTGCCCAACAATGTTCACTTCTCCCTTAGGCATAGGAGAAGGATTTTTCTAAAATGATAAAAACAAATTACTTAGAGTGATAAATAATAACAGGAACATCAACAGAGATCCAATTGTTGTAAGCCTTTCCATGTGTCATGAAATTGGTGCAGTCTTCATCTTCATCACCCTCAATCACGGCAGCTGAGTGTTGCTCATTACCATGGATGAACCCTTCGCTACGGAGACTAGGTTGCACATCTTCAGCTTTAACATAAGACGACCCTTGCTGGAATCCCAAACCAACTCTACTCTTGTTCTCGACGACCTATGCCATGCGGCCCCACTAATCAGAATTGTCATCTTCAATAATCTTTTGAGCGTCTTTGAAAGAGGACATAGGTGCCCCAGTTTTCTTTACTTCAGCAATGGATAGAGCTTGGAACGGGGTTCCAACCTCATCCTTAGCTTCCACATATGAAAAAAAAACGACATGTGACTTACTAACAGCGCTTTCTCTCCACCCACAATGACGAGCTTGTCATTCTTCACAAATTTCAACTTTTGGTTCAAAGTGGATGTCACAGCTCCAGCCTCGTGTATCCAGGGCCTTCCCAATGAGAAACTATAGGCCGGGTGGATATCCATTACTTGAAAAGTAATATGGGAATCACACAGACCTATCTTCACTGGAAGGTCTACTTCTCCTATGACAGTCTTGTGAGAACCATCAAATGCTTTGACAATCACGCCATTGTACCTCATAGGGGCGCCTTGATACGTTAACCTTGACAAAGTTGACTTGGGGAGTACATTCAATGAAGAACCGGTATCAACCAATGCATTTGACAACACATCTTCCTTGCAATTCATTGATATATGTAGTGCCAGATTGTGATTTCTACCTTCCTCAAGAAGCTCTTCATCACCGAAACTCAAATTGTTACAGGAAGTAATGTTAGCCACAATATGGTCAAATTGATCCACAGTTACATCATGTTCTACATAGGCTTGCTCCAACACCCTTTGCAATGCTTCTCTAGGCACTTCAGAATTTATGAGCAGAGACAACACTGAAATCTTTGAAGGAGTTTGAAGCAGCTGCTCCACCATATTAAATTCACTTTTCTTGATCAGTCTCAGTACCTCATCATCATCACTAGGCCTCAACTTGTTGGACTCACCAGACTGACACTTTGGAGCACTAACCGGATTTGCTACAGGTACATCAACCTTCTTAACAACAGACATATCTTCTACACCTCTTTTGGAAAGACAGGTCCAAATACACGACCGATATGAGTCACCTTTGCTATATCGGCAATGTTCACAACAGAATTGGTCGTAGGAAACGAAACCTCTTGACCATTCTCCAACATAGTAGCATTATACTGATATAGAATAACTCTATCGGATGCATACGGGACGAGGCCCGCTAATCGTATTACCAACGGTGATACCGATCTATTGACACTCTTACTGATGCTGCTGTAAAATTGAATCACTACCCTCTCAGGGGTTTTAAATACTGGTACTATCACATTCACATCACCTATATCCCTCGACTGTTGAATCTGGATTACATTCTCATCCATCAACTCCTGGATATCTCTCTTGACGATTGAAAACCCACGAGGGTTTACACTGCAAATTGCACAACCATCATGGTCATTCTCACAACCACTAATTGTACACAGAGTCTTATGCATTTCCACCAAGGACCGACGAATATGTCGCACATCGAACACTCGAAAACTTCCCAGACAACCATCTACCATATTAACAGAGGAATTACCATGAGTAGACAATGGGTTAGCTTTCACATTCGGAGCACGGTCCTCAAAGGACATCATCCCACTCTTCACTAGCTTTTGGACCTCATACTTCAAAGGGTAGCAATTCTCAATATCATGGTCGTGAGCTCCTTGATGAAAAGCACAATGGAGTTCAGGCTTATACCACCACGGAAGTGGTTCTGGAATTTGTGGCGGATTTCTTGGGTGAAGTAGGTTCTTGAGAACCAAAGACGGATAAAGTTCAGCGTACGACATAGGAATAGGGTCAAAAGAGACCTTCTTCCTCTCGAAATTCGGTTGTTGTTGATTATTGTTGTTGTTGTCATAGTTGTTTGTTCTTTGTTGTGGTTGTTGTTGATGTTATTGTTGAACTTGTGCTGATTGATTGTTTGAAAATACTGGAATAACGGATGAAATTTGATGATGATGTTGGCGCGGTTGCAGATTTCTTTTGACATGAGGCCTCATCTGCCTCCCCATAGATACTACATTGGTTTCACCTTCCTTCTTTCTAGAAAAACTGCTCCCATATTTCTTGCTTGATGATACCTCTTCCTTAGACAAACGTCCCTCACGGACACATTCTTCTAACCTCATCCCCATGTTTTCCATTTTGGTAAAATCACTGGGGGCACTAGAAATCATGCATTCATAATAAAACGAACCCAGGGTCTTAAGGAAAATCTTGGTCATCTCTTTCTCTTCCAACGGAGGATTGATCTGAGTAGCAAGCTCTCTCCACCTCTGGGCATATTCTTTGAATGTCTCTTTGTCCTTCTGAGACATCGACCTCAGTTGGTCTCTATCAGGCGTCATGTCCACGTTGTACTTATATTGCTTCACAAAAGCTTCACCTAAATCGTTGAACGTGCGAACACTTGCACTATCTAACCCCATATACCACCTCAGATCGGCACCAGTCATACTTTCTTGGAAATAATGAATCAATAACTGATCATTATCAGTTTGCGTTGACATTTTCCTGGCATACATGACGAGATGGCTAAGTGGACAAGTATTTCCCTTATACTTTTCAAAGTCAGGGACTTTAAAGTTCATCGGGATCTTGACATTCGACACTAAGTAAAGTTCAGCAACACTCTTACCAAACAGGTCTTTTCCTCTCAGGGTCTTCAATTCCTTTCGCAACTCAAGGAATTGATCCTTCATCTCGTCCATCTTCTCATAAACATCAGGGCCCTCAGACGACTCGGAATGGTAGACGGTGTCTTCGACACGAGGCAGGGTGTGAACAACTAAAGATGGAACAGACATGACCAGGCTAGATGTCGGTGTCGCATCCGCGAAAAACAACCGGCGGGCTAAAACAAAACAAACAGAGCCGCCACCGTGCGTTATTTATCCCAAAGAGGGAAAGGAAACGCTCGAAGTAAACCTGGAAAAGACATGGTCTCGCGACCAAAGAGAGATGGGATCGGGAGTCGGTTATGCGAAGGGAAGGTATTAGCACCCCTACGCATCCGTCGTACTCGACGGGATCCACGCTCAGAAAGATAGAAGAAAGGTTGCTAAAACTGCTCACAAACATCACACACGCACACTAGAAACAACACAGGTGGGAGAAGAGGGGAAAGGGCTCGCTAGGATATCGCATCCTATGCCTACGTATCTCATCTGGAATGAGAATCAGAGCTACCGTAGTTCGGCTAACGCACGCCGAAACAAAACACACACAAACATGCAAACATGGAAACCGAATGCCAATCGCTGGGCTTACATCAGACTCCGAACCAACAAACCCACACTGGAAACCAAATGCCAATTGCTGGACTTATATCGGACTCCAAGCACACGACAATAGGATACGGAATGCCAATCGCTGGGCTTACATCCATCTCCTAACACACACAAGAAAGGTAACAAACAAACAAGTTAATAGGGAGTCGGGAACTCGAGCCTAATAACTGTCAAGCAAACACACACAAAAAGAAAAAGGGTGCCCGGAGAGATCTCGTACAATCTCCTGCCTACGTACCTCATCTGGTATGAGGATCAGGGCAACGTAGTTCCCCTTAACAGGGGAGAAACTTTCTCCTAACCAGAGACTGGGAAATGACAAACTAGAAGGGAGACTGACTCGAGCCTAATAGTTATCATGCATTCCACAATGGTCCTAGGTTGAGTTTTCTATCTAACTTGCACAGGCAGCAAGCTATCCTAATCAGGACAAACAAAGCAAACATACACACAATTAGCACACACTATATACAACAAAGTGGGCTCACACAAGGGTTAGGCTGTGAAACACAAGCCAACTGTAATCGGGTGTAGTTAGCTCTTAACCCTAACATTGAGAGTTAGGGTGAAGCAGATGAAATGGGAAGTGAAGATAAGACTTCACAGCTCTTATCCCTGGCCTGGGAGAGCTTCAGATGATATAAGGTGTGGGAGTTCAGAAACTTGGAACTCTCTCCACAAGTTAATGACTCTATAGATCTTGGGTTAATATCCACAATGCATCAACATGTAATGTGAGCAAAGGGATGACACACAGACTAACAGGAGATGGGTTACACATCTCTTTTATCTGTCAATTGCCTTATCAAAGGTCTTTTCCTGCTTGGCACAAACATAAACAAACACAAGCATTGCCTCTTAAGGAGGACTTCAGACAGGTGTCTGACCACATAACAGGCCAGGTCTTCCAGACTACATGGAGTCAGTGAATTATACCTCTAGTGGTTAAGCAACCAAGCAAACAGCAAAAGCAAGTTCAAAAGAACTTAAGCAACTAATATACCTGAAAACAATAAAACTCAGTCAGTATACAATCAACAAAAGTCAAACAGACAATTAAAAGTCAACAGTCAACAGACATAGTCAACATCAGTCAAACAAGCAACAAGTGAAAGGCACAAGCTCAACTCAAATGAACTAAAAGCCACCTACAAAACAAGTCAAGATTAGTCAAGATAAACCCAATAGTCAACTCAAGCAATGTGAATCAATTCCCTCAGGGCCATATGCTTCTTAACCTGCAAACCAAGCTCAAACATGAGAAGCAAACCACTAGGACAAGGCCTAGGGTCAAAAAGGGAGAAATAATTCAAAACAGAACATGAAAATTGACAAGAATCAAGCTTAATCAATTAAGAACAATATCCAAGTGGTCTCATATCAATAGCATCAACCAATTTCATTTCACAAGCCAAATATGGTAAAGCATGCAAGTTGAAAGCTCATTGAAGCAACCAGAATGAACCAATCCACATCAACTCAAAAATGATTCAATAAGTCTCAAGAAAAATCATGGCTAAACAGCAAACATCACATGATCATCACACCAAAAATCAAAGCATTTGGACAAGTTTAGGCATGGCAAATAAATTCCATAAGGCAAGGCAAGCACAAATAAGCTCAATTAGGGCACAAAATGCTACATCAACTTAGCACAAGCCTAAAACAGAATCCAAACATGATAAATGTCTCAAACCAAAGCCACAATAAACTTTAAAGTGTCTAGAAACAATGTGCAAAATTTCAAGTTCATATGATAAACATCAAGCATTTCACAAATCATTGAAGTTCATGACTATCCAAAAGTCCACAAATGACTAACCAGCAAAGAAAAATCTCAAACAAATCAGAAATCATTCCAAAAATTCCATAAATATTCATGATCAATCCTAACATCCGGAAGTAGCATCATGCAAAAATTCACATCAATTGGCATTTATTTGGAATGGAAAAGAAAATCCACAAGTTGAGCAAGCAATGGTGTGACACACATTGTCACACCTACATTAAACAGATCATAACTCATCAACCAGAAATGCTAAAAATACAAACTCAACACCAAAATTTCAATCAAAGTGTCTAGTTTAAGCATGCAAATTTTCAAAATCATTGGATCAAAACTTATCATTTCATGAAGCTTTTGGCAAGGTAGGTCAAGAAAGCACATACATACACAATCCCTAAGCCAAAACAAAATTCATGCGTGCACAATTTCTGGGAAAAATCTCATAAAATACTAGACATGATGAGGAACAAAGTGCAAAAAATCCCAGGCCATTTGGATTAATATTCATGGAGTTATGATTTTTTGAATGAATGAAAAAATAAAAAAATGACATGGAAACATGGTATGAATGAATGGAACAACATGAAATAAAAGGCAAGGCAATAATTGGAAATGTATGGCGCCAAGGATCGAACTGCAGAGGAATTTAAACTTGGCGCGTTTCATCATGAAACGCCCCGTTTCATTAATGCCTATGTGGCACGGGGAAACTCTCACAGCCAATCAGTTTGCCACGCCACCTACAACTGGACCAACGCATGAAGAAAAACACACAAACGCATGCAGAGTACGCGGTGAGAGGATCAAACACGGTTTCTGGACAGAAACCCTAACATTCATCAATGTTCATGCATGTTCTTGAGCTCAAGAACAAAAGTTCACAGAAATTGACAAAACTTATACCATTGGATAGATCCTCTAACACACAACACGAATCTAAGTTCAATTTAACCTAACTCCACATGCATCAAGAGATTCGAGCCAAAGAACATTCATCCATCAAACTTATAATCAACATAACTAAGTCATTTCTTCATGGATTTCAATGATCTAAAGTGCAGATTAACCACCTATGAAAGATCTACAACCTACATCCATCAATTTCATAAATCATGAAAGTCGAATTCTAACCTTGTTGGAAGTGCAGAAGTGAAATCGAGGCTTTCAGGCTTGGCAAGGCACAAACAGAAGCTCCTCAGCTCTTGGATGAATGAATGGAGGAAAGTTTGAGTGTTAAAATGGCACGATCTAGCTTAAATCTCCACTTGCCATTGATGAGCAAAACTTCAACAGTCCTCAAATTTGCTTGCAAATCAATGGATCTTGCTTCCAAAATCTCCAAATATGCTTATGGATGATGATGCAATCAAGAACAAGGCAAGGCTTGTGAAGAATTTTGAAGAAAAAGTGAGAGAGAAAATTGTGAAGATTTTTGCAAATGGATCTAGATCTGAGAATTTGATGTGTTAATCACAAAAACAGTTATGCTTATGCTTTTATATGGTGTACTAATGATGTATGCTAATCATGATTAAGCAAATGCAAAGGATTAAGTGAAAACCAAGTGTTTGTGCAAATTGTCCAATTCACCTCTATGCATGGAAAGCAATGCTACAGTGCACATTTTTGAATCCAATTCACTTCAAAATGACATGTAGAAGCCAAATGCAATGCTTGGAAGTGAAAACAATGCATACTTTTTGAATTTGACTTTTCCCTCCAAAATTCAAATGAAAATGCCAATATTTTTGTGATCAAAATGCATGGAATATGATGCATGTTTTGGATAGCACATGACAAGAGAGAAATGTTGCAAAAAGAACCACTTCAATTGGCCTTATGGTTCAAAAGTTATGCACTTGTGAAGTTCAAATTATCTTGACCATGATTGATCCACATTTTCTCAACCATACATGAGAAATTCATGTTCTTGGACCTTTTGGAAAGGTGAGAGCAAGATCTACAACTTTCATGTTGGACAAAATTTCATTTGAAGCATGCTTGATGATGTAAACTTGAGGAGAAAACCTTTCCATTTTTGGCAATTTTGAATTACAAGTCACTTTCTATTTTTGGAAAGTTTTGTCCTGACTTTAATTTCTTCAATGTTGATGTTTGGAATGTCAAATGAAACTTGTTTGGACATGAATGAAGTATTTCTAACCACTTCCCACCTCCAAATCCAACAGTTGACTTTTGGTTGACTTTTTCGAGTTGATAGATGACTTGGTCATGCATAGATGAACTTGAGCCTCAATCTTCTGATGAAATGGCTCCAAAATGAAACCCTAGCTTATACAAGCTCAAAAAAACCATATAATGATCCCCATCTCAATGAAGACCTCATCTCCTTGCAAAACCCTGACTGGCACAATTCAACTGATTAGGGTTGACCAGAGGTCAAAACCCTAATCCCAAGGAATCTGATCAAGCACAATGAACCTCTTGGTGATGATGAGACCATGATGATAGTGATGTACCATTTCAACCAAGATAATGATCAATCTCCTTGAGGAACCAAGAAACCCTAATTGGAACACAAACCCTCAAATGGCTAGTGATCAATTCAATGAAACCCTCAGGCTTGAATCTTTTAACCTCTCTATCTTCTGAGCAAGACTTAGGAGGATGACTTGCTTATTGTCTCCATATGATATGCAAAGATGCAATGACTAATGTCCTACAAATGAAATGCAATATGCTAAGCTAGTCCCAAGAGAGGAGGGCAAATTTTGAGGTGTTACAGTCGGCATGGAAGCAAAAGTAGGCGCAAACCCTTCATGCACAAAGCTTGGTGGAATTCCCCACGTGAATCCGGCAGGCATAGCTGGAGCAAACTGAGTGGCAGGCACAGTTGAGGTAGCAACCTCTAAGATGACAGTCCTCTGAGGAGGAGGAGTTGCAGGCGTTGGAGAAGACTAATTTTGAGCATCTAAAACAGACTCCATCATGGCAGTCAAACGAGCAATCTCGTCTTTCAACTCTCGGTTATCTTGTTCCAATTGTTCCATGATTCTCGATTGATTGGCGCGAGTGTTATATCGATGAGTCGGCTTGGCTGAAGCACAAAAGAATAACCAATAAGACATATGGCAGAAGAAAACCTGTTATGCAAATGATGCATGAAATGCAATGTTTTGTTTGTTTTTATTTTCAAGGAACATACTATTTTATTTGCAAATATATAATAACAACAATAACAAATTTGATTGACCATAAAAATCTCTTTTATTCATATAATTTTGGAAGGATTACACTGAGTACAATTTCAGAAACCAAAATACAAATACAAGAGAAAAAGAAACTAATCATCCTAAGGATCCCCTAACAATAGTGTCAGGTGATCTAGTTGCAGTCGCGTATTTCATTCAAATGTGTCGAATCTCGGACTCAAAAGAAGTCTTCATCTGAGCCTTCTCGAGGATAAGCTGGTCAACAATCTTCTTCCAAGCACCGGAAGGCTGAGGCATACTAGAGGAAGATGGACCCTCTGGCTCTCTCTGTCTCTTCACTATTCGGTCTTCAAGAAGTTCAATAAGCGCATCTTTGTCCTTAGACTCAAGCTGCAACTCCTCATGCTTTCAGCTCAAAGTATGGAACCGCTCTTCCCACATATCTTTCTCTTGCTTCATCTTGGCGAGTGCATCTTCCAGCTCCTCTACATCTTGGTTAGGGAGAGTTGATGGCCCAACCACAACCATAGACATAGTCTCTCACAAGCATACGACATCTTCAATTCCAAAGCTCTTTTCTTCACCCAAAGAATGTAAGCTTCCAAAGCTACACAGTTGTACGGACCAAGCTCGGATCTTCCTTTCTTATGCACATTATGCCAAACATGCACTATCTTCTACTTCAAATGTTGGGATCTTTACCATCTTGATAGAAAAGACCTTCTAACTGAGTGTTATTAGGTCTGTCTCTCAAGGGGAACCCAAGTTAACGACGAGCCAAAGCAGGGTTGTAGTTGATTCCTCCTTGTGTACCAATGAGAGGCAAATTAGAGAATTCACCACAACTATCAATAATATCCGAGCTACTCAATGCGGAGTCATACCAAACTATATCATCATTAGTTAGAGACATAAGTCTTTGGGACCACCGTAGATATTGTTTATTCTCTACAAAAGCATGTGTCTAAGGCAAGTGCGAAATAAACCACTTGTACAGAAGAGGAACATAGCACACAATAGTTACACCACCTTTAGAATTCCTCAAATGCAAAGAGAAGTACATATCACCTAACAAACTAGGCACATGATTCCTAATCAATAAGATTCTAATGGCGTTAACATCAACAAAACCATCAATGTTAGGGAACAAAGCTAAATCATAGATGAGCAACACAAAGATAGCTTCAAAAGCATCCACACTACCGGCTTGAGCAAAGGCAGTAGCTTTCCCAATGAGAAACTCATAAGTCAACCCAAACATTCCTCCTTTCTTCATCCAATGAGCCTCAATCTCAGACTTCTTCATATGAAGAGCTTCAACTATAATATGAGATCTGAGAATCTCCTCTAATCCACTAAAAGGCACCTTGTCAGAAACATGTATCCCCAAGAGATGGGCATACTCTTCTAATGTAGGCACGAGAGGATCATAAAATTGAACCAACACACTCAAGAGTCCTTCCACCACATCAGCAGACAATACAGACAAAAGCTTCCCATGACGTTGCTTGAAATCCAAGGGATCTAATACAAAAGACGATAGCTTCCTTAGATCTTTCAAGTCGGGACATCTGAAACTATACTTCTTAGTGTTCCTTCATCCACAATCCATGGTCTGGAAATATTTGCAAATAAAGCCTTAGTTCCTTGAAGTTATTTTTCGTGTGATGAATGTCATGATGCGCATGAATGCATTAATGCAACAATCATAAACAAGGGATCACACACAAGGCAAACACAAATAAAGGTCAAGGGATTAATCAAGTCATTGTCAAGATCAATCATCCATTTTGGTGGATTATGGTTTTCACCTTATCAACACCCAAGTTCCATTGATATTGACAATACTTGATTGGATCAACCAAGAATCAAAGGTTTGTTGTGAGTCACTAGCATGGAGTCAGGTTAATAACCATCCTAAGGGAGTGTGCTAAGGATAAAAACCTGTAGATCATGTTCTAAAAAGTTCCCAGAGTCTTAATTTCATCTATCAGATATTACAGGTTAGGATAACTGACTCATCAACCCATAATATTCTCAAGAGAAACTCGTCTGAGTGTAGTATCGCATAACAACTGTTATCAAGTCTACACTTGAACAGTCTCTGCACTACGTCCTAAATAGGCCAAGTTGAGTTAAATGTTCTACGGTCCTCAGCTACTCGGACCCCAAATCGGAGAAAGTAATGCCTAACCACAAATAACTAGTGTGACATCAATAGCTCCAAAAGGGTCTCCAATGAGTAGATGGGTCTCAATCCAATTTATTAAGGACTACTCCACACAAGTCGAACATGACTATACCATCCTCCTATCTTAATTGCACTCAAGTTTAGGTTAGAACTTATCTCACCACTCAGAGATCACCAAGCACAATAAGCAGATTATATCACACAAAACAAATATACAAACATCAAATATACAATTATATATACATAAAAAAAGTAGGCTAAACCCACTGAGGACTACTCCCCAGCAAAGTCTCCACTTAATTTCTGTATTGGTAAATTCATGACCATTAAGCTATGGATAAACTTAAAGTCAATAAAACCAGAGTCGCCACCGCATTTTTATTGTTTCCAAAGGAGAAGGGAAAAGTACGAACAAAACCTAAAGATAAGAAGTTTTCAAATCAAAACTAATAATATGTCAGAGATTACAAGTAAGGGGGTTGGTTACACAGAGGGAAGGTGTTAGCACCCAAAGTGTCCTAGGTACTCCTAGGGAGCCCTTTTTATGTGTGTATGTGTTTTGGTATAAAATATGTTTGCAATAAATAGGTGTGGGGATGAGAAAAGAATTCATTAATTATATTTTTGTGTTTGACAAGACCTTCAGACTTGTGCCTAAGTACCAACATAAAAATGAGGGATCAAAACCTCGTAGTTCGTGGTAACAATTCAAAATGAGTGTATTGCTTTTAACAAAAATGTAAGTTTAAAAGAGGCACAAAAGGCCTAAAAGGGTTTAAATGAGTGTTAGTTTTTTTTGTCTTTTGAAATTTTAAGTCTGATATGGTTAGATTCATTTACAAGTTTGGTTAAGAAAAAGAGTTTGAAAAATGTAATGGCATAAGGCCAAAGTTTCTAATTTGGAATAAAGTCTAAGTTTAGAAATCCCAAGCAAAGAAGGTTTTTTTGAAAAGGGGCAAGTAGGGAAAATTAATACAACTTCTTTCAAAACTAATAACATTGTCTCTACCTCCAGGCCTTAGAATTGCTTCACAATGGGAAGAAATGTGGATTAGTCATAGTTGATGACTATAGCAGATGAACTTGGGTTAAATTCCTTAGAACCAATGATGAATCATATGATGCGTTCAACATATTCTGCATACAAGTAAAAAATGAAAAAGAATAAAAATATTTAAAAGTAAGAAGTGATCATGGAGGAGAGTTTGAAAACGAGCCATTTGAAACTTTTTGTGAAAAACATGGAATCGTCTATGAGTTCTCTTCTCCTAGAACTCCATATTAAAATGGAGTTGTAGAGAGAAAGAACACATCTTTACAAGAAATGGCCAGAACCATGATCCATGAAAATAACTTACCTGTGTACTTGCGGGTAGAAGATATAAACACGTCATGTTATGATCAAAATAGAATCTATATTAGACCTATTCTGAACAAGACTTCATATGAGTTGTTCGAAGGGAAAATGCCAAGCATTTCTTATTTTCATTTGTTTTGATGTACATGTTACATCTTGAACAATAAAGTCTATCTTAAGAAATTTGATGCCAAAGCTCAAAAGGGTATCTTTTTAAGATATTGTGAATGCTTAAAGGCATACATGGTGTATAACTCTGAAATCAAAATAGTTGAAGAGTCAATACACATCAAATTTGATGACAAAGAGCTTGATAGTAAAATGTTTGAGCTAGTTCAAAGATTTTTAGAAATTTGTGTGTCTGAAGACATCTCAGGAGTTAAAGGTCTAAAAGATAGAAGTTCATAAGCTAATAATCCATCAGAAGTTGGATGTTCATATGCTATTAGAACTTCAGGAGATGGTGGTCCAAAAGATGATCCAACCTCGAAAGCTCATCCAGATGAAGAAGATTCTGAAGAAGCTCAAGATGGCTCCTCATAAGCATCACAATCCAAGAAGACATTCGAGTACGAGTCTTCACATCAGAAGAGTTTATTATTAGAAATAAAGATAGTCCTAGAAAGACAAGGTCTACCTTTAGAGAAGAACATTCAATGTTAGGATTACTCTCCGTGACTGAACCTATTTCTGTTGATGAAGCACTTTATGATGATGTCTGGATTGTGGTAATGCAAGAAGAGCTGAATTAGTTCCAAAGGAATGAAGTCTAGGATCTGGTACCCAAACCTTATCATAAGAACATTATTGAAACAAAATGGGTATTCAGAAACAAGTTTATTGAACAAGGAGAAGTGGTAAGAAAATAAGGCTAGACTTATAGCTCAAGGCTATAGTCAGCAAGAAGGTATAGATTTCTTTGAAACCTTTGAACATGTTGCAAGGTTAGAGGAAATCAAGTTACTTCTCTCTTATCTTATTAATCATGATATTATTTTATACCAAATAGATGTTAATAGTGCATTTTTAAATAGAATCATTTCTGAAGAAGTGTATGTTAAACAACCACCTTGATTTGAGGATTCAGTCCACCCAAATCATGTTTTCAAACTTTAGAAATCACT
This sequence comes from Lathyrus oleraceus, assembly GCF_024323335.1. NCBI lineage: Eukaryota > Viridiplantae > Streptophyta > Magnoliopsida > Fabales > Fabaceae > Lathyrus > Lathyrus oleraceus. Next base: position 557,414,834 of record NC_066583.1, on the reverse strand, counting down.
CTATAGAGTCAAACAAGCTCCCAGAGCTTGATATGAGAGACTGAGTAATTTTATATTAGAAAATAGGTTTCAAAAAGGGAAAGTATACACTACACTATTCATAAAGACACTTAAAAATTATGTCCTAATTGTCCAAGTATATGTGGATGATATTAGTTTTGGATCTACTAACGCTTTTCTTTTCCAAGAGTTCTCAAAGATAATGTAGGTTAAGTGTGTGACGAGTATGATGAGAGAAATGAAGTTCTTCCGTCGTATTCAAATCACTAAATTCATAGATGGATTATATGTTCATCATACAAAATATACAAAGGAGATTATGAAGAAGTTCAATCTAGATGATTGCAAGATCATGGCAAATCATATGCATCCAACCTGGAATCTTAGAAAATAGGAAAGTAGCACCAAGGTCTGTCAGAAGCTGTATAGAGGTATGATTGGCTCTTTACTTTATTTAAAAGCTTCTAGGCTAGACATTTTGTTCAATGTTTGCCTGTTTGCGAGATTTTTGTCAAATCCTAGAGATACTCACGTAACTGTTGTTAAGAGGATCGTTAGTTATCTGAAGGGAACAACCAATCTAGGATTGCTTTATAAAAATACCTAGATTATAAGCTAGTTGGATTTTATGATGTTGACTATCTGAAGGGAACAACCAATCTGAAGGGAACAACCAATCTAGGATTGCTTTATAAAAATTACCTAGATTATAAGCTAGTTGGATTTTATGATGTTGATTGTGCTAGGGATAGAATTGAGAGAAAATCCACTAGTGGACACTGTCAATTCATATGTAAAAACTTAATATCTTGGGCTAGTAAAAGAAATGCAACTATTGCTTTGTCTATAGCAGAAACAAAATACATCTCTACTGCAAGTTTTTACACACAACTACTTTGGATGCATTATTAGTTGGAAGACTATCAGATATGTGGAAGCAGTATTCCAATCTTTTGTGATAATACTGTTGCTATCTGTTTGACAAAGAATCTTATTCAACATTCTAGAACCAAGCACATAGAAATAAAGCATCACTTTATTAGAGATTATGTTAAGAATGTTGTAATAGATATATAGCTCATTGATATTGATCATCAATGGGTTGATATATTTACCAAGCCTCTTACTATTTAAAGATTTTATTTTATTAAAAAGAATATGAAAATGCATTTTATAAAATATTAGTGTTTGCTTCTGAATGGAGGATCAGAGTCTGATAGGGATCAGAAGCTATTATGGTTAGAAGATTTGAACTAGCTTCTGATGAATAGTAGCCTTTGAAGCAACTTAGCCTCTAATACTCAGAATACGATTAGTTTCCTCTGATAGCATATAAGTGGAAAACAAATTTAAACACTTGTCCACTTATGTGTCACAAATCTGAAAGGTCATCTGACACTTGGTTGCTTAGTTGATGGGTAATAACTAATGGGTTATGATGAAATTAGTTTTTAATACTGTGTCTCGCGCCCATTTGTCATTAACTTTTATTTCTTTCAAAATAAAAACCTTTTACACTCACGTTTCAGTATTGCACACACACACTCTCACTTCACTACCAACACTTTCATTCTCAAGCTTTCTCGGAAAAATTCCCATTTTCTCTAAACCCTTTAGAACCCTAAACTCCATTTCAGGCTTCTACTTCAAATCAAGCTCCCATGGTCATAAATTCTGGAAAGGATCTCCAAATCAAGCCCATAACTGCGAAGCTCGGAGAGGAGGATCTTAAGTTGATCATTGAACTGATTGTTGACTTCAAGTCTTTTAGGGTTTATGAGTATCAATTAAAAGCTTATTTTGAAGCTCAAGGTTGGATTAGCTACTTTGATATGCTCAATGGTATAACCTTTCCCTACATGGTTAAAGATTTCTGGGTTAGGGATGAAGTTTATGATGAAGGTGTTGCTGCTCTTGAAAAGAATTAAAAGATTGTTGAGAATAGAAATCTCAAAGGAAAATCTAGGGCTGAAATGGGTCTGAAGGAATTCAGGGAGGTGGAAATAAGATCATATATGATGGGGATAAATGTGACAATCACTAAGAGTCATATTTCCAAGATTCTGGGTATGGATAACATAGGGAGATGTGCTCTAAACACTAAAGATAAGAGCCCGGAATCAAGAGTGAGCAAGCAATGTTTGTTTCTCAAATCTGATGATTTTCTAAAAGTGAAGATCATGGAGATTGAGTACAGGATTTTGTTTAGAATCTTGATTGGTTGTTTGATTCCAAGAGAAGGGAGACTGATCAAATCTCTTAGGATCACAAATACTTTATCTGGTTTTCGATAACATAGAGCAAATCAAGCTTCCTGCATACATCTTCAACCATTTGTGTGAAACTATCAAGGAAAGCACAAAACATGATAAGAAGAATGTGTTGGTGTAAGCCCTAGAGGCCAATACTTTTGTAATTGTATCAAATTATTTATTAATAATAAAAGGATTTTTTCTTTATTATGTTTGTTTAATAAAGTCCCTAGAATAGCTAGTTCGTTTAATGTATCAAGTGTAACTTAATCATGAGATCCCATTCAACATAAGGACACTATTCTTAAAGTATTTGTAGTCGAGCTTTATTGTGAAGTGAGATAACATTAAATCATTAAGACTATTATGTATATAGACTGATGATCACATCTGATGGATCATGGATAAGGAGTTATTAAGTCTTAAACATAGGTATGAATATTAGGAGAAATATTTATACTGGATTGACCCGCTATGGGAATATTATACAGAATGTTATGCAAAGTGTCATAAGTTATTCTCATGGTGATAGTGGTGTATACCACCCTTCTACCTAAAACCACTATGGACCCTAGATGTAGTGTCGAGTGTTTTATTGCTGATCAAACATTGTCCGTAATTGGATGACCATAAAGACAGTTGATGGATACTCCACGAAGCATGCTGAGGGACATGAGTGACCTATATGGAATTTTCCCATCCTGCATAACAGGATGAATGTCTAAGGGCCCAATATTGAACTGGACAAGGATGACACGGTTTATGTCTTGTGTTCAATATAGACATAAGGGCAAAAGGGTAATTTTACACATAAGTATTATCACAAAAGGATTTGTCATATCACATGTCATTTTCGTGTCTTGGGTAGCAGTGATGTGTTGCTAGATACCGCTCACTGTTTATTATGTTAAATACGTGATTTAATATAACTGCTAATGTCGCAAAAACCTACAGGGTCACACACAAAAGGACGGATTGATGAGAGATAGAGTAAATAAGGAACACCGTAAGGTACGGTGCACTTAAGTGAATTATAGAACATCGTAAGGTACAATGCACTTAAGTAGAATACAAAATATGGTAAGGTACCACACACTTAAATGATTTTGGTATATCATAAGATATGGGCCACATACACTTAAGTGGGCTTTTTAGCTTGCAGCCCATACACGTGGTTTTATAAATAGAAACCTTGTGCAGAAGCATTTGTTTAGATGAAATTTCGCTTTTCTCTCTCTCTCTCTCTCTCTCTCTCTCTCTCTCTCTCTCACTCAAAGCCTTCATTCGTAGCAGCTAGCATTGAGACTGAAGGAATCTGTTCGTGTGGACTGAGTAGAGGCGTTGTCACCATTCAACGTTCGCGATCACTTCTTAGATCTGCATCAAAGGTTTCAATCGCCATAAGAGGTAACGATTTCTATCACTGATCATACTCATTCGTAAGGATCACTAAAGGATAAAATTTTAATTTCCGCTGCATTTTGGATCGCAATTCTCCATCAGTGGTATCATAGCCACTTATGAAACCATGCATCTGATAGTTGTTTATTTTCTGTATTTTCTACATTAATACAATTAGAAGACATAATTGATTAAATAATAAATGAGCAATTAAATTTGGCATCGTGTGTGTACGATTTGGATGATTGATGTTGATTATGCTTCAGAATTCGACGTTAGTATGGTTAAGCAGCGATACATCGATCGACCATAGGTTACACAATTGATATCGATCAAGTTATATATATTATATAAGTAATTCTGATGCAAAATACGGTATATATGATATATTTTTCTATTTCGTTCATTCAAACACTTAATAGTTGTTTTCCTTTGAGCGATCAATGCTCATTTATTTCAGAATCTAACATTAGTATGGTGAAGCAATGATGTGTTGATCAATCATACTGAATTAACAATCGAGGTGTGTTTGACGATATGAAATTATTGCATTAGGGTTCATGAAGGTACAAGAGTTGTGTTGTCAAAGAGTTATGCGATTAGGGTTGTGACTGCATAAGAAGTTGTGCTTTAAGGTATCAAGTGTTGATGCGAAAACCGACATCGATTTCAAATGAATTGTTCATTAAAATTTTGCGGAACCCCCGGCTAACTCTACGTAGTGTGATCAGTCACTGAAATTTAATTTGGTTTATTTAATTAATAGAATTTAAATTAATAATAATAATGTGTTTATTATTATTATCTTGTGGTGATCGGTTATGGCCTTAGTTTTCCTTTATTTTGTTTTTGGGATTTTAAAATACGACATGCATGTCGTGCCTCTCTTTTAATCTCTTAATGTAACTTCTTTTCTCATATCACTCCCTCGTATGTAAAACAAGTTTCTTTTATGTAATGTAATGTTATGAAGAAAGATAAGAATACAATATCAAAGGAGGACAACCTTGAAGATCTTTATTGGAGAAGCTTATATCGCTATTAGATTAGCTTCGGTTCACTCATTGGCTTGGGAGAACAATTGCGCTAGGGGCCATAACTATTTCATTTTGTATATATGTTGATACATGTGAATGTATGTTGATGCATGTGATAGAAGATTTATATGACAAATAAGTCGGTGAGATCAGAATAATTGCAAATTCCCTCAAATTAAATAATAAGTTTATGCTTTCCAAGTTTTAGCACTCATCAAGACTATTATCGAATAATGTAGGCTTCGCCTACGAGGTGCATGTTCTATATTAGTAAGGTGTGATGGGATAATTGTAATATCCAATTGCTAAAACAAAGGGTCAAACTTAACTAAACAAATTATAATAAGATTATATACGTTTAGAAGCAAGAGTTGGAAATGATCCATGTGATTGTAGCACCTCAAATTTGCACCTATCATTGTACATACATTTTCATATTAGGTCATAGCATATCATGGTCCATTGCATAGCATTGCATTGCCTCTTTTGCCTCAAGTGCAAGCCAATCAAGAAATTAGGTCAAACTGATCAGGAGATCAGTCAACCAAGCAAGCAAGCACAATTCTCAAGGAGCCAAGGCCCTAGGGTTTGTCCAACAAGTTCACATGACTTGGAGGTCTATTTGAAGTGTTCATGTCAAGGGTTGAAGGCTCAGAGGTCATCAGTTCATATACAGACAGTCAAAAGTCAAAGAAAGTCAACAGTCAGTCAAGGCAGTGGATGGTGGCCATTCTTGTGGAATTTGGGCACCATGATCAATAATCAAGAGTTCATACAACTTGGGACATCATTTGAAGTCAAGTTCTCAAGGAATTAGGGTTTGGAAATCATCAGTCAATGCACAATCAGTCAGAAACCCTAAAAGTCAACTGTTGGTCAACTGCCTATTTAATCAGTGATTTGATGAAAGGAAATGGTTTGTGAGATCTTATTAATGTCCAAATAGTCATCATATATCATGCCAAACACCATCATGGAAGAATTTGAAGCCAGATCAAAAATTTCCAAAATGGAAACTGGGCCTGTAACTGAAACCTGCCATAAATGGAAAGTCTTGATCCTCAAAATTACATCTTGATACAAGCCTCAAATGAATTTTTGCCCAACATGAAAGTTGAAGATCTTGTTCTCCCATTTCCAAAAAGTCCAAGAACTCTCAATTCCCATGTGTGGTTGGCAAGTTATGATCGAATCGATTTCAGAAAATCTTGAACTTCAAAGGGCCATATCTCTCAAACCGTTTGGCCAATTTTGGTGGGGTTTTTTCCTACAAGTCACATTTGATCCCCTCTTTCCAAAAATATAAATTTCATGAGCCAAAACCTCACCAATCAAAATGGCATTTTTTGACCTATCACATTTAAATGCAAGTTTGACCAATGTTTGACTTTTTGATATAAACCTTTTTCTACCATTTGGCCAATTGGAACAGCTCAGAAAAGTCATTTAAAACATGTTTGCAAGCTCAATTATGCAGTACATGAAGCCATTCTTTAAATTGCTTGAAATTTGGCAAAAGGACAATTTCACTCATTCTATCCATACTCTCTACCATGCCATGCTTTGTACTTCATCAAGACAGAACTTTAGAAGTACATTTGCTGTCATTTTGAACACATTTTAGCAGCCTAAACCAACAGAAGAGCCATCCCTTGCTTGCTTGGATTGAGGGAAGGAGGTACATGTTCTCACCAAATGCATCTCATGAACCATACTTGTACCACATCACATTGCAGATTTTTTGCCCATGATTTTCTGTCATGAGAAGGGTAACAGCAGGCAAAACCAACAGAAATTGATTCATACAAAAAATCACTTTTGGCCATTTTGCAAGAGGGCTGTCAAAAAAACTCAAAAAACCAAAAAGAAACTTCTAACTGCATCCAACTTGCCATGCTTGGTACTGCACATAGCAGTTTTGTTCCTGTCAAAAACCAACCCTATTAGCAGACACAAAAACCTCACTTTGACAGCAGGGGGGCATTGGTTTTCTCACTCTCTACTCTCACTTGCATTTACCAAACCTGGCCATTGCCACTTCACAATCTTTTCACCATTTGAGAACTGCTGCAGCCAAACATCCAACAGCAAGAAAACCTTGCTTGACTCACTCATCCTAAAACATGACCTGGCTATTTTGCATTTCAAAAATTTCCTGTCAAAACTCAAAAAGAGAATATACTGCATAATACAAAACAGCATGACTTTTCACCTTTCTCCTGTGATTTTGAAACACAATTGACATCCATCAAACACTTTGCACAGCCAACTTCTCATTTTCTCTAAAACTTCATTTTGCATTTTTCAACTTCATGTCCAAAAAACAACAAAGAGACCAAGCCTGGCCCTTGCTCTCCCACTACAAAGCAACCATGACAGCAGACCTTCACACACACATAGGACAGTAGCAGCCAACACATAACAAACCAAGAACTTCACTCAAACTGAAAAACCATGCTCTTACCTTGCTGTTGCATTTCAAGGGGCTGTCCAAAGAAACTCATGATGAACTGAGTTGGCTTGGCTTAACACACAGATTTTCCTCATTTTTGAAAGTAGCAGACCAAACACTTGTCCCCTCATTTTTTTTCTCAAGCCTCACTTTGCCATTTCACCATTTCAAAACCTGTTTTCCACCATCATCACACAGCACAAACCAGTAAAAATTCATTGGTTAAAAGATCACTTTGGCCATTGCAAACAATACAAAAACAGTAGATGATATAATCACTTTTCTGTCATGAAACAACCCTGCTAGCCAACATAACACAAACAACATCACTCACTCCAAAAACCTCACTTTGACACCTTTGCATATATCAGTCCAAACACCAAAGAATCAAGACATTGCCTTGCCACCAAAACAAACACATTGGACAACACAAAAAAAAAACAAGAATTCACTCATCCTCTCACATTCTAAAAAAAAACCACTTTTGGCCATTTCTCAAAACAACAATTCAAAACTTCCAAAGAGGAACAGAACTTTGCCTTGCCAAAAAACACCATTCACACAGTATTTGGAAGGGGTTTTCACTAGCATTCTCCAACTGGAAGTCACATTTCCAGTACTGTTTTCAAGAGAGCATTAGCCATGGCAGAAATTGCTTGAGACCATTTCAAGCATCTGCAAGCCAAAGCATCTTCCTCCCTCATCAAGGCATAGCTGAAGCTTCAACTATTTCACTTCAAAACCATCAAAAAGCATCTGCATCACTACTGTTCTCCCAAATTGGTAAATTTTCAATCTCCCTATTTTGTGAAATTAGTGCATGCTTAATGTAGGTCTTTTGATGCTGATTTCATGGATGGTTTTAGTTTTAAGATTGGTCAAGTAATGGTTGAGATATTTTGAAATGAACATTGAGGATCCAAACTTATTTTGCATATAACTTGAGGGATAGCTCAAATTAATGAAAACCAATGTTAGGATGTTGTTGTTTGATGTTTGATGAACACAATGGTATGCTCAATTGAGATTTCTAGGCACTTTTTGAAAATCACGATTTGGGATGGTGATGAACAGTAAAACCCTAATCCCAATTGTCTGCCCAGATTTTCCCCCCTTTTCCCACGTGCATGCATGGCTTTTCCTCACCCACCAATGAAAACATTTCATTCTAATGGCCAAAACGACAGCACTTCATTAAGTGACCCAAGGAATTACCAAAATGCCATTCTTGCTTCATTTATTCCATTCTAAATTCACATTTAATTACCAATCTTGCAAAAATCATAACTTGCTCATTTTTGATCCAAATTCAATGGGATTTTTTGTGTTGTGTTCATCATGATCTCTACTTTTTTATCATTATTTTTCCAGAATTTTTGGATGAGTGGTTTTTAAATGTTGCTAGGGTTTGTGACATGTGACCAAATTTTGTACACTTTGCCAAATCAATTGTGGAATGATGAGAATGTATCCAATGGCTCCCAAATTTTTTGTGCTTAAACTAGACACACTCATGGTGATTTTGGTGTAGAGTTTGTGAATTTATCATTTGTGGTTTGTGAGTTATGATTTTTTGAATTAGGGTGTGACAATTTGTGTCACACCATTGATGACCAACTTCATGATTTTCATTACCATGCTTCTTGACCTCCAATTGATCTGATTTTTTGCATGAGCCTACTCTGGTATGTCTAGTTTACATGTGAATTTTCTTGGAATTATTTGAGGCATTTCCTAATTGTTTGAGATTTTCTCCCCTGCCTAGTCAATTGTTGACTTTGTGTGACACATGTTCCCATTTTCATTTGTGAAATTCTCATACTTTATTGGATGGACATGAAATTTGACATGTGATAACTAGACATCCTCATCTTTGCCATGGTTTTAGTCCCATTCATTTATCATACACCATTTCTGATTTATGATTTTTCTAAGTTGATGCATGTTTGGTTGACTTCTTTGAGCATGTTCAAAATGGCTTTGACTTTCTGATTTTCATTGACTGCCTTCCACTTGTCCAAATGAGTTGAAATTTGACATGCTTACCATGCTATGGGTTGTGATTGATCATGATTTATTTGGTGATTTTTGGAAATTTTTAAGATTGCTTTTGAGTTAAGTCTTGCTGTTGACTTCTATGAGCTTCTGTTTGCCATACTTTGACCTAAATGGTTCATGAAATGATGATGATGATTGATATGAATGTGAACCCAATTGGTTTTGTTTCCTAATTGTTTGAACATGATTTTGGATACTTACCCCTTGCTGTTTTGACTTTCTTAATCTCTTTTGACCCTAGGCTTGCCCTAGTGGTCCTGGTACTCACCTTTGAGCTTGTGATTTCAGGTTGACCATCAAATGGCCATTGAGACCAATTCTTTTTGATTGAGCTCGCCTAAATATCATTGTCTAACCTCTTTGTTTTGTAGGTTGTTTGGCTCACATGCCTTAAGCTTTGTGCCTTGCACATTCACTAGCTTGTGTTGACTGGTTGATGTCTGTTTCATTTTGATTTAACTCTGACTTGTATACTAACTGTGCTTGACTGATTTCAGGTACTTTAGTTGCTTTTAGTTCCTTGTGAACTTTTGCTCTGCTTTGCTTGTATAAGCAATTTGCATTGAGGTATGCTTCTTTGTCTTCATGTAGTCTGGAAGACCTGGCCTGTTACTTGGCCAGGCAACTGTCTGAAGTCCTCCTTAAGAGGCAATGTTTGTGATTGTTTAATTTTGTCCTCGCATAGAGTCAAAGACCTCCTAAGTGAAGAGGCAATTGGTGGAAGGTAGGGATATGCAATCTATCCCCCACTATTCAGTGTGTCATCTGCTTTGCTCACACCACTGTGTTGATGCATTGCAGATACAAACCCAAGATCTTGTACAATTGTACAGTTGAGTCAGTTTTAAATGTGTAGAAGGGTTCCCACTTTCTGAACCCACACATTCTTGTCTTGAGCTCTCCCAGGCCAGGGATAGAAGCAATGAGGCACACCCCTCATCTCCTTTCATCTGCTTCACCTTAGCCCCACAATGGCAAGGTTAAGAGCAACATTCACCCAGTTCCAGAGGTTTGTTTGTTGAGGTTGATATGACCCCTCGACTAAAACCTAACCCTTGTTTGAGCCACTTGCTTGTGTATAGTGTGTGCTATCTGTGCTTGTAGGATTGTTTGACTTGCTTCCTGTGCAAGTTAGGATTGTTTGACTTGCTTCCTGTGCAAGTTAGGATTAGTTTAGACTTGCTTCCTGTGCAAGTTAGGTTTTGCTTGGCTTGCTTCCTGTGCAAGTTAAGAGTGTGTGTGGCTTGCTTCCTGTGTGAGCCATGCTTAGGATAGGTTGGCCCTTGTGCCATTTAGCTAGAAACCTTAACTTAGGGATGATTTTGCATGATAACATCTAGGCTCGAGTCGTAGTCTCCCTAGAGTTGTGTCTCCCTCTGTTATCTGGTTAGGCTAGACCTTTGTCCCTGCGTAGGGGAACTACATCGCCCTGATCTTCATACCAGATGAAGTATGTAGGCAGGAGATTGAGCTGATCTCTCCGGGCGCCCTTTTTTCTTTTTGTGTGTGTTGTTTGACAGTTGCTAGGCTCGAGTGCCTGACTCCTTAGCAATCTGTTGTCTGTTTGTTTGTGTGTGTGCTTGACAGTTATAGGCTCGAGTCCCCGACTCCCTATTAACTTGTTTTGTCTTGTTGTGTGCTTGGAAGCTGATGTAAGTCCATCAAGTGGCATTTGGGTTCCAGTGTGCGTGTGTTGGTTCGGATGCTGATGTAAGTCCAGTGATTGGCAGTCGGGCTCCACGTGTGCCTGTGTGTGTCTTGTTTGTTTGCGTGCGTGTCAGCCGAGCTACGAATGCTCTGATTCTTCTCTCGTCCGAGAAGATACGTATGCATAGGATGCGACATCCTAGCGAGCATGTGTCGTTTCCCCAGTCCGAACTACTTCGACTCTGATGTCTATGCCTGATAGACTAAGTAGGCCCAGGATACGATGTCCTGCCGAGTCAGTTTCTTTTGTCTCTTTCAGCCAGTGTGTGTGAGTTTGAGCAGTGTTTAGCAACCAATATTCCTTCCTTTTGTGCGTGGATCCCGTAGAGTACTACGGATGCGTAGGGGTGCTAATACCTTTCCTTCGCATAACCGACTCCCGAACCCATACTCTTTGGTCGCGAGACCATGTTCTTTCCCAGGTTTACTCTGAGCGTTTCCTTTCCCTCCTTTGGGATAAATAACGCACGGTGGCGGCTCTGTTGTTCTTCTTTTCCCGCCGGTTTTTCGCGCGATGCGACAGTGATGGATTAGAATAAGGAGTTATTCACCCAACTAAAATATTTGAGAGTTGTATTAGATACAATTGGAAGGAGTTCCTACCTAAATAACCTAGTTTTGTGTAATTCACCTACGCAGACTTAAAACAAAGTGAAATGTGGATCTCGACCCACTAGAAAATCTTCCAACGGGATTTTCCGAATCAAATGATGAGGATAATTTGTTTTGAGTAAAATAGTGGGAGCATCTTTAATTAAAGGCCTAATTAAATATGTTATTTTAGTGATACTTATATTTTCATATTTTTCATGTAGATTACCATGACAACAAACACCTCTAACAATATTTTGCGATCAATCTTTGATAAGGAAAATTTGTCTGGGACAAATTTTCTGGATTAGCACCGAAATTTGAGGATTATCCTCAAGCATGATAGAAAGTTATAGGTCTTGGAGAAACTTGTTCCTGAAGAGGAACCTCCTAGTTCTGCACCGAAGGCATAAAGAGATGCTTATAAGAAGCATGTCAATGATGCCAATGAAACTGCTTGCCTCATGCTAGCTACCATGAACTCAAAGTTGCAAAAGCAACATGAGAACATCGCAGCATTCGATATGATCGAACACCTGAAGATGCTCTATTAAGTGCAGGTAAGGCATGAAAGGTTTGAAGTTTCAAAAGCCCTTTTTCAAGGCAAGTTAGCTTAGGGAGCCCCTGTAGTTCCCCATGTGCTCAAGATGATTGGGTATGTGGAGAACCTTGAGAGGTTGGGTTTTCCCCTCGGAAAGGAACTTCTGAATGATTTGATCTTGCAATCGTTACCAGATAGCTTCAGTCAATTTGTCCTTAATTTCAACATGAATGATATGGACAAAACTCTTCATGAACTGCTAGGCATGTTAAGAACTGATGAGCAGAATCTGAAGTCAAAAGGGAAGTCCATTCTGATGATCGAAAATGGAAAGAGACAGAACAAAAGACCCACCAAGCAGGGTGGTAAAGGGAAAGGCAAGGAAGTTGCCAAACCCAAACCCACTGCTCCTGCTTTGAAGCCTAGTGGAGGCATAGCAAAGGAAGGCACATACTTCCATTGCGGTAAGAACGAACACTGGAAGAGAAACTGCCCAAAGTACCTGGAAGATAAGAAGAATGGAGTAGAGACTTCAACTTCAGGTATTTTTGTTATTGAAATTAATTTATCTACTTCTGCATCATGGGTATTAGATGTTGGATGCGATTCTCACATTTGTACCAATGTGCAGGGGCTAAAAAGGAGTAGAGATTTGGCAAAAGGTGAAGTTGACCTACGAGTTGGAAATGGAGCAAAGGTTGCTGCTTTAGCCGTAGGAACTTATGTTTTGACTTTACCTAGTGGTTTAATAATTCAGTTAGAGAACTGTTATTGTGTACCTGCAATTAGCAGGAATATTATTTCCTTTTCTTGTTTGGACAAGTTTGGTTTTTCATTTATAATAAAGAACAATTGTTGCTCCATTTATTTGAATGATATATTCTATGCTACTGCACAAATGAACAATGGACTATATGTCATTGATCTTGAAATGCCTATTTATAACATTAATACTAAAAGAATGAAACCTAATGAGTTAAATCCAACATACCTTTGGCATTGTCGATTAGGCCACATAAATGAGAAACGCATTTCCAAACTCCATAAAGATGGACTCTTGGACTCTTTTGATTATGAATCATATAAGACATGCAGGTCTTGTTTAATTGGAAAGATGATAAAGTCTCTATTCATAGGAAAAGGTGAAAGAGCTAATGATCTTTTGGCCCTCATACATACTGATGTATGTGGACCACTGAACATACCAGCCAGAGGAGGTTTTCAGTACTTCATCACATTTACTTATGATTTCAGTAGATATGGTTATGTGTGTTTAATGAAACACAAATCAGAGTCCTTTGAAAAGTTCAAGGAATTCAAGAATGAAGTACAAAACCGTCTAGGTAAGAGTATTACAACTCTTTGATCAGATCGAGGTGGAGAATATTTAAGCCTAGAGTTTAATGACCGTCTGAAAGAGTGTGGGATTCTATCCCAACTTACTCCTCCTGGAACACCCCAATGGAACGGTGTATCTGAGAGAAGAAATCTAACCTTGTTAGACATGGTCTGATCCATGATGAGTCACGCCGATCTTCCAAACTCCTTTTGGGGACATGCATTATTTACAACAGCTTACACACTTAATCGCGTTCCATCCAAAAAGGTTGAGAATACACCATATGATATATGGAGTGGTAAGAAACCACATATGTCTTACATGAAGATTTGGGGTTGCAAAGTTTATGTGAAACAACAAATTTCAACTAAGCTTGAGCCCAAATCTGACAAATGCTTATTTGTGGGATATCCTAAAGAAACAAGAGGGCATTACTTCTACAATCCTTCTGAGGGAAAAGTGTTTGTCGCTTGAACTGGAGTTTTCATAGAAAAGGATTTTATTTCCAAAGGAAACAGTGGGAGGAAAGTAGAGCTTGAAGAAATTCAAGAATCACAAAGCATTGATACACGTATGGAGGAATTAGAGCAGGAAACACAAGTAGTTGTGGAAGAGCAACCTGCTCAAGTAGAACAAGACCAACATAGGTCAATCAGGATACGTCACCTACGTGAGAGATATGGATATCTCATAACTGATCAAGGTGATGTGTTACTCATGCATCAAGATGAGCATGTGACCTACCAAGAGGCCATAACTGGTCCCGAGTCTGAGAAGTGGCTAGAAGCCATGAAATCTGAAATGGATTCCATGTACACAAACTAGGTTGCTCTTCCACAACTACTTGTGTTTCCTGCTCTAATTCCTCCATAGGTGTACCAATGCTTTGTGATTCTTGAATTTCTTCAAGCTCTACTTTCCTCTCACTGATTCCTTTGGAAATAAAACCCTTTTCTAGGAAAACTCCAGTTCGAGCGACAAACAGTTTGCCCTCAGAAGAATTGTAGAAGTAATACCCTCTTGTTTCTTTAGAATACCCCACAAATAAGAATTTGTCAGATTTGGGCTCAAGCTTTGTTGAAATTTGTCGTTTCACATAAACTTCGCAACCATAAATCTTCATGTAAGACATATGTGGTTTCTTACCACTCCATATCTCATATGGTGTCTTTTCAACCTTTTTGGATAGAACACGGTTAAGTGTGTAAGCTGCTGTCAATAGTGCATGTCCCCAAAAGGAGTTTGGAAGATCGGCGTGACTCATCATGGATCGGACCATGTCTAACAAGGTTCGGTTTCTTCTCTCAGATACACCGTTCCATTGGGGTGTTCCAGGAGGAGTAAGTTGGGATAGGATCCCACACTCTTTCAGATGGTCATCAAACTCTAGGCTTAAATACTCACCACCTCGATCTGATCGAAAAGTTTTAATATTCTTACCTAGTTGGTTTTGTACTTCATTCTCGAATTCCTTGAACTTTTCAAAGGACTCTGATTTGTGTTTCATGTAATACACATAACCATAGCTACTGAAATCATCACTAAATGTGATGAAGTACTGAAAACCTCCTTTGGATGGTATGCTCAGTGGTCCACATACACCAGTATGTATGAGGGCCAAAAGATCATCATCTCTTTCACCTTTTCCTGTGAATGGAGACTTTGTCATATTTCCAATTAAACAAGGTCCGTATGTCTCATATGATTCATAATCAAAAGAGTCCAAGAGTCCATCTTTATGGAGTTTGGAAATGCGTTTCTCATTTATGTGGCCTAATCGACAATGCCAAAGGTAAGTTGGATTTAACTCATTAGGTTTCATCCTTTTAGTATTAATGTTATAAATAGGCATTTCTAGATCAAGCACATATAGTCCATTGTTCATTTGTGCAGTAGCATAGAATATATCATTCAAATAAATGGAGCATATTTATTTTCAAAAAGAAACGCAAAAAAAAACGCAAAAAAAAAAAAAAAAAAAAAGAAAAAAAAAGAAAAAAAACTAATCCCTGCATGCATATCATTTCTCAGGTACATTCCAGAGCTTGTTCACTGATAGAGATGGCAACAGTCCCAGAGTTGAAGCGGAAGACTTGTATCTACGTTTTTCACCGGGAGCCTTTGACGCCTCTGATTGAGTTGGGCAGTCTTGTGACCAGTGATCGTCTGGGGGGTTTCGTGAATCAGTATGGGGATATCCTGACAGTGTTGAAGACAGTAGTTGACCCGGTGCCGTTGCAGACACTTCTTCAGTTCTATGACCCGGAGCTTAGATGTTTCACGTTCCAAGATTACCAGTTAGCACCTACTCTCGAGGAGTATTCTATACTGTTGAGCATCCCGATTCAGCATCAGGTTCCTTTCTTGGACGTACCAAAGGAGGTTGACTTTAAGGTTGTTGCCAGAGCTCTCCGGTTGAGTGTTAAGGAAGTTTGTGATAATTGGAAGCCCAGTGGGGGAGTTGTGGGTCTGCCGTTGAAGTTTCTTCTGAGAATAGCCAGAGATGAAGCAGAGAAGGGAAATTGGGAAGCTTTTCACGCACAGCTTGCCGCCTTGATATATGGGATCATCCTATTTCCCAGTATGCCAAATTTTGTTGACCATGCTGCCATCAGCATTTTCATCAGAGGAAATCCAGTCCCCACCTTGTTAGCTGATACTTACTATGCCATCCACAGTAGGCATGGTAAGGGTGGAGCCATCAGGTGCTGTCTACCTCTCCTGTTTAGATGGTTCATGTCACTCCTGCCTGGTAGTGGACCCTTTATGGACACTCAGAGCACTCTCAAGTGGACTCAGAGGGTCATGTCGCTCACCTCTTATGACATCAGATGGCAATCTTACCGGATGAATGTGAAGAATGTTATTATGAGCTGTGGAGAATTCCGGAATGTGCCACTCGTGGGGACCAAGGGTTGTATAAATTATAATCCAGTTCTTTCTCTTCGCCAGTTAGGTTTTGTTATGAGTAGAAGACCACTTGAAGCTGAGATAGCTGAGAGTGTGTACTTTGAGAAGAAGGATGACCCTGTTAGGTTGGAGCAGATTGGAAGAGCTTGGAAGTCCATTGGTGTCAGAGATGGATCCGTCTTAGGGAAGAAGTTTGCCATAGCCATGCCTGATTACACTGATTGGGTAAAGAAGAGAGTGGAAGCTTTGTTGCTACCCTACGATAGGATGGAACCGTTGCAAGAGCAACCACCCTTGATTCTTGCTGATAGTGTGCCTGCTGAGCACTATAAGCAAGCTCTGATGGAGAGTCGTCGGTTGAGGGAGAGGGAGCAAGACACCCATATGGAGTTATACAAAGCTAAAGCTGATAGGTTGCACATGGCCCATCAACTCAGGGAAGTGCAAGGAGAAGATGCTAGCAGAGCAAGGAGCAAGAAGAGATCATATGAGGAGATAGAGTCTATGTTGGATGAGGAGCATCGGGAGTGCTTGAGGCTGCAGAGGGTTGAGGCCAGCTATCAGAAGAAGATCAGAGACTTGGAGAAGCAACTCAGAGATAAAGACATCCAGTTGAAGAAGGAAGTAGACTTGAGACAGGCATCAGAGAACCGTCTTGGAGGAGAAGTCTTAGAGCTTAGAAGACAGTTGAAGGAGAAGATTACCCCTTTACCAGAATGCTCAGAATGCTCACTGTTGATAGACCAGTGCCATTACCTGAAGACCCTCATTCCGGAAGACCGTCTGTCTTAGTTTGTATCTCTGATTGTATTTTGTTGAGAATCACCTCCAGGCTTGTTGGATGGGATTCATTTGCGTGTAAGCCATCTCGTAGATCTTTTGTTAAGAATCACCTCCAGGCTTGTTGGATAGGATTCTTTTTCTTTGTACGTTATTTATTCAGATATTCTGTTGACATTGGTTGTATGCCTTTTTACCCTTATGTATATATAAGGATGTCAGCATTTCCTTGTATCTGGTTGTTCTCTTGTTGCTGCAGGTTGCCATCTTTTCAGGATGGGTCAGGCTCTTTGAATGCCTGAGAAATGAGCATATCATGTGCATCATACGCATCATTAGCATCATACTCATATCATTTTGCATAACAGGTGTTCTCGGTCGTGGCATCTCACTCTTGGTTCCTGTTTTAGGCAGGATAGTTGATCAACGTCCGCACCGCTACTCAACAAGACTGAATCAACAGAGAAGTATGGATCAATTTCAAGCTGAGTTGGCTGAGATGAAGGCTAGCATGGCCCAGTTTATGAATATGATGCAAGGGGTTGCACAAGGTCAAGAAGAACTTCGAGCTATGGTTCAGAGACAAGAGGCTACAAATCCACCTGTCAACCATGCTCCGCCAGAGGGAGGCCCGGTCAATGATAACAATGTTGCTGCTGCTGTACCCGTCAACAACTATGCTGTGGGAGATGAGTTGGGGGGTATTCGAATCAACGGTCAACCTATTGTTCCAGATGACGCTAATGCCAGAGTAGTCCGTGCTCCGGCCCGTAATCCTGCTACAATTGTTGACAGACAAGAGGATATGTTCTCTCTGCTCAGTGAAGACGAAGACGTTTTGGGAAGGGTTAGTGAGAGAGACCGCAAAGTTGAGGCTCTTGCTGAGAAGATCCGTGCTATGGAAAGTCAGAATTCTCTCGGTTTTGATGTTACCAATATGGGGTTGGTTGAAGGTTTGAGAATCCCTCACAAGTTCAAAGCACCGTCCTTCGACAAATACAACGGTACTTCTTGCCCTCGCACCCATGTGCAGGCTTATTATCGAAAAATCTCTGCGTATACTGATGATGAAAAGATGTGGATGTATTTTTTCCAAGATAGTCTATCTGGGGCTTCTTTGGACTGGTACATGGAATTGAAGAGAGATTCGATCCGATGCTGGAGAGATCTGGGTGAGGCCTTCTTGAGGCAATATAAGCATAATATGGACATGGCACCGAGCCGGACTCAGCTGCAGAGTCTTTGTCAGAAATCCAATGAAAGCTTCAAGGAGTACGCCCAGAGGTGGCGTGAACTGGCTGCTAGAGTTCAACCCCCTATGCTGGAGAGGGAGTTGACAGACATGTTTATCGGTACTTCTTGCCCATTCGGTAGTTTTTCTGATGTTGTCATTTGTGGAGAGAGGACTGAGAGCTTGATCAAAACTGGGAAGATCCAAGATGCTGGTTCCACTTCTTCTAAGAAGCCATTTGCTGGGGCACCTCGTCGAAGAGAGGGTGAAACTAATGTTGTTCAACACCGCAGAGATCAGAATAGAAGTGAATACCGTCAAGCTGCTGCAGTAACCATTCCGACACCTCAACCTCGTCAGCAACAACAACAAAGAGTTCAACAACCGCAACAACAACAACAACAACAGCAACGTCCTTTCCAGCCTAGGCAGAAATTACAGGCTGATAGAAGATTTGATCCTCTGCCTATGTCTTACGCAGAGCTACTACCCGAACTACTCCGGTTAGGGTTTGTAGAGTTGCGTACGATGGCCACTCCAACAGTGCTGCCTCCTGGCTATGATGCTAATGTTAGATGTGACTTTCACTCTGGGGCACCAGGGCATCATACTGAGAAGTGTTGGGCTCTCCAGCACAAGGTCCAAGATTTGATCGATGCCAAGGCGATCAACTTCGCTCCAGTGCCTAACGTCGTAAACAACCCTATGCCTCAACATGGTGGGCATAGAGTGAACAATATTGAAGGGAAAGAAGCTGAAGATCTGGTTGTTAATGTTGATGATGTTCAGACTTCTCTGCTAGTTGTGAAGGGCCGTCTGCTGAAGGGGGGTGTCTACCCAGGCTGTGATGAAGATTGTTTGGGCTGTGCAGAATCTGAGAATGGTTGCGACCAGTTAAGGGCCGGTATCCAGGGTATGATGGAGGAGGGTTGTTTGCAATTCAGTAGGGCTGTAAAAGATCGTGGAACAGTGTCAACTATCACCATTTACTTTAAACCGTCTGAAGAACGTGGACAAAGGGTCGTTAGCGCACCTGCAACGAATGGTACCCCAGTTACCATTCCTGTGCCTGTAACCATCAGTGTTCCAACTACTATCGTGGCGTCTGAAAGAAGGACTGTTGAGAATAGTAAAGCCGTGCCGTGGAAGTATGATAATGCTCACCGCAGTTACAGAAGGGCTGAAAGTCAGACAAGACCAGTGAATCAAACTCCAGTGACAATTGGCTTACCGAATAGAGTTCCTGCAACTGTTGGTCCGGCTGTGGATAATGTAGGGGGTCCAGGAGGTTTTACCAGAAGCGGTCGTCTGTTCGCACCGCAGCCCTTGAGGGACAATAATGCTGAGGCTTCTGCCAGAGCAAAGGGTAAGCAAGCTGTGGTTGAGGAAGAGCCTGTCCAGAAGGAAGCGCCCGAGGGGTCATTTGAGAAGGACGTGGAGGAGTTTATGAAGATAATCAAGAAGAGTGACTACAAGATTGTAGATCAGTTGAATCAAACTCCGTCCAAGATTTCTATACTTTCACTGTTGTTGTGCTCTGAGGCACACCGTAATGCCTTGCTGAAGATGTTGAATCTGGCTTACGTGCCTCAGGAGATTTCTGTCAATCAACTGGAGGGTGTGATGGCCAATGTGAGCACCAGGCATGGTGTAAGTTTCACCAACCTGGACTTACCGCCTGAAGGGCGGAACCATAACAAAGCCTTGCACATCACCATGGAGTGCAAGGGGGCAGTGTTGTCTCACGTATTGGTAGACACCGGGTCGTCGCTGAATGTGTTGCCTAAGCAGATTCTGAAGAAGATTGATGCGGAAGGGTCTGTGCTTAATCCCAGTGACCTGATCGTTCGTGCTTTCGACGGTTCCAAACGTTCTGTGTGTGGGGAAGTTACCTTGCCTGTGAAGATAGGTCCTGAGGTATTCAATATCATCTTCTATGTTATGGACATCCAGCCCGCCTATAGTTGTTTGTTGGGGCGTCCATGGATTCATGCAGCAGGGGCAGTCTCGTCGACTCTCCATCAAAAGCTCAAGTATGTCTGGAACGGTCAGATTGTGACTGTGTGCGGTGAAGAAGAGATTCTGGTGAGTCATCTATCCTCGTTCAAATATGTTGAGGTGGATGGCGAGATCCACGAAACCTTATGCCAGGCATTTGAGACTGTGGCTCTTGAGAAAGTGGCGTACGCTGAGCAGAGGAAGCCAGGTGTTTCGATTACTTCTTACAAGCAGGCTAAAGAGGTTGTTGATTCTGGCAAAGCTGAAGGCTGGGGCAAGATGGTGGACTTGCCAGTTAAAGAAGACAAATTTGGCGTTGGTTACGAGCCTCTCCAAGCAGAGCAAAATGGTCAAGCGGGTCCGAGTACCTTTACCAGCGCTGGGCTGATGAATCATGGTGACGTCTCCGCGACCGGTATTGAAGACTGTGACAGTGATTGTGATTTGGACAACTGGGTTCGCCCGTGTGCACCAGGGGGGTCTATCGACAACTGGACGGCTGAAGAAGTGGTTCAAGTTACTCTTCTGACAGAGTAATTTTCTGTTGTTTTGTCATTTTGCATGAAAATCCTACGTTCTGCCCAAGGCGTAGTGATTCATTTTTGTAGGGCCTCATCATGTTTTAATGATTATCATTAATGAAGGACATTTTTTGAAATCAAACTTTGTGATCCCTGTCTTTCTATTTTTGTTTCATTTTTCTTTTCAAAAACAATAAAAATGGCAATGTTTTTTTTTTTTTTTGCGACTTCTTGAACTCTTTTCTAAAAAACAAGCATTAAACATGCAGAAGCGATCTTATGGCATTCACTATGAACAGTTCTGTTATGGCTCAGTATGATTTCGACAATCCCATCTACCAAGCTGAAGAGGAGAGTGAGGAAGACTGTGAACTCCCTGCAGAATTGGTCAGATTGCTGAAGCAGGAGGAAAGGGTCATCCAACCTCATCAGGAGGAGTTGGAAACTATTAATTTGGGTACTGAGGACGCCAAAAGAGAAATCAAGATTGGGGCTGTTTTAGAGGACTCTGTCAAGAGGAGGCTGATTGAGATGCTGAGAGAATATGTGGAAGTGTTCGCCTGGTCATATCAAGATATGCCTGGTTTGGATACAGACATTGTGGTGCATCGATTACCTCTTAGAGAAGGATGTCCTTCGGTCAAGCAGAAGCTTCGTAGAACGAGTCCTGACATGGCAACTAAGATCAAGGAAGAGGTTCAGAAGCAGTGGGATGCGGGTTTTCTGGCTGTCACAAGTTATCCACCGTGGGTGGCCAACATCGTTCCTGTGCCGAAGAAGGATGGTAAAGTCAGAATGTGTGTCGACTACCGGGATTTGAATAGAGCGAGTCCGAAAGATGATTTCCCATTACCTCACATTGATGTATTGGTTGATAATACGGCTCAATCCTCGGTATTCTCTTTCATGGATGGTTTCTCCGGATATAATCAGATAAAGATGGCGCCAGAGGACATGGAAAAGACGACTTTCATTACACCTTGGGGCACGTTCTGCTATAAAGTGATGCCATTTGGGCTAAAGAATGTTGGTGCTACCTATCAGAGGGCAATGACGACTCTCTTTCATGACATGATGCACAAAGAGATCGAAGTGTACGTAGATGATATGATTGCGAAGTCGCAGACAGAAGAGGAACACCTGGTTAATTTGCAGAAGCTGTTTGACCGGTTGAGAAAGTTCAAGCTGAGGTTGAATCCGAACAAGTGTACGTTTGGGGTGAGATCAGGGAAGCTTTTAGGCTTCATTGTCAGTGAGAAAGGGATTGAGGTTGATCCAGCGAAAGTCAAAGCTATTCAAGAGATGCCTGAACCGAAAACGGAGAAGCAAGTCCGTGGGTTTTTAGGGAGGTTGAACTACATTGCAAGGTTCATATCTCATCTAACTGCTACGTGTGAACCAATTTTCAAACTGCTTAGAAAGAATCAAGCGATCAAGTGGAATGATGATTGTCAGAAAGCTTTTGACAAGATTAAGGAGTATCTACAGAAACCTCCAATCCTTATACCTCCAGTTCCTGGGAGACCTCTGATAATGTACCTGTCAGTGACTGAGAACTCGATGGGGTGTGTATTGGGACAGCATGACGAGTCTGGTCGAAAAGAGCATGCCATATACTACCTTAGCAAAAAGTTTACCGACTGTGAAACAAGATATTCACTGCTCGAGAAAACTTGCTGTGCTTTGGCCTGGGCTGCTCGCCGACTAAGGCAGTATATGTTGAACCATACCACCTTGTTGATTTCTAAGATGGATCCAGTAAAATACATCTTTGAGAAGCCAGCTCTCACCGGACGTGTTGCCCGTTGGCAGATGATTCTAACAGAATATGACATTCAATACATGTCACAAAAGGCCATCAAAGGTAGTATTCTGTCAGACTACCTCGCCGAGCAACCGATTGAAGATTACCAGCCTATGATGTTTGAATTCCCTGATGAAGACATCATGTATCTTAAGATGAAAGATTGCGAAGAGCCTCTTGTCGAGGAAGGACCGGACCCGGATGACAAATGGACACTGATGTTTGATGGGGCTGTGAATATGAATGGTAACGGTGTTGGGGCAGTATTGATCAATCCTAAAGGTGCTCATATACCTTTTTCTGCCAGATTGACGTTTGACGTCACCAACAACGAAGCTGAGTATGAGGCTTGTATCATGGGGATAGAAGAAGCCATTGATCTGAGGATCAAAACACTTGACATATTTGGAGATTCAGCTCTAGTCGTCAATCAAGTCAATGGAGATTGGAATACGAATCAGCCGCATTTGATTCCGTATAGAGATTACACCAGAAGAATACTGACGTTCTTCAAGAAGGTGAAGTTGTATCATGTCCCCCGGGATGAGAATCAGATGGCTGATGCTTTAGCAACTTTGTCGTCTATGATCAAAGTTCATTGGTGGAATCATGTGCCACATGTTGCGGTGAATCGACTCGAGAGGCCTGCGTATGTGTTTGCAGCCGAGTCTGTGGTGATTGATGAGAAGCCGTGGTATTATGACATCAAGAATTTCCTCAAGACTCAAGAGTATCCTGAAGGTGCGTCGAAGAATGACAAGAAAACTCTGAGGAGGCTAGCTGGAAGCTTCTATTTGAATCAGGATGATGTGTTGTATAAGAGAAACTTTGACATGGTCTTGCTCAGATGCGTGGACAGACCCGAGGCGGACATGTTGATGCAGGAAGTTCATGAAGGTTCCTTCGGTACTCATGCCGGCGGACATGCAATGGCTAAGAAATTGTTGAGAGCGGGTTATTACTGGATGACCATGGAATCCGATTGTTTCAAGTATGCTCGGAAGTGCCATAAGTGTCAAATCTACGCTGATAAGGTGCATGTACCACCAAGCCCTCTGAATGTCATGAATTCGCCTTGGCCGTTCGCCATGTGGGGCATTGATATGATTGGGAAGATTGAGCCTACTGCTTCGAACGGACATCGCTTCATCTTGGTTGCAATTGATTACTTCACCAAGTGGGTAGAAGCAACTTCCTATGCTAACGTTACCAAACAAGTGGTTTACCGGTTCATCAAGAAAGAAATCATATGTCGTTATGGAGTTCCTGAGAGAATCATCACTGACAATGGTTCGAATCTCAATAACAAGATGATGAAAGAGCTTTGTAAAGATTTCAAGATTGAACATCACAATTCTTCTCCTTACAGACCGAAGATGAATGGTGCTGTAGAAGCTGCGAACAAGAATATCAAGAAGATTGTGCAGAAGATGGTCGTTACGTACAAAGATTGGCATGAGATGCTGCCTTTCGCTTTGCATGGGTACCGTACCTCAGTACGTACGTCGACCGGGGCAACCCCTTACTCCCTTGTGTATGGTATGGAAACTGTCCTACCTGTTGAAGTGGAGATTCCTTCTCTGAGAGTTTTGTTGGATGTCAAGCTGGACGAAGCCGAGTGGATTCGAACAAGGTTTAACGAGTTGAGCCTTATCGAGGAGAGACGACTAGCAGCTGTATGCCATGGACAGCTGTATCAGAGAAGGATGAAGCGAGCCTTTGATCAGAAAGTGCGTCCTCGAAGCTATCAGATCGGTGATCTAGTTTTGAAGAGGATCCTCCCTCCCGGTACAGATAACAGGGGCAAGTGGACTCCTAATTATGAAGGTCCGTATGTTGTGAAAAAGGTATTCTCCGGTGGAGCCTTGATGCTTACAACTATGGATGGTGAAGATTTTCCGTCTCCTGTTAACTCAGATGTAGTCAAAAAATACTTCGCATAAATTGACCCGCTGGACAAAAAGAAAAAAAGAGTCCAGGCAAAAATGGGCATCCCCGGTGAACCAAAAAACAGAAAGAAAAGGTTCGGGCAAAAATTAGGGATAAAATGAAAAGAATTCGTACACCCGGTAAGTCGAAAACCCGCAAGGGCGGCTTAGGCAAAAATGGGTATCCCGGTGGATTGAAAACCCGAAAAGGGCGATCCAGGCAAAAGTTAGGGATTAAAGCGAAGACTACAGTCTGAGTTATCTGTACTTCATCAAGCTTTGTCGTCTGCCATCTCGAAAGATGTGATCCGTCCAGTTATTCTTCTCAGAAAGCAAGGAGTTGGGAGGAAAACTGATGATCTGTGAGTTATAACAGAATGGGGAAAATAGTGGATGCCGTGTTCACGTTGCCATTAGGATAGATTTTTCCTTTTGTGCGCAATTACCTCTTTCTAGGAATTGCTTCCCAATGTATTCGCCTTTTCAGGCACATTTTCAATCAATAAAAGTCGTTATTCAGATAGATAGCTCTTCTGTTTTTATTTTTACTGTTTTGTTTGCAAAATGTCCGAATTTTTGATAAGCATTGTATATAAAAAACATGAAGGCTACACAATGGCTTGTAGAAAGATAAAACATTTGAAAATCATTTTGAATGTTGAGGACACTCGAGCGTATCTTGTCCATGTACCCCCTGGGGGCATTTTGTTGTGCTGTTTTCAGGTTGGCATCTGTGAGGACGTTTCCTCAGCAGATATTTTCCCCAAGCAAGTTTGGAAGCTACCAGAGCTATGTTTCCCTGCAGAGACGTCTGTGGATAGTGCCTTCTATTCCCCAACAGATCTAAGGATTGCCTATCCCCAGCAGGCCTGTATTTGCCGATTTCCTCCCCGAGTGAGGCAGGTTCATTGAAATTTATTTCCAGCATTTATCCTACCTGTGGACTGAAGGATATCCCCAGCGGAGTTTATCTTTCCCCAGCAGCAGTGCTATTCTTCAACATGAGTGTGAAGTCGCTTTACCATTCCTCGAGCAGAGTTCCCCGCAGAGTATTTCCCCAAGAGGAGTCTCCCCACAAAGTCAGAGTATCTGATCATTTTGGCTCCCCAGCCAGAGTTTTTCATCATTTGCATTTTGCATGTAGTAATCATTGCATCCTCAAATTGCATAGCATTCCCATTCGATATGGAGCATTACGCCATAGAAAAATTCAAACATATGCATTCATGTGTTAACTTCACCAGACCGTATCCCCGGCAGAGGCGGATCATCTCATTCAACATCTGCACAGCAAGTCTGCTACAGTTGCTCTTGACAGCATTCAGGATCGATATCCCCACAAAGGTTTACTACCTCACCCGATGGTGACAGAAAGTTTGTTTCTCCCCAGTGAGACCCCTAGCAAGTGGTCAACCGTGCCTTGATGTATCTAAAAAGTTGTTCCTGTGATACCAGTAAGTGTCATGCTAGCACCCGCGTGTGTTTCTTTGTTTGGTGTCGGTAAACACCATTGTTTCGGTGTCTGTAAACATCGGATATTTTATCCAGTCATCAGTAAATGTCTGGTCATCATTTTTGGTGTCGGTAAACACCATTGTTTCGGTGTCAGTAAACATCGAGTCTCACCCCAGTCATCGGTAAATGTCTGGTCATTTTTGGTGTCGGTAAACACCATTGTTTCGGTGTCGGTAAACATCGAGTTCTCCCCAGTCATCAGTAAATGTCTGGTCATCATTTTTGGTGTCGGTAAACACCATTGTTTCGGTGTCTGTAAACATCGAGTCTCACCCCAGTCATCGGTAAATGTCTGGTCATTTTTTGATGTCGGTAAACATCGAGTCTCACCCCAGTCGTCGGTAAATGTCTGGTCATTTTTTTTGATGTCAGTAAACATCATCTTTCGATGTCGGTAAACATCGAGTCTTTTCTGCAGTCGTCGGTAAACGTCTGATAATCCCCAGCCGGAAATCCCCAGTAAAGTCATCGGTAAATGTCCTATCTGGTTTCCAGTTGCAAATATTTGTATCTCCCCAATAAATTTCTCATTCCCAGTCATCGGTAAATGTCTGGTCATTCTTTTGATGTCGGTAAACATCATCTTTCGATGTCGGTAAACATCGAGTCTCATCCCCAGTCATCGGTAAATGTCTGGTCATTCTTTGGATGTCGGTAAACATCATCTTTCGATGTCGGTAAACATCGAGTCTCATCCCAGTCATCGGTAAATGTCTGGTCATTCTTTTGATGTCGGTAAACATCATCTTTCGATGTCGGTAAACATCGAGTCTCATCCCCAGTCATCGGTAAATGTCTGGTCATTCTTTGGATGTCGGTAAACATCATCTTTCGATGTCGGTAAACATCGAGTCTCATCCCAGTCATCGGTAAATGTCTGGTCATGCCTTGTTTCCTTGTTAACAAAATCAAGATCCCCAGAAGTCGTCGGTAAACGTCTTGTCTGATTACACCACAAAGATTTTGTTCCTCCCCAAGTGGAGATGCCATCGGTAAATGGCCCCGTTTTCTTCGATATCGGTAAATATCAGGTCCCCAGTTGCAGTAGCCATCGGTAAATGGTCTTGCTAAGTTGACATCGGTAAATGTCAAGTTTCTTTGAAGCCACCATCGGTAAATGGTCTTGCTTCCTTTCTACTTTAAACCTGTTTCCCAGCAGCCATCGGTAAATGGTCTGGCTGAAGTTGATATCGGTAAATATCAAGTTTTAACCATCGGTAAATGGTTTTGCTTTTTCAGAAGTTTGTTTTCCCCAACAGCCATCGGTAAATGGTCTTGCTGAAGTTGATATCGGTAAATATCAAGCTTCCAAGCTTTCTAACCATCGGTAAATGGTTTTCGCCTTTCTGAAGTTGTCAATTGCAGGCGTCATCGGTAAATGACGTGTTTCTTCTTATATCAAATCCCAGTGGACGTTTCCATTGGTGGATCCCTGTGTTGTGCAAATTCTACGGTTCTTGGTATTCAATCCCTGTTTACCCTGAAAGTCTGACAGCCGTCGCTCTCATCCATTCGGGTTCCCAGCTGATTGAATAGGGGCAGCTGTAGCACCTCAAATTTGCACCTATCATTGTACATACATTTTCATATTAGGTCATAGCATATCATGGTCCATTGCATAGCATTGCATTGCCTCTTTTGCCTCAAGTGCAAGCCAATCAAGAAATTAGGTCAAACTGATCAGGAGATCAGTCAACCAAGCAAGCAAGCACAATTCTCAAGGAGCCAAGGCCCTAGGGTTTGTCCAACAAGTTCAAATGAATTTTTTCCCAACATGAAAGTTGAAGATCTTGTTCTCCCATTTCCAAAAAGTCCAAGAACTCTCAATTCCCATGTGTGGTTGGCAAGTTATGATCGAATCGATTTCAGAAAATCTTGAACTTCAAAGGGCCATATCTCTCAAACCGTTTGGCCAATTTTGGTGGGGTTTTTTCCTACAAGTCACATTTGATCCCCTCTTTCCAAAAATATAAATTTCATGAGCCAAAACCTCACCAATCAAAATGGCATTTTTTGACCTATCACATTTAAATGCAAGTTTGACCAATGTTTGACTTTTTGATATAAACCTTTTTCTACCATTTGGCCAATTGGAACAGCTCAGAAAAGTCATTTAAAACATGTTTGCAAGCTCAATTATGCAGTACATGAAGCCATTCTTTAAATTGCTTGAAATTTGGCAAAAGGACAATTTCACTCATTCTATCCATACTCTCTACCATGCCATGCTTTGTACTTCATCAAGACAGAACTTTAGAAGTACATTTGCTGTCATTTTGAACACATTTTAGCAGCCTAAACCAACAGAAGAGCCATCCCTTGCTTGCTTGGATTGAGGGAAGGAGGTACATGTTCTCACCAAATGCATCTCATGAACCATACTTGTACCACATCACATTGCAGATTTTTTGCCCATGATTTTCTGTCATGAGAAGGGTAACAGCAGGCAAAACCAACAGAAATTGATTCATACAAAAAATCACTTTTGGCCATTTTGCAAGAGGGCTGTCAAAAAAACTCAAAAAACCAAAAAGAAACTTCTAACTGCATCCAACTTGCCATGCTTGGTACTGCACATAGCAGTTTTGTTCCTGTCAAAAACCAACCCTATTAGCAGACACAAAAACCTCACTTTGACAGCAGGGGGGCATTGGTTTTCTCACTCTCTACTCTCACTTGCATTTACCAAACCTGGCCATTGCCACTTCACAATCTTTTCACCATTTGAGAACTGCTGCAGCCAAACATCCAACAGCAAGAAAACCTTGCTTGACTCACTCATCCTAAAACATGACCTGGCTATTTTGCATTTCAAAAATTTCCTGTCAAAACTCAAAAGAGAATATACTGCATAATACAAAACAGCATGACTTTTCACCTTTCTCCTGTGATTTTGAAACACAATTGACATCCATCAAACACTTTGCACAGCCAACTTCTCATTTTCTCTAAAACTTCATTTTGCATTTTTCAACTTCATGTCCAAAAAACAACAAAGAGACCAAGCCTGGCCCTTGCTCTCCCACTACAAAGCAACCATGACAGCAGACCTTCACACACACATAGGACAGTAGCAGCCAACACATAACAAACCAAGAACTTCACTCAAACTGAAAAACCATGCTCTTACCTTGCTGTTGCATTTCAAGGGGCTGTCCAAAGAAACTCATGATGAACTGAGTTGGCTTGGCTTAACACACAGATTTTCCTCATTTTTGAAAGTAGCAGACCAAACACTTGTCCCCTCATTTTTTTTCTCAAGCCTCACTTTGCCATTTCACCATTTCAAAACCTGTTTTCCCATCATCACACAGCACAAACCAGTAAAAATTCATTGGTTAAAAGATCACTTTGGCCATTGCAAACAATACAAAAACAGTAGATGATATAATCACTTTTCTGTCATGAAACAACCCTGCTAGCCAACATAACACAAACAACATCACTCACTCCAAAAACCTCACTTTGACACCTTTGCATATATCAGTCCAAACACCAAAGAATCAAGACATTGCCTTGCCACCAAAACAAACACATTGGACAGCACAAAAAAAAAAACAAGAATTCACTCATCCTCTCACATTCTAAAAAAAAACCACTTTTGGCCATTTCTCAAAACAACAATTCAAAACTTCCAAAGAGGAACAGAACTTTGCCTTGCCAAAAAACACCATTCACACAGTATTTGGAAGGGGTTTTCACTAGCATTCTCCAACTGGAAGTCACATTTCCAGTACTGTTTTCAAGAGAGCATTAGCCATGGCAGAAATTGCTTGAGACCATTTCAAGCATCTGCAAGCCAAAGCATCTTCCTCCCTCATCAAGGCATAGCTGAAGCTTCAACTATTTCACTTCAAAACCATCAAAAAGCATCTGCATCACTACTGTTCTCCCAAATTGGTAAATTTTCAATCTCCCTATTTTGTGAAATTAGTGCATGCTTAATGTAGGTCTTTTGATGCTGATTTCATGGATGGTTTTAGTTTTAAGATTGGTCAAGTAATGGTTGAGATATTTTGAAATGAACATTGAGGATCCAAACTTATTTTGCATATAACTTGAGGGATAGCTCAAATTAATGAAAACCAATGTTAGGATGTTGTTGTTTGATGTTTGATGAACACAATGGTATGCTCAATTGAGATTTCTAGGCACTTTTTGAAAATCACGATTTGGGATGGTGATGAACAGTAAAACCCTAATCCCAATTGTCTGCCCAGATTTTCCCCCCTTTTCCCACGTGCATGCATGGCTTTTCCTCACCCACCAATGAAAACATTTCATTCTAATGGCCAAAACGACAGCACTTCATTAAGTGACCCAAGGAATTACCAAAATGCCATTCTTGCTTCATTTATTCCATTCTAAATTCACATTTAATTACCAATCTTGCAAAAATCATAACTTGCTCATTTTTGATCCAAATTCAATGGGATTTTTTGTGTTGTGTTCATCATGATCTCTACTTTTTTATCATTATTTTTCCAGAATTTTTGGATGAGTGGTTTTTAAATGTTGCTAGGGTTTGTGACATGTGACCAAATTTTGTACACTTTGCCAAATCAATTGTGGAATGATGAGAATGTATCCAATGGCTCCCAAATTTTTTGTGCTTAAACTAGACACACTCATGGTGATTTTGGTGTAGAGTTTGTGAATTTATCATTTGTGGTTTGTGAGTTATGATTTTTTGAATTAGGGTGTGACAATTTGTGTCACACCATTGATGACCAACTTCATGATTTTCATTACCATGCTTCTTGACCTCCAATTGATCTGATTTTTTGCATGAGCCTACTCTGGTATGTCTAGTTTACATGTGAATTTTCTTGGAATTATTTGAGGCATTTCCTAATTGTTTGAGATTTTCTCCCCTGCCTAGTCAATTGTTGACTTTGTGTGACACATGTTCCCATTTTCATTTGTGAAATTCTCATACTTTATTGGATGGACATGAAATTTGACATGTGATAACTAGACATCCTCATCTTTGCCATGGTTTTAGTCCCATTCATTTATCATACACCATTTCTGATTTATGATTTTTCTAAGTTGATGCATGTTTGGTTGACTTCTTTGAGCATGTTCAAAATGGCTTTGACTTTCTGATTTTCATTGACTGCCTTCCACTTGTCCAAATGAGTTGAAATTTGACATGCTTACCATGCTATGGGTTGTGATTGATCATGATTTATTTGGTGATTTTTGGAAATTTTTAAGATTGCTTTTGAGTTAAGTCTTGCTGTTGACTTCTATGAGCTTCTGTTTGCCATACTTTGACCTAAATGGTTCATGAAATGATGATGATGATTGATATGAATGTGAACCCAATTGGTTTTGTTTCCTAATTGTTTGAACATGATTTTGGATACTTACCCCTTGCTGTTTTGACTTTCTTAATCTCTTTTGACCCTAGGCTTGCCCTAGTGGTCCTGGTACTCACCTTTGAGCTTGTGATTTCAGGTTGACCATCAAATGGCCATTGAGACCAATTCTTTTTGATTGAGCTCGCCTAAATATCATTGTCTAACCTCTTTGTTTTGTAGGTTGTTTGGCTCACATGCCTTAAGCTTTGTGCCTTGCACATTCACTAGCTTGTGTTGACTGGTTGATGTCTGTTTCATTTTGATTTAACTCTGACTTGTATACTAACTGTGCTTGACTGATTTCAGGTACTTTAGTTGCTTTTAGTTCCTTGTGAACTTTTGCTCTGCTTTGCTTGTATAAGCAATTTGCATTGAGGTATGCTTCTTTGTCTTCATGTAGTCTGGAAGACCTGGCCTGTTACTTGGCCAGGCAACTGTCTGAAGTCCTCCTTAAGAGGCAATGTTTGTGATTGTTTAATTTTGTCCTCGCATAGAGTCAAAGACCTCCTAAGTGAAGAGGCAATTGGTGGAAGGTAGGGATATGCAATCTATCCCCCACTATTCAGTGTGTCATCTACTTTGCTCACACCACTGTGTTGATGCATTGCAGATACAAACCCAAGATCTTGTACAATTGTACAGTTGAGTCAGTTTTAAATGTGTAGAAGGGTTCCCACTTTCTGAACCCACACATTCTTGTCTTGAGCTCTCCCAGGCCAGGGATAGAAGCAATGAGGCACACCCCTCATCTCCTTTCATCTGCTTCACCTTAGCCCCGCAATGGCAAGGTTAAGAGCAACATTCACCCAGTTCCAGAGGTTTGTTTGTTGAGGTTGATATGACCCCTCGACTAAAACCTAACCCTTGTTTGAGCCACTTGCTTGTGTATAGTGTGTGCTATCTGTGCTTGTAGGATTGTTTGACTTGCTTCCTGTGCAAGTTAGGATTGTTTGACTTGCTTCCTGTGCAAGTTAGGATTAGTTTAGACTTGCTTCCTGTGCAAGTTAGGTTTTGCTTGGCTTGCTTCCTGTGCAAGTTAAGAGTGTGTGTGGCTTGCTTCCTGTGTGAGCCATGCTTAGGATAGGTTGGCCCTTGTGCCATTTAGCTAGAAACCTTAACTTAGGGATGATTTTGCATGATAACATCTAGGCTCGAGTCGTAGTCTCCCTAGAGTTGTGTCTCCCTCTGTTATCTGGTTAGGCTAGACCTTTGTCCCTGCGTAGGGGAACTACATCGCCCTGATCTTCATACCAGATGAAGTATGTAGGCAGGAGATTGAGCTGATCTCTCCGGGCGCCCTTTTTTCTTTTTGTGTGTGTTGTTTGACAGTTGCTAGGCTCGAGTGCCTGACTCCTTAGCAATCTGTTGTCTGTTTGTTTGTGTGTGTGCTTGACAGTTATAGGCTCGAGTCCCCGACTCCCTATTAACTTGTTTTGTCTTGTTGTGTGCTTGGAAGCTGATGTAAGTCCATCAAGTGGCATTTGGGTTCCAGTGTGCGTGTGTTGGTTCGGATGCTGATGTAAGTCCAGTGATTGGCAGTCGGGCTCCACGTGTGCCTGTGTGTGTCTTGTTTGTTTGCGTGCGTGTCAGCCGAGCTACGAATGCTCTGATTCTTCTCTCGTCCGAGAAGATACGTATGCATAGGATGCGACATCCTAGCGAGCATGTGTCGTTTCCCCAGTCCGAACTACTTCGACTCTGATGTCTATGCCTGATAGACTAAGTAGGCCCAGGATACGATGTCCTGCCGAGTCAGTTTCAGTCAGTTTCTTTTGTCTCTTTCAGCCAGTGTGTGTGAGTTTGAGCAGTGTTTAGCACTCAATATTCCTTCCTTTTGTGCGTGGATCCCGTAGAGTACTACGGATGCGTAGGGGTGCTAATACCTTCCCTTCGCATAACCGACTCCCGAACCCATACTCTTTGGTCGCGAGACCATGTTCTTTCCCAGGTTTACTCTGAGCGTTTCCTTTCCCTCCTTTGGGATAAATAACGCACGGTGGCGGCTCTGTTGTTCTTCTTTTCCCGCCGGTTTTTCGCGCGATGCGACAGTGATGGATTAGAATAAGGAGTTATTCACCCAACTAAAATATTTGAGAGTTGTATTAGATACAATTGGAAGGAGTTCCTACCTAAATAACCTAGTTTTGTGTAATTCACCTACGCAGACTTAAAACAAAGTGAAATGTGGATCTCGACCCACTAGAAAATCTTCCAACGGGATTTTCCGAATCAAATGATGAGGATAATTTGTTTTGAGTAAAATAGTGGGAGCATCTTTAATTAAAGGCCTAATTAAATATGTTATTTTAGTGATACTTATATTTTCATATTTTTCATGTAGATTACCATGACAACAAACACCTCTAACAATATTTTGCGATCAATCTTTGATAAGGAAAATTTGTCTGGGACAAATTTTCTGGATTAGCACCGAAATTTGAGGATTATCCTCAAGCATGATAGAAAGTTATAGGTCTTGGAGAAACTTGTTCCTGAAGAGGAACCTCCTAGTTCTGCACCGAAGGCATAAAGAGATGCTTATAAGAAGCATGTCAATGATGCCAATGAAACTGCTTGCCTCATGCTAGCTACCATGAACTCAAAGTTGCAAAAGCAACATGAGAACATCGCAGCATTCGATATGATCGAACACCTGAAGATGCTCTATTAAGTGCAGGTAAGGCATGAAAGGTTTGAAGTTTCAAAAGCCCTTTTTCAAGGCAAGTTAGCTTAGGGAGCCCCTGTAGTTCCCCATGTGCTCAAGATGATTGGGTATGTGGAGAACCTTGAGAGGTTGGGTTTTCCCCTCGGAAAGGAACTTCTGAATGATTTGATCTTGCAATCGTTACCAGATAGCTTCAGTCAATTTGTCCTTAATTTCAACATGAATGATATGGACAAAACTCTTCATGAACTGCTAGGCATGTTAAGAACTGATGAGCAGAATCTGAAGTCAAAAGGGAAGTCCATTCTGATGATCGAAAATGGAAAGAGACAGAACAAAAGACCCACCAAGCAGGGTGGTAAAGGGAAAGGCAAGGAAGTTGCCAAACCCAACCCACTGCTCCTGCTTTGAAGCCTAGTGGAGGCATAGCAAAGGAAGGCACATACTTCCATTGCGGTAAGAACGAACACTGGAAGAGAAACTGCCCAAAGTACCTGGAAGATAAGAAGAATGGAGTAGAGACTTCAACTTCAGGTATTTTTGTTATTGAAATTAATTTATCTACTTCTGCATCATGGGTATTAGATGTTGGATGCGATTCTCACATTTGTACCAATGTGCAGGGGCTAAAAAGGAGTAGAGATTTGGCAAAAGGTGAAGTTGACCTACGAGTTGGAAATGGAGCAAAGGTTGCTGCTTTAGCCGTAGGAACTTATGTTTTGACTTTACCTAGTGGTTTAATAATTCAGTTAGAGAACTGTTATTGTGTACCTGCAATTAGCAGGAATATTATTTCCTTTTCTTGTTTGGACAAGTTTGGTTTTTCATTTATAATAAAGAACAATTGTTGCTCCATTTATTTGAATGATATATTCTATGCTACTGCACAAATGAACAATGGACTATATGTCATTGATCTTGAAATGCCTATTTATAACATTAATACTAAAAGAATGAAACCTAATGAGTTAAATCCAACATACCTTTGGCATTGTCGATTAGGCCACATAAATGAGAAACGCATTTCCAAACTCCATAAAGATGGACTCTTGGACTCTTTTGATTATGAATCATATAAGACATGCAGGTCTTGTTTAATTGGAAAGATGATAAAGTCTCTATTCATAGGAAAAGGTGAAAGAGCTAATGATCTTTTGGCCCTCATACATACTGATGTATGTGGACCACTGAACATACCAGCCAGAGGAGGTTTTCAGTACTTCATCACATTTACTTATGATTTCAGTAGATATGGTTATGTGTGTTTAATGAAACACAAATCAGAGTCCTTTGAAAAGTTCAAGGAATTCAAGAATGAAGTACAAAACCGTCTAGGTAAGAGTATTACAACTCTTTGATCAGATCGAGGTGGAGAATATTTAAGCCTAGAGTTTAATGACCGTCTGAAAGAGTGTGGGATTCTATCCCAACTTACTCCTCCTGGAACACCCCAATGGAACGGTGTATCTGAGAGAAGAAATCTAACCTTGTTAGACATGGTCTGATCCATGATGAGTCACGCCGATCTTCCAAACTCCTTTTGGGGACATGCATTATTTACAACAGCTTACACACTTAATCGCGTTCCATCCAAAAAGGTTGAGAATACACCATATGATATATGGAGTGGTAAGAAACCACATATGTCTTACATGAAGATTTGGGGTTGCAAAGTTTATGTGAAACAACAAATTTCAACTAAGCTTGAGCCCAAATCTGACAAATGCTTATTTGTGGGATATCCTAAAGAAACAAGAGGGCATTACTTCTACAATCCTTCTGAGGGAAAAGTGTTTGTCGCTTGAACTGGAGTTTTCATAGAAAAGGATTTTATTTCCAAAGGAAACAGTGGGAGGAAAGTAGAGCTTGAAGAAATTCAAGAATCACAAAGCATTGATACACGTATGGAGGAATTAGAGCAGGAAACACAAGTAGTTGTGGAAGAGCAACCTGCTCAAGTAGAACAAGACCAACATAGGTCAATCAGGATACGTCACCTACGTGAGAGATATGGATATCTCATAACTGATCAAGGTGATGTGTTACTCATGCATCAAGATGAGCATGTGACCTACCAAGAGGCCATAACTGGTCCCGAGTCTGAGAAGTGGCTAGAAGCCATGAAATCTGAAATGGATTCCATGTACACAAACTAGGTTGCTCTTCCACAACTACTTGTGTTTCCTGCTCTAATTCCTCCATAGGTGTACCAATGCTTTGTGATTCTTGAATTTCTTCAAGCTCTACTTTCCTCTCACTGATTCCTTTGGAAATAAAACCCTTTTCTAGGAAAACTCCAGTTCGAGCGACAAACAGTTTGCCCTCAGAAGAATTGTAGAAGTAATACCCTCTTGTTTCTTTAGAATACCCCACAAATAAGAATTTGTCAGATTTGGGCTCAAGCTTTGTTGAAATTTGTCGTTTCACATAAACTTCGCAACCCTAAATCTTCATGTAAGACATATGTGGTTTCTTACCACTCCATATCTCATATGGTGTCTTTTCAACCTTTTTGGATAGAACACGGTTAAGTGTGTAAGCTGCTGTCAATAGTGCATGTCCCCAAAAGGAGTTTGGAAGATCGGCGTGACTCATCATGGATCGGACCATGTCTAACAAGGTTCGGTTTCTTCTCTCAGATACACCGTTCCATTGGGGTGTTCCAGGAGGAGTAAGTTGGGATAGGATCCCACACTCTTTCAGATGGTCATCAAACTCTAGGCTTAAATACTCACCACCTCGATCTGATCGAAAAGTTTTAATATTCTTACCTAGTTGGTTTTGTACTTCATTCTCGAATTCCTTGAACTTTTCAAAGGACTCTGATTTGTGTTTCATGTAATACACATAACCATAGCTACTGAAATCATCACTAAATGTGATGAAGTACTGAAAACCTCCTTTGGATGGTATGCTCAGTGGTCCACATACACCAGTATGTATGAGGGCCAAAAGATCATCATCTCTTTCACCTTTTCCTGTGAATGGAGACTTTGTCATATTTCCAATTAAACAAGGTCCGTATGTCTCATATGATTCATAATCAAAAGAGTCCAAGAGTCCATCTTTATGGAGTTTGGAAATGCGTTTCTCATTTATGTGGCCTAATCGACAATGCCAAAGGTAAGTTGGATTTAACTCATTAGGTTTCATCCTTTTAGTATTAATGTTATAAATAGGCATTTCTAGATCAAGCACATATAGTCCATTGTTCATTTGTGCAGTAGCATAGAATATATCATTCAAATAAATGGAGCAACAATTGTTCTTTATTATAAATGAAAAACCAAACTTGTCTAAACAAGAAACAGAAATGATATTCCTGCTAATTGCAGGAACATAATAACAGTTCTCTAACTGAATTATTAAACCACTAGGTAAAGTCAATACATAAGTTCCTACAGCTAAAGCAGCAACCTTTGCTCCATTGCCAACTCGTAGGTCAACTTCACCTTTTGCCAAATCTCTACTCCTTTTTAACCCCTGCACATTGGTACAAATGTGAAAACCGCATCCAGTATCTAATACCCATGATGCATAAGTAGATAAATTAATTTCAATAACAAAAATACCTGAAGTTGAAGTCTCTACTCCATTATTCTTATCTTCCAGGTACTTTGGGTAGTTTCTCTTCTAGTGTCCGGTCTTACCGTAATGGAAGCAGGTGCCTTCCTTTGTTATGCCTCCACTAGGCTTCAAAGCAGGAGCAGTGGGTTTGGGTTTGACAACTTCCTTTCCTTTCCCTTTATCACCCTGCTTAGTGGGTCTTTTGTTCTGTCTCTTTCCATTTCCGATCATCAGAATGGACTTCCCTTTTGACTTTAGATTTTGCTCAGCAGTTCTTAACATGGCTAGCAGTTCAGGAAGAGATTTATCCATATCATTCATATTGAAATTAAGGACAAATTGACTAAATCTACCTAGGAACTATTACAAGATCAAATCAGTCGCAAGTTCCTTTCCGAGGGGAAAACCCAACCTCTCAAGGTTCTCCATAGACCCAATCATCTTGAGCACATGGGGACCTACAGGGGCTCCCTTACCTATCTTGCCTTGAAAAAGGGATTTTGTAACTTCAAACCTTTCATGACTTGCTTTCTCTTGATATAGCATCTTCAGGTGTTCGATCATATCGAACACTGCCATGTTCTCATGTTGCTTTTGCAACTCTGAGTTCATGGTAGCTAGCATGAGGCAAGCAATTTCATTGGCATCATCGGCATGCTTCTTATAAGCATCTCTTTCTACCTTAGGTGAAGAACTAGGAGGTTCCTCTTCAAGAACAGGTTTCTCCAAGACATACAGCTTTCTATCATGTTTGAGGATAATCCTCAGATTTCGGTGTCAATCCAGAAAATTTGTCCGAGACAATTTTTCCTTGTCAATGATTGATCGCAAAGTTTTGTTAGAGGTGTTTGTTGTCATGGTAATCTACATGAAAATAATGAAAATATAAGTATCAATAACATATTTAATTAGTCCTTTAATTAAATATACTCCCACTATTTTACTCAAAACAAATGACCCTCACCATTTGATTCAGAAAATTCTGTTGGAAGATTTTCTAGTGGGTCGAGATCCACATTTCACTTTGTTTTAAGTCTGCGTATGCGGATTACACAAAACTAGGTTATTTAGGTAGGAACTCCTTCCGATTGTATCTAATACAACTCTCGAATATTTTAGTTAGGTGAATAACTCCTTATTCCAATCCATCACATGGATCATTCCAACTCTTGCTTCTAAACATATATAATTTTATTATAATTTTTTTAGTTAAGTTTGACCCACTGTTTTAGAAATTGGATATTACAATTATCCCATCGCACCTTACTAATAGAGAATATGCACCTCGCATAGGAGAAACCTACATTATTCGAAATTAGTCTTGATGAGTGCTAAAACTTGGAAAGCATAAACTTAATATTTAATTTGAGGGAATTTGCAATTATTCTGATCTCACCGGCTTATTTATCATATAAATCGTCTCTCACATGCATCAACATACATAATCAAACAGTTATGGCCCCTAGCGCAATTGTTCTCCCAAGCCAATAAGAGAACCTAAGCTAACCTAATAGCGATCTAAGCTTCTCCAAGCAAGATCTTCAAGGTTGTCCTCCTTTGATATTGTGTTCTTCTCT
This sequence comes from Lathyrus oleraceus, assembly GCF_024323335.1. Lineage (NCBI taxonomy): Eukaryota > Viridiplantae > Streptophyta > Magnoliopsida > Fabales > Fabaceae > Lathyrus > Lathyrus oleraceus. The sequence goes on along the minus strand of NC_066583.1, from coordinate 557,375,594 downwards.
TTCTTAATAACATTACATTATATAAAATAAACTCGTTTTACATACGAGGGAGTGTGATGAGAAAAGAAGTTACATTAAGAGATTAAAAGAGAGGCGCGACACGCAGGTCGTATTTTAAAATCCCAAAATAAAATAAAGGAAAACTAAGGCCATAACCGATCACCACAACACTATACTAAACACATTGTTATTATTAATTTAAATTCTGTTAATTAATTAAAACCAAATTAAATTTCGGTGACCGATCACACTACGCAGAGTTATCCAGAGGTCCGCCGCCCGGTCAGCAGACGGGGGTTGTAGGGGCAGCGCCTCGACACAAAATTTTAATGAACAATTCATTTGAAATCGGCGTCGTTTTTCGCATCAACACTTGATACTTTAAAGCACAACTCTTGCGCAATCACAACCCTAATCGCATAACTCTTTGACAGCATAACCCTTGTGTCGTCATTAACCCTAATGCACCAATATCAGACCGTCAAACACACCTCGATTGTTAATTCAGTATGATTGATCAACACGTCATTGCTTCACCATACTAATGTCGGATCAAGAAGAAAATGACCATTGATCGCTCAAAGGAAAACAACCATTAAGTGTTTGAATGAACGAAACAGAAACAATATATCATATATACCGTATTTTGCATAAGGATTACTTATATCATATATATAACTTGATCGATCTCAATTGCGTAACCTATGGACGATCGATGTATCGCTGCTTCACCATACTAACATCGGATTCCGAAGCATAGTCAACATTAATCATCCAAATCATACACACATGATGCCAAATTTAATTACTCATTTATTCTTTGATTCATTCTGTATTTTAATCATATTAATACAGAAAATATAGAAAAAAAACAGCTATCAGATGCATGGTTTCGTAAGTGGCTATGATACCACTGAAGCAGAAGGGCGATCCAAAACGCAACGGAATTAAAAAAAATCTCCTTTAGTGATCCTTACGAATGAGTGTAACACCTCAAATTTGCACCTATCATTGTAAATACATTCTCATGTTAGGTCATAGCATAACATGGTCCACTGCATAGCATTGCATTGTCCCATTTGCCTCAAGTGCAAGTCAATCAAGAAATTAGGTCAAACTGGTCAGGAGATCAGTCAACCAAGCAAGCAAGCACAATTCTCAAGGAGCCAAGGCCCTAGGGTTGGTCCAACATGTTCACATGACTTGGGGATCCATTTGAAGTGTTTTGGTCAAGGATTGGATGTTCAGAAGTCATCAGTCAATGCACAATCAGTCAGAAACCCTAAAAGTCAACTGTTGGTCAACTGTGCATTTAATCAGTGATTTGATGATGGAAATTGGTTTGAGGGGTCTCATTCATGTCCATATAGTCCTCATATATCATGTCAAACACCATCATGGAAGAATTTGAAGCCAGATCAGAAATTTCCAAAAATGGAAACTGGACCTGTAATTGAAACCTGCCTAAAATGGAAAGTCTTGATCCTCAAACTTACATCATGATAAAAGCTTCAAATGAATTTTTGCCCAACATGAAAGTTGAAGATCTTGTTCTCCCATTTCCAAAAAGTCCAAGAACTCTCAATTCCCATGTATGGTTGGCAAGTTATGATCGAATCGTTTTCAGAAATTCTTGAACTTCAAAAGGCCATATCTCTCAAACCATTTGGCCAATTTGGGTGGGGTTTTTTCCTACAAGTCACATTTGATCCCCTCTTTCCAAAAATGTAATTTTCATGTACCAAAACTTCACCAATCAAAATGGCCTTTTTGAACTTGCCTTAATTAATTTCAAGTGAGTTGAATTTTGACTTTTCAAAATAATCATTTTTAAACCATTTGGCCAATTGAAATAGTTCAGAAATGTGGTTTTGGTCATGTTACAAAGTCAAATTCGTGCAAGTACATACACCCATGCCAACTTGCTTGAAAATTGGAAAAAAAATACATTTCTCAACAACTCTATCCCACATTTTCATGAAGCTTGATTTGTACCTTTAAACAGAGAATTAAAACATCATTTTCTGTCATTTTACAAACCCTAGCAGCAGACACACATTCAAGACAGAAAAAAACCATTTCTCTCATTTTGCTCATTCTTCCATTTGTGAACTTTCTGTCAAAAAACTCAAAGCACTCGATCTGGCTTTTGCTGCTACATCACATACCACCATTCTTGAGCTCATTGGAATCCTTAAACCACAACTGGAAGCAAGGAAAGCAGCACTGTTTTGATAAGCTCCATCAATGGCAGATTTTGAGTTAAGCCATTTCAAGGGTTGCTGAACCAAGCCAACTTCACCATTCATCATTTGAAGCCTTCTAGCTCATCTGTTTCACTTCAAAACGACCAAACAACCATTGCATCACAACTGTACTTCAACCTTGGTGAGTTTTTCGATTTTCACTATTCTTAAAACTATTACATGCTTTAGAAAGGTCTCTCCATGCTGAGCTTCATGATGTTTTTATTTTTGAAAATGGCTGCTTATTTCTGAAGTTATGTTGTTTTGAAGTTTGGTGATGAAACTTGTTTGTGCTCGATTCTTGAGTTTTGTGATGTTTTAGTGAAAACCAATGATGGATTCATGTTGCTTGTTGTTTGCTGATCATTTTGTGTATGCAATTGCATTTTCTGGAAAAAAATTGTTGAACACGATTTGAAGGTGATGAAGCTTTGCACTGTACATGAACCCTAGTTCCTCATTTTCCAGATTTTTTCCATTTTTCACGTGCATGAGCGTGTGTTACTGTGTCATTAGCCAACAACCAATAGGAACATTTCGTTTGCTTGCCCAAAACGACCGCGTCCCAATTAGTGGATGGTTTATTTACAAGTTTGCCATTCCCGGACCCCATGTCTCATTGAATAATGTTGTTTTATTTATTTATTTCATTTAATTGCTCCATCTTACAAAAATCATAACATCTTCATTTCAAATCCAAATTTCATGGGAATTTTTGCATTGTGTTCATCTGAATCTCTAGTTTTTTATCATGATTTTTCCAGATTTTTTTGATGAGTGGATTTTAATTGGTATGAGGGTTTGTGACATGTATGCATATTTTGTACACTTTGCCAAAACATTTGTGAAATGATGATACTTTATCCAATGGCTCCCAAATTTTTGTGCTTAAACTAGACACACTCATGGTGATTTTGGTGTAGAGTTTGTGAATTTATCATTGCTGGTTTGTGAGTTATGATTTTTTGAATTAGGGTGTGACAATTTGTGTCACACCATTGATGTCCAACTTCATGATTTTCATTACCATGCTTCTTGACCTCCAATTGATCTGATTTTTTGCATGAACCTACTCTTGTATGTCTAGTTTACATGTGAATTTTCTTGGAATTATTTGTGGCATTTCCTAATTGTTTGAGATTTTCTCCCCTGTTTAGTCATATGTTGACTTTTTGTGACACATGTTCCCATCTCATTTGTGAAATTCTCATACTTTATTAGATGGACATGAAATTTTACATGAGATAACTAGACATCCTAATCTTTGCCATGGTTTTAGTCCCATTCATTTATCATACACCATCTCTGACTTATGATTTTTTTAAGTTGATGCATGTTTGGTTGACTTCTTTGTGCATGTTCAAAATTGCTTTGACTTTCTGATTTTCATTGACTGCCTTCCACCTGTCCAAATGAGATGAAATTTGACATGCTTACCATGTTATGGGTTGTGATTGATCATGATTTATTTGGTGATTTTTGGAAATTTTTTATTTTGCTTTTGATGCAAGTCTTGCTGTTGACTCCTATGAGCTTCTGTTTGCTATACCTTGACCTAAATTGTTCATGAAATGATGATAGTGATTGATATGAATGTGAACCCAATTGGTATTGATTCTTGATTGTTTGAACATGATTTTGGATGCTTGCCCTTTGCTGTTTTGACTTTTTCATTCCTTTTTGACCCTAGGCTTGCCCTAGTGGTCCTGTCACTCACTTTTGAGCTTGTGTTTTCAGGTTGACCAACAAATGACCAATGAGACCAATTCTTTTTGATTGAGCTTGCTTGAATATCATTGTTTAACTTGTTTGTTTTGTAGGTGGCTTGGCTCTCAAGCCTTAAGCCCTGTGCCTTGCACATCCATTTGCTTCTGATTAACTGTTGATGTCTGCTTCTTTTTGCTTTGTTTGAAGTTGTATACTAATGTCTGCTTGACTATTTCAGGTGCTTTTAGTTGCTCAGTTCCTTGTGAACTTTTGCTTTGCTTTGCTTGTATAAGCAATTTGCATTGAGGTACATCTTCCTAACTTCATGTAGTCTGGAAGACCTGGCCTGTTACTTGGCCAGGCAACTGTCTGAAGACCTCCTTAAGAGGCAATGTTTGTGACTGTTTACTTTTGTCCTTGCATAGAGTCAAAGACCTCCTAAGTGAAGAGGCAATTGGCAGAACCCAAGGGATATGCAATCTGTCCCCTGCTATTCTGTGTGTCATCTGTTTTGCTCACACCACTGTGTTGATGCATTGTAGATACAAACCCAAGATCTTGTACAATTGTACAGTTGAGTCAGTTTTAAATGTGTAGAAGGGTTCCCACTTTCTGAACCCACACGTTCTTGTCTTAAGCTCTCCCAGGCCAGGGATAAGAGCTGTGAAGTCTTATCTTCACTCACCTTTCATCTGCTTCACCTTAGCCCCTCAATGGCAAGGTTAAGAGCAACATCTACCCAGTTCCAGAGGTTTGTTTGTTGAGGTTGATATGACCCCTCGACTAAAACCTAACCCTTGTTTGAGCCACTTGCTTGTGTATAGCGTGTGCTATCTGTGCTTGTATGTTTGTTTGACTTGCTTCCTGTGCAAGTTAGGGTTAGTTTAGACTTGCTTCCTGTGCAAGTTGGGTTTTGCTTGGCTTGCTCCCTATGCAAGTTAAGTGTGTGTGTGGCTTGCTTCATGTGCAAGTCATGATTAGGATAGTCTGGCTCCCTGTGCCAGTTAGCTAGAAACCTTAACTTAGGGATGATTTTGCATGATAACATCTAGGCTCGAGTCGTAGTCTCCCTAGTTGTGTCTCCCTCTGTTATCTGGTTAGGCTAGTCCTGTATCCCTCTGTAGGGGAACTACGTCGCCCTGATCCTCATACCAGATGAGGTACGTAGGCAGGAGATGAGCTGATCTCTCCGGGCGCCTGTGTCTTTGTTTTGTCTTGTTGTGTGCTTGGAAGCTGATGTAAGTCCATCGAGTGGCATTCGGGTTCCAGTGTGCGTGTGTTTGGTTCGGATGCTGATGTAAGTCCAGTGATTGGCATTCAGGCTCCATGTTTGCCTTCTTGTGTGTGTTTTGGTTCGGATGCTGATGTGAGTCCAGTGATTGGCATTCGGGCTCCACGTTTGTCTTTGCCTAGTTTTGTTTGTGTGCGTGTTAGCCGAGCTACGAATGCTCTGATTCTTCTCTCGTCCGAGAAGATACGTATGCACAGGATGCGATATCCTAGCGAGCATGTGTCGTTTCCCCAGTCCGAACTACTTCGACTCTGATGTCTATGCCTGATAGACTAAGTAGGCCCAGGATGCGATATTCTGCCGAGTCAGTCTCTTTTGTTTTCTTGTGTCTCTTTCAGCCAGTTGTGTGTGTGTGTGAGTGTAGCACCTCAAATTTGCACCCTACCTTTTGTACATACATATTCATATTAGGTCATAACATAACATAGGCCATCGCATAACATTGCATTGTCCATTTGCCCAAGTGCGAGCCCACTGACCATTTGGGTCAAACTGATCAGGAGAATCAGTCAGTCAAGTAAGCGAGTGCCATTTTCATTGGGACAAGGCCATAGGGTGGATTTATCAAGCTCATATGGTCTAAGGATCATTTTGAAATGGTTTGGCCAAAGGTTGGATGCTCAGGAGTCACCAGTCATTGTTCAGTCAACCAGAAACCCTAGAAAGTCAACTGTGGTCAACTGTGCCCGATTTTATGGATTTGAAGGTGGGAAATGGTTTGAAAGGCCTCATTCATGTCTATATGAGTCCCATTTGACATATCAAAGACCAAGGTTGAAGATTGGGAGGTCAGACAGAAAGTTTCCAAAAATAGCAGGTGACCTGTAATTTCAGCTGCCCAAAATGGAAACTTTTTCCCCTCAAAATAACTTCATCATACAAGCTTCAAATGGAATTTTGTCCAACATGAAAGTTGAAGATATTGATCTCACCTTTCCAAAAAGTCCAAGAACTTGAAAATCCAATGCATGGTTTGCAAGATATGGTCAGAGGAATTTCAGAAAAGACCCGTAATCAGGAGGCCATAACTTCCACATGGATTGTCTAAATTGCGAGTTCTTTATATGCACAAACTCCATTTGATATGTGCTTTCATGGTGCATAATTGGATTTTTCCAAAAGTGCTCAATGCAAAAGGCCATTTTTGAAGTGAACTAATTAAAAGTGAGGGGCAAAATGGTCCAAAATGAAAAGTATGAGGAATTTGGACATGAGACCTATGCCATTAGCTTCCAAATGATATTTGCAACTTGTTCAAAAGGAAAAATTGCTGCTACAAGGCTTCGAAGTTTCAAAGGCAAAAGAGGCCAAATGCTTCACATAAGCATTTTTGCTAATTCACTATTTTTGCTTAATTGTGATTATAGTTGGATTAGTGCTTAGTATATAAGTTTAATCCATAACAGAATCACAGGCTAATCACAATTCATCATCTCAACAGAAAATCTCAAGAAAATTTTTCACCACTCTCTCACTTTTTCACTTTGAGCTTTCATCCTTTTTTTCAAAAATTCATCCACAATCCTTCAAGTGTTGCACGAATTCTTGGTGAATTCATCATCCATACTTGTTGTTGAATTTCTGTTTGCAGGTTCTCGGATCAAAAAAAACTCACAAACGCAACTGTAGCAAGAAGGTTCTTCAATGGCAATTGGTAATTCTTGAGGATCCAAGCATCGTCGAGCTAAATCGAACACTCCACGCATCTTCCACAACACTATTCCTCATCTGTTTCTGCAAATCGAGCTCGAAATCGCACGGTTCCGCATTGCTAGCTCCAAGAAAGGTTGGAATCAAAACTCGTAGTTGCTTCGATTTCGTTAGGGATATTGTAGATTGTAGCTCATAGATCATGTATCAATTTGTGGATTGTATTTTCGTTGAGAATTGGCTGCGTAATTCGGATTTTAGTTTCGTCGCCATAACCTATTTTGTTCGATTCATCGCATACATTAACCTCTGGACAAAATCGCTTGCATCTTTGTGATCCTGAAGTCATACCGGTTCCAACGGTGTGCAGATTATTTATTTTTGTTAAGATTCGCTCGAAACCGTTCTTGCCGTTGAAGAACACCTTAGGCCGTGCGAAGAAGATGCAGAAATCTGGAAAATTCTGCGCTAGATCCTGCTTCTTGCATTTTCAATTCAAAAGCTTGTTTACCGCTTGGAATGGACGAATGGCGCGCGGGCACGTCATTAAGTTGAGCGACGCTGTTTTGGTTCTGGATTACATAATTACGATTTCGCCATTCATTCATAATTAATTAAATAAATCCTAATAACTCCTAAACAAATATTCAATAATTATTTAGAAACTTCAAAAAATCACATAATGTTCAATAATAATCCAAATAATTTGAGACCTTTTTTGTTAATCTCCTTTCTTTCTCTACTTTTTTATAGAATAAAAAAATAAAATTGTGCTTGGTAGAAAAGTTAATTGCCATAGAGATGTTCTTAATGTATGCCATTTTCACATGTTGTACCATTTTAATTATGAAATCACCATGCTAGATCCAAATGGATTGAAATTTTAGGTGTAGATTCCTGACACTCTCCTGGAATTTTTGGCATAGGTTTTATAATTTTTGGCCTTCTGGTTTTTTATATATGATTTATTGAACTTGAGTGTGGAAATATGTGACACAATGTGATATGCTGAGTTCCCTGATTTTTTTGCCATGCTTCCCTTTGGCCAATAGCCTTAATTTTTTGCATGTAGCACATTTGATATGTTAACATTCAGTGTGATTTTTCGTGGATTTTTATAATCCATTTCCTAATTGATTAGAATTTTTGCTTGCTGCCTAGCATTTTAGGACTTTACTTGTGTAACCTTTTGTGTATATGTTGCCAAATCTTCATCCTTAACCCTCTGGACATGAAAATTGATAGAGTAGTTCCTGACATGTTAAGCTACAATTTAGCTTTGGTCCTACTAATTTCCCATTTACCATCACTGTTTACCATCGGATTGAAGTTAATGTACATTTTGTAGCTCCATTTGATTGTGTTTTTGCATGCTTAGACATGTTGAATTAATTCCCATTGTTCCATTAGTCCAAATTGCTTGAAAATTGACATGTAGCTTGTTGAAGGTCCTCTGTTTAGGATACAATTTTTGTGGAATTTTCCATGCTGTTTTGGTATTTACTTGAGTTTGATCTTGCTGGTTGCTCTTATATGATCCATGTTTGTTCACTTTGCCTTACATGTTGCATAGATTGAGATGTGTACATAGTTTGGATATGGGACCAATTGGGATCCCTTTGTTATTGAAATAGCTTGACTTTGATCATGAATTGGTTGCTGTTTTAGGATTTTTCCTTCTTTTGGACCCTAGGCTAGTCCTAGTGGTCTTGTCACTTACATTTGAACTTGTCTTTGGCTTTTCAGGTTAAGAGGTTAAGGCTTAAGGATATTGTTTCACATTTGGGATATTTTGCTTGATACTTGTAAACTAATGTGGCTGTTTTGTAGGATGTTGGTCCACATGGACTTGTGCTATGCACATCATTGGGATTGTTAATTGGTCATTATATTGTTGTCTGATTATGAATGGGATGCTGATTCTGTTTGACTTTTGCACAGGTACACTTAGTTGCTCAGTTCTCTTAAGAACTTGCATTGCTTTGCTTATAAGCAATTAGCATTGAGGTATTGCACCTTCTTCTTCATGTAGTCTGGAGACCCGGCTGTTATTTGGCCGGGCAAACTGTCTGAAGTCCTCCTTAAGAGGCAATGCTTGTGTATGTTTATATTTGTCCCAAGCAGGAAAAGTCCTCATTTGAGGCAATTGGTGGAAGGTAGGGATAAGCAATCTATCCCCCACTATTCTGTGAGTCTTCTCCTTGCTCCCATTACATGGTTGTAGCATTGAGATCCAAGTCCAAGATCTTGTACATTGTACAGTCGAGTCTATGTCCTGAGCGTAGAAGGGTCCCCCCATTCTGGACCCACGCTCCTTTGTCTGATGCTCTCTCTGACCAGAGATAGAAGCAATGAGGCACACCCCTCATCACCTTTCATCTGGCTTCACCTTAGCCCCTCAATGGCAAGGTTAAGAGCTAACCTGACCCCGATACAGAGGCTTGTTTGTTGAGGTTGATATGACCCCTCGACTAAAGCCTAACCCTGATGTTTGAGCCCCTTGTTGGTGTGTTTATTTCATGCTGTATATGTTTGTGTGGTGTGATTGTATCCCCTAGGTTTGCTAGACTCCGCGTAGTCTCGTTTGCATGTCAATTAAGGTAGCACGGTTCCTTCGTATAGGACTTCCTTTCTTGCTTGAGCTTTCCTAAAACACAAACAAACATTATCCCCTCTTAAGGATACGTCAACTCCTTCTACCACAGGTGAGTAAGTCTCCAAAGGTCGAGCATCCGGTAGATTGCGTAGTGACGTTGTCCACTTAAAAAACACAAACCAACAGGAATAGTTTAGCCGAACTACGGCAACTCTGATTCTCATGTCCAGATGAGATACGTAGGCACGAGACGCGATGTCTTGTCGAGTTTGACTAACAACTAACACTAATTCTTTTCTCTCGCCCTCGTTGCGATTGAGACCTTCCCTTTCTCTTGCCCTAGTTGCAATCGAGACCCTTCTTTTTCCTGTGTTGGTGTTAGGAGGTGGATGTAAGCCCAGCGATTGGCATTCCACATCCTGTGTCTTGTTGTGTGCTTGGAAGCTGATGTAAGTCCATCGAGTGGCATTCGGGTTCCAGTGTGCGTGTGTTTTGGTTCGGATGCTGATGTAAGTCCAGTGATTGGCATTCAGGCTCCACGTTTGCCTTTGCCTGCGTTTGTTTGTGTGCGTGTTAGCCGAGCTACGGATGCTCTGATTCTCCTTCGTCCAAAGGAGATACGTATGCATAGGATGCGATATCCTAGCGAGCATGTGTCGTTTCCCCAGTTCGAACTACTTAGACTCTGATGTCTATGCTTGATAGACTAAGTAGGCCCAGGATGCGATATCCTGCCGAGTCAGTTTCAGTCTGTTTCTTGTGTCTCTTTCAGCCAGTTGTGTGTGTTTGAGCAGTGTTTTAGCAACCATTTCCCTTCCTATTGTGCGTGGATCCCGTCGAGTACGACGGATGCGTAGGGGTGCTAATACCTTCCCTTCGCATAACCGACTCCCGATCCCATTCTCTTTGGTCGCGAGACCACGCTTTTTCCAGGTTTACTCTGAGCGTTTCCTTTCCCTCTTTTGGGATAAATAACGCACGGTGGCGGCTCTGTTGTTCTTGTTTTCCCGCCGGTTTTTCGCGTAATGCGACAGCTGGCGACTCTGCTGGGGACACTAGAGAAGTTGACCTGTGCTGGTCCTTCTTCCCTAAGCGAGTCTCTCCTAGCGCTCTCTAGGTTAGGGCTTTGGTTGCTATCTGCTGTTGTTTATTGCATTCATTTCATTTATTGTTTGCATTTATTATTTGCATTTATGTTTGCATGCATCATACTATCATTGAGTTGTTCTCTGTGCAGGTGGTTCCTCTGTTTGGGGTGGGTGTTCTGAGTGGGGCTAAAACCCAGGCCCGAGTATACACCTAGGATTAGTGTGGTCTCATGTTGCCTCCTTCATGTTAGGTCAACATGTGCCTGGCAACATGATGTACCACAAGCCGGACGAGGTTCATTTGATAGTGCTTGCCTCTGTGGGTATTCCATTTTGGTTGAGTTACTTCATCTGAACTGTTGGCTGAGATGAGGGCAAACATGGCCCAGTTCATGACCATGATGCAAGGGGTCGTTCAGGGGCAAGAGGAGCTGCGAGCCTTAGCCCAGAGACAGGAAGCCATGATTCTACCACCCAGTCGCGCTTCACCAGAGGGGGTCCCCGTTAATGATCAAATTGCTGCTGTCACTATTCCCGTCAACAACTACGACGTGGATGATGATTTGAGGGGTATCATAATCAATGGACAACCTCTTGCTACAGAAACTGTTAATGTCAGAGCAACCCGTACTCCGGTTCGCCATTGTGGCTCTTCAAGTTCGTTGAATTCTAAGAAGCCATTCTCTGGGGCACCCAAAAGGGGAGAGAGTGAAACAAATGATGTGCACCGGCGAGGGAGTGCGAACAGAGGACAATATCGTCAAGCTGCCGCTGTGACTATTCCAGCAACCCAACAGCAACAGGGAAGGCCAACTCAGCGGTATCAACATCAGCAACATCGTCCGCAACAGCAGGCTTACCAGCCTCTCTATGATAATCAAGCCGGTACAAGTAATGAGAGGAAGAGGGTCATTTTTGATCTGATCCCTATGTCTTACGCAGAGCTGTATCCCTCGTTGATAGAGCGGAACCTGATTACTCCCAGAGACCCGCCGGCTATACCCGTCAACCCTCGGTGGTGGTATAGGCCTGAGCAGCATTGTGTGTATCATTCGGGTGCTCCTGGTCATGATGTGGATAGTTGCTTTCAGTTGAAAATGAAGGTTCAAGACCTCGTGCAGTCAGGTGTTCTGAACTTTGAAGACTTGGGTCCCCGTGTTAATCAAGCTTGAAGATAACAAGTCGCGGGCTGGCGTTGGCTTTTCTCCTGAGGTCTTCAACAAAGAGGGTTGATCAAAAGCAGAAGCTACTAATGCAAGAGATTCTGACAGTTGTTATCCCTGGTGGGATCTATCACAATTGGGTCACTGTGGGCGTTCCTACAGTTGTTCATAAGTCAGAGTAATAATCACTTTGTTTAAAAACCCTTCTCCCATGCCAAAAGGAGAAGTGATGACATTGTTGGCAACATTTTGTGCAATGATATTTTCATTCAAGTAAATGCATGTTAAACATTTGTTTTTCCAATTGTTTTCCCTTTTCGCTTTTTACATGAAATTGGTGATCACAAAAAACCCTAAAAACAGGAATAAAATCAATCTTTTCATCTGCATAACGATTGTCTTGTTTGTTTTCCAAAAAGTTTTTCATATCGAAATCATTATGCAGGTTGTTTCTCAAACCCATTGAACATAATGATCGGACGTCATCTCCCAATTTTGAATTCCCTGTATTCGAAGTAGAAGAAGATGATGTTGAAGGGATTCCTGAAGAGATTTCCCGACTTCTTGAGCAAGAAAAGAAGATCACTCAGCTGCATCTCGAGAATCAGCAGAACAGCCAACTGGGGCATCAAAAAAAAAATCAATCAAAAAAAAAAAAACAAAGAAAGAAAGAAAGGGTGCAAAAGAAATCAAAAGAAATCAAAAGCAAAATCAAAAGAAAAAACAAAGGAAAAATAGCACCCTCAAAGTCCCAAGTTGACTGATGCTGAATTCGATCGAAAAGAAGAGATTAACTGCCAGGTGTCATGGTCAGTTATATCAGTAGAGAGTGACAAAAGCATTCGACTAGAAGGTCGAGTCTCGAGTTCTGAGAAAATGACCTTGTGCTCAAGAAAGTCTTGTCTTTCGTGCCCGATTCCAGGGGCAAGTGGACTCCAAGCTATGAACGTCCATATGTTTTCAAGAGAGCCTTTTCAGGCGGTGCTTTGACACTTACAGCAATGGATGAAGAAGTTCACTCGTCCTGTGAATCCAGATGCAGTCAAGAAATACTTAGCCTAAACAAAAAAAAAGCAAAACAGCTCGCTAAGTTGAACACCCCAAAGGGTAACTTAGGCAAAAAGGAGCGTCTCGGTGGATTGAAAACCCGAAAGGGCGATCCAGGCAAAAGTTAGAGACATTGAAAAAATAATTTGCATCTCGCTAGATTGAGCACCTCACACCGGGGCAATCTAGGCAAAAATTAGGGATTTGGCAAGTAACTGCATCTTGACAAGACCGTGTTCTATATCTGTCATCCGCCAGGAATTCTCTATGCGTCGTCGACCGAAGCTCCGAATACATCGAGATTCAGAATGGTAGAGGAAAGGTCATTATGTTCAATGTAGCCCTCTCCAATATATATCACCGATTTCAAACTTGTACAGATCTATGGAGTCTCGCCCTTTGCAGACTACCATTCCATCACATCGATTTGAGCTTTTACCCCATTATTTGCACTCTTATTTGTTTCAACTCAACAAATGTTTTGCATGTTTTAATTGATAAAGTATCATTGTTTTCAAAATAAACAAAAAATTTCACAAAATTGTTCTTAAACAAAGTGAACATTCACAATGATGAAAGGATACTTAGGAGACCCGCAGTGCTCTCCCAAGGGTGGTATGATTACCGACGGGTAAGACAGTCGTTCGTATCTCGAGCATAACTGTATCTTTGTCCTGTAGAACCTTTTCATGGTCTCTCCTCAGCGAGGTTGCTCAGTGCAGTGTTGGTTGAAGTTGTTCATCTTCACGTCCCCGACAGTGCAACATGTTTTCTCCAAGTCTCTGTTAGCCCTATGGTGGGGCATCCCTAATAGAGCGCTGTTTGAGCCCTATCGTGGGGCATCCCCAGCAAGGTTGTTGTTTTGGACATTATCGTGGGCCAGTTCTCAAGCAGTAGGTGTACTGAAGACTTCAATTTTCGTCTCTCCAGCAGAGCAGTCTTCTCCTCTCCCTGGCACGGATGCTTTTCTAACGATTCGGTATTTGGAGGATTGACGTCTCAGTATTCCGTCATTTTCTCAGGTAGGTCCTCAGCAGAGTGGTTAACATGAGGAACTTCATCAATGCCTATCTATTTTCACCAGAGGTCTGGCTGATTCTTGGTATCTCTGTTCTCCAGCATGAGTGAGAAGTCAGTGCTCTCCCTACAGAGATTTCATCAAGCAGATTTCCTCAGCAGAGTCTCCCCACAGAGTGGAGTATTTGATCAGTGGGCTCCCTAGCGGGGTTTTCATTCACTTTGCATTTTGCATGTAGTGATCATTGCATCCTCAAATCGCGTAGCATTTCCATTCATAATGGAGCATTACGCCATAGAAAAATTCAAACATATGCATTCATGTGTTAACCCGATCAGACCGTCTCCCCGGCAGAGGCAGCTTCTTGTTCGACGTCTGTACAGCGCTTTCGCTACAGTTGCTCCTGACGGCACTCAGGATTGGTACCCCCAGAGAGGTTTATTTCCTCATCCGTGGTGAAAGAAAAACCTGGTTCTACCCAGTAGCCTCCTAGTAGATGTGGGTGTGTCTGATCTCTCCATGTAGAGTCTACCCCTTAAGCAGAAAGTGTCCATCCTTTCCTGCCATTTCCCCACTGAGATACATCCTCGTGGATGACGGTTGCTTCCGTTCCCTCCCTAATGGGATGGGTTTTCCCTATTGAGTTCTTTCCTCATTAGGATGAGTCTTGATTCAGTTTGCCTTTTTGGATCGATCCTAAATTGGCTTCTTGTTGACTGTCTCTTGTGTTGCCCTGGGGCATGAATGAATAGTGGCTCACTAACCGGTACTCATTCATCTTATCCTCAGCGGAATTTGTGGGCTGCTACCTACAAACCGGTAGTTGTAAGTCCTATCTTTGTGGTTTTCTACCCAACCGGTAGTTGTAAAATCCCACTTTCATCCCCTAGCAGAGGCAACCTTTGTGGTTCATTCTGTTTGTGGGCTTCTACCTGCAAACCGGTAGTTGTAAGTCCTATCTTTGTGGTTTTCTACCCAACCGGTAGTTGTAAAATCCCACTTTCATCCCCTTGGTGGAGTTAACCCTATGTGCTCATCTTATCGATGACTGGTTACTTTTCCGTGGTTTTCTGCCTACTAACCGGTAGATGTAATCCCCTCTTTGCAGTTATCAGTACCCAGTTGGCGGCATTGATATTCTTTTCCCCTGGATACTTGCCTTTATCAAGCAGTATTGTCCCCAGTGGGTTTTCCCCTTTCTTTTGGGTACTTGCTCCGAGTTAGCAACTTTATCCTCTGTTGATTGGTCATCTTTGCATACCTATTCCTGGTACCCCGATGCCTTTCTTTTCGGTCGTTTATCCATCTAACAACCTACAACCCGGTTATGGATAATCTTCCATGCGAGTGTGTTATCTACGTTTTGACGGCTATAGATAATATGTCTCATGCACTCTCTGGTCAGTCTTTTGATTGTTTTCTCCAGCAGAGTAAGATTCGTATTCCTTGTGGAATCGAATTTCCATCCTCTAACAAGTTTGCCTTCGCTTTCTTCAGGATGATGTCGGTTGATTTGTCCATCTAACAACCTCAACCCGGTTATGGATAATCTTCCATGCGAGTATGTTATCTACGTTCTGACGGCTATAGATAATATGTCTCATGCACTCTCTGGTCAGTCTTTTGATTGTTTTCTCCAGCAGAGTAAGATTCGTATTCCTTGTGGAATCGAATTTCCATCCTCTAACAAGTTTGCCTTCGCTTTCTTCAGGATGATGTCGGTTGATTTGTCCATCTAACAACCTCAACCCGGTTATGGATAATCTTCCATGCGAGTATGTTATCTACGTTCTGACGGCTATAGATAATATGTCTCATGCACTCGTTGGTCAGTCTTTTGATTGTTTTCTCCAGCAGAGTAAGATTCGTATTCCTTGTGGAGTCGAATTTCCATCCTTTAACAAGTTTGCTTTCGCTCTCTTCAGGATGATCTCGGTCGATTTATCCACCTAACAACCTACAACCCGGTTATGGATAATCTTCCCTGCGAGTCTATTATCTATGTTTTGACGGCTATAGATAATACGTCTCATGCGCTCTTGGGTCGAAGTCGTCCTCCCCAGTCGAGTAAGATTCGTATTCCTTGTGGAATCGAATGTCCATCCTTTAACAAGACTGCTTTTCTAGCCCTCTTCAGGATGTTGAGTGTTTTGGAACACAAACCAATTCACGCTTTGGTCGGTCACCTGTTTCATACCTACAACCCGGTATCCTTGGTGTTCCTTCCTGTTTGCTCGCTGTCGTGACCTTGTTCCCCGGTGAGATCCCCTGCAAGTGTTTAGCCTTGCCCTGTCATCTTGTAGATGTCAGTATCCCGTTAGCACCCGCGTGTGTTATTTCTTTGGTGTCGGTAAACACCATCTTTCGGTGATTTCCCAGTCATGCGTAGTGTCTGGTCTTCTTTGGTGTCGGTAAACACCATCTTTCGGTGCTTTCCCAGTCATGCGTAGTGTCTGGTATTCTTTGGTGTCGGTAAACATCATCTTTCGATGTGCGTAACGTCGTCCCTTCCCTAGTGAAGTTCCTCCTCTCCGTTGGTGTCGATAAACGTCGAGTTTTTCCTATGCGTCCGTTGGCGTATAGTTGATATCTTTCCCCACAGGGTCGTCCCCAGAAGAATCCTCCTCTCCGTTGGTGTCGATAAACGTCGAGTTTTTCCTAGCCGTCCGCTGACGTCTAGTTGTTTATTCCCCACAGATCATTTGGTAATGCCTTATGATTCCCCTCAGATTCCTCCTCTCCGTTGGTGTCGATAAACGTCGAGTTTTTCCTATTCGTCCTATGACCTCTAGTTGTACCCTCCCCCAAGTGGATTTACCTCCCCGTTGGTTTCGATAAACGTCGAGTTTTTCTCATTCGTCCGATGACGTTTGATTGTATACCCTATTCCCAGTCATTCATTAATGTCTGGTCGATTTCCCAGCCAGAATCCCCAGTAGACGTCCTATTTGGTGTCCGGTTGTGGTCTACCTTTCGTCCTATGACGTCTGGTTGAGTTTTCTCCTTCTCCGTTGGTGTCGATAAACGTTGAGTCTCCCTTTCGTCCTATGACGTCTGGTTGAGTTTTCTCCTTCTCCGTTGGTGTCGATAAACGTTGAGTCTCCCTTTCATCCTATGACGTCTGGTTGAGTTTTCTCCTTCTCCGTTGGTGTCGATAAACGTCGAGCTTCGCCCTTTCGTCCTATGACGTCTGGTCGAGTCTTCCCATTCATCCTATGATGTCTGGTTACCTCTCCGTTGGTCTTGGTAAACGTTGAGTTTTTCTCATTACGTCCGCTGACGTATGGTTGTATCTCTTTTTCCATTCATTCATTAATGATTGGTTACCTCTCCGTTGGTCTTGGTAAACGTGGAGTTTTTCCCCATTTCGTCCGCTGACGTATGGTTGTATCCCTCTTTCCATTCATTCATTAATGATTGGTTACCTCTCCGTTGGTCTTGGTAAACGTTGAGTTTTTCCCCATTACGTCCGTTGACGTATGGTTGTATCCTTTCCTGGTTATCCCCAGTAGAGTTGATTTACCTCTCCGTTGGTCTTGGTAAACATGGAGTTTTTCCCCATTTCGTCCGCTGACGTATGGTTGTCACTATCCTTCCAGTCATTCATTAATGATTGGTTACCTCTCCGTTGGTTTTGGTAAACGTTGAGTTTTTCCCATTGCGTCCGCTGACGTATGGTTGTATCCTTTCCTGGTTATCCCCAGTAGAGTTGATTTTACCTCTCCGTTGGTTTTGGTAAACGTTGAGTTTTTCCTAGTTGTCTGTTGGCGTCTAGTTGAGATGATTTCTGATCCCAGTCATCGTGTGTCGATGTCTGGATGTGCTTGTACCTCTGGAAAAAAAAAACAATAAAAACAAGAAAACAGAAAATTTCCCAGCAGTGTGCAAATTTCTACGGTTCTTGGTATTCAATCCCTGTTTACCCTGAAAGTCTGACAGCCGTTGCTCTCATCCATTCGGGTTCCCAGTTGATTGAATAGGGGCAGCTGTAGCACCTCAAATTTGCACCCTACCTTTTGTACATACATATTCATATTAGGTCATAACATAACATAGGCCATCGCATAACATTGCATTGTCCATTTGCCCAAGTGCGAGCCCACTGACCATTTGGGTCAAACTGATCAGGAGAATCAGTCAGTCAAGCAAGCGAGTGCCATTTTCATTGGGACAAGGCCATAGGGTGGATTTATCAAGCTCATATGGTCTAAGGATCATTTTGAAATGGTTTGGCCAAAGGTTGGATGCTCAGGAGTCACCACTCATTGTTCAGTCAACCAGAAACCCTAGAAAGTCAACTATGGTCAACTGTGCCTGATTTTATGGATTTGAAGGTGGGAAATGGTTTGAAAGGCCTCATTCATGTCTATATGAGTCCCATTTGACATATCAAAGACCAAGGTTGAAGATTGGGAGGTCAGACAGAAAGTTTCCAAAAATAGCAGGTGACCTGTAATTTCAGTTGCCCAAAATGGAAACTTTTTCCCCTCAAAATAACTTCATCATACAAGCTTCAAATGGAATTTTGTCCAACATGAAAGTTGAAGATATTGATCTCACCTTTCCAAAAAGTCCAAGAACTTGAAAATCCAATGCATGGTTTGCAAGATATGGTCAGAGGAATTTCAGAAAAGACCCGTAATCAGGAGGCCATAACTTCCACATGGATTGTCTAAATTGCGAGTTCTTTATATGCACAAACTCCATTTGATATGTGCTTTCATGGTGCATAATTGGATTTTTCCAAAAGTGCTCAATGCAAAAGGCCATTTTTGAAGTGAACTAATTAAAAGTGAGGGGCAAAATGGTCCAAAATGAAAAGTATGAGGAATTTGGACATGAGACCTATGCCATTAGCTTCCAAATGATATTTGCAACTTGTTCAAAAGGAAAAATTGCTGCTACAAGGCTTCGAAGTTTCAAAGGCAAAAGAGGCCAAATGCTTCACATAAGCATTTTTGCTAATTCACTATTTTTGCTTAATTGTGATTATAGTTGGATTAGTGCTTAGTATATAAGTTTAATCCATAACAGAATCACAGGCTAATCACAATTCATCATCTCAACAGAAAATCTCAAGAAAATTTTTCACCATTCTCTCACTTTTTCACTTTGAGCTTTCATCCTTTTTTTCAAAAATTCATCCACAATCCTTCAAGTGTTGCACGAATTCTTGGTGAATTCATCATCCATACTTGTTGTTGAATTTCTGTTTGCAGGTTCTCGGATCAAAAAAAACTCACAAACGCAACTGTAGCAAGAAGGTTCTTCAATGGCAATTGGTAATTCTTGAGGATCCAAGCATCGTCGAGCTAAATCGAACACTCCACGCATCTTCCACAACACTATTCCTCATCTGTTTCTGCAAATCGAGCTCGAAATCGCACGGTTCCGCACTGCTAGCTCCAAGAAAGGTTGGAATCAAAACTCGTAGTTGCTTCGATTTCGTTAGGGATATTGTAGATTGTAGCTCATAGATCATGTATCAATTTGTGGATTGTATTTTCGTTGAGAATTGGCTGCGTAATTCGCGATTTTAGTTTCGTCGCCATAACCTATTTTGTTCGATTCATCGCATACATTAACCTCTGGACAAAATCGCTTGCATCTTTGTGATCCTGAAGTCATACCGGTTCCAACGGTGTGCAGATTATTTATTTTTGTTAAGATTCGCTCGAAACCGTTCTTGCCGTTGAAGAACACCTTAGGCCGTGCGAAGAAGATGCAGAAATCTGGAAAATTCTGCGCTAGATCCTGCTTCTTGCATTTTCAATTCAAAAGCTTGTTTACCGCTTGGAATGGACGAATGGCGCGCGGGCACGTCATTAAGTTGAGCGACGCTGTTTTGGTTCTGGATTACATAATTACGATTTCGCCATTCATTCATAATTAATTAAATAAATCCTAATAACTCCTAAACAAATATTCAATAATTATTTAGAAACTTCAAAAAATCACATAATGTTCAATAATAATCCAAATAATTTGAGACCTTTTTTGTTAATCTCCTTTCTTTCTCTACTTTTTTATAGAATCAAAAAATAAAATTGTGCTTGGTAGAAAAGTTAATTGCCATAGAGATGTTCTTAATGTATGCCATTTTCACATGTTGTACCATTTTAATTATGAAATCACCATGCTAGATCCAAATGGATTGAAATTTTAGGTGTAGATTCCTGACACTCTCCTGGAATTTTTGGCATAGGTTTTATAATTTTTGGCCTTCTGGTTTTTTATATATGATTTATTGAACTTGAGTGTGGAAATATGTGACACAATGTGATATGCTGAGTTCCCTGATTTTTTTGCCATGCTTCCCTTTGGCCAATAGCCTTAATTTTTTGCATGTAGCACATTTGATATGTTAACATTCAGTGTGATTTTTCGTGGATTTTATAATCCATTTCCTAATTGATTAGAATTTTTGCTTGCTGCCTAGCATTTTAGGACTTTACTTGTGTAACCTTTTGTGTATATGTTGCCAAATCTTCATCCTTAACCCTCTGGACATGAAAATTGATAGAGTAGTTCCTGACATGTTAAGCTACAATTTAGCTTTGGTCCTACTAATTTCCCATTTACCATCACTGTTTACCATCGGATTGAAGTTAATGTACATTTTGTAGCTCCATTTGATTGTGTTTTTGCATGCTTAGACATGTTGAATTAATTCCCATTGTTCCATTAGTCCAAATTGCTTGAAAATTGACATGTAGCTTGTTGAAGGTCCTCTGTTTAGGATACAATTTTTGTGGAATTTTCCATGCTGTTTTGGTATTTACTTGAGTTTGATCTTGCTGGTTGCTCTTATATGATCCATGTTTGTTCACTTTGCCTTACATGTTGCATAGATTGAGATGTGTACATAGTTTGGATATGGGACCAATTGGGATCCCTTTGTTATTGAAATAGCTTGACTTTGATCATGAATTGGTTGCTGTTTTAGAATTTTTCCTTCTTTTGGACCCTAGGCTAGTCCTAGTGGTCTTGTCACTTACATTTGAACTTGTCTTTGGCTTTTCAGGTTAAGAGGTTAAGGCTTAAGGATATTGTTTCACATTTGGGATATTTTGCTTGATACTTGTAAACTAATGTGGCTGTTTTGTAGGATGTTGGTCCACATGGACTTGTGCTATGCACATCATTGGGATTGTTAATTGGTCATTATATTGTTGTCTGATTATGAATGGGATGCTGATTCTGTTTGACTTTTGCACAGGTACACTTAGTTGCTCAGTTCTCTTAAGAACTTGCATTGCTTTGCTTATAAGCAATTAGCATTGAGGTATTGCACCTTCTTCTTCATGTAGTCTGGAGACCCGGCTGTTATTTGGCCGGGCAAACTGTCTGAAGTCCTCCTTAAGAGGCAATGCTTGTGTATGTTTATATTTGTCCCAAGCAGGAAAAGTCCTCATTTGAGGCAATTGGTGGAAGGTAGGGATAAGCAATCTATCCCCCACTATTCTGTGAGTCTTCTCCTTGCTCCCATTACATGGTTGTAGCATTGAGATCCAAGCCCAAGATCTTGTACATTGTACAGTTGAGTCTATGTCCTGAGCGTAGAAGGGTCCCCCCATTCTGGACCCACGCTCCTTTGTCTGATGCTCTCTCTGACCAGAGATAGAAGCAATGAGGCACACCCCTCATCACCTTTCATCTGGCTTCACCTTAGCCCCTCAATGGCAAGGTTAAGAGCTAACCTGACCCCGATACAGAGGCTTGTTTGTTGAGGTTGATATGACCCCTCGACTAAAGCCTAACCCTGATGTTTGAGCCCCTTGTTGGTGTGTTTATTTCATGCTGTATATGTTTGTGTGGTGTGATTGTATCCCCTAGGTTTGCTAGACTCCGCGTAGTCTCGTTTGCATGTCAATTAAGGTAGCACGGTTCCTTCGTATAGGACTTCCTTTCTTGCTTGAGCTTTCCTAAAACACAAACAAACATTATCCCCTCTTAAGGATACGTCAACTCCTTCTACCACAGGTGAGTAAGTCTCCAAAGGTCGAGCATCCGGTAGATTGCGTAGTGACGTTGTCCACTTAAAAAACACAAACCAACAGGAATAGTTTAGCCGAACTACGGCAACTCTGATTCTCATGTCCAGATGAGATACGTAGGCACGAGACGCGATGTCTTGTCGAGTTTGACTAACAACTAACACTAATTCTTTTCTCTCGCCCTCGTTGCGATTGAGACTTTCCCTTTCTCTTGCCCTAGTTGCAATCGAGACCCTTCTTTTTCCTGTGTTGGTGTTAGGAGGTGGATGTAAGCCCAGCGATTGGCATTCCACATCCTGTGTCTTGTTGTGTGCTTGGAAGCTGATGTAAGTCCATCGAGTGGCATTCGGGTTCCAGTGTGCGTGTGTTTTGGTTCGGATGCTGATGTAAGTCCAGTGATTGGCATTCAGGCTCCACGTTTGCCTTTGCCTGCGTTTTTGTTGTGTGCGTGTTAGCCGAGCTACGGATGCTCTGATTCTCCTTCGTCCAAAGGAGATACGTATGCATAGGATGCGATATCCTAGCGAGCATGTGTCGTTTCCCCAGTTCGAACTACTTAGACTCTGATGTCTATGCTTGATAGACTAAGTAGGCCCAGGATGCGATATCCTGCCGAGTCAGTTTCAGTCTGTTTCTTGTGTCTCTTTCAGCCAGTTGTGTGTGTTTGAGCAGTGTTTTAGCAACCATTTCCCTTCCTATTGTGCGTGGATCCCGTCGAGTACGACGGATGCGTAGGGGTGCTAATACCTTCCCTTCGCATAACCGACT
The DNA here is from genome assembly GCF_024323335.1 of Lathyrus oleraceus. Classification (NCBI taxonomy): domain Eukaryota; kingdom Viridiplantae; phylum Streptophyta; class Magnoliopsida; order Fabales; family Fabaceae; genus Lathyrus; species Lathyrus oleraceus. Next base: position 557,353,023 of record NC_066583.1, on the reverse strand, counting down.
CCCGATCCCATTCTCTTTGGTCGCGAGACCACGCTTTTTCCAGGTTTACTCTGAGCGTTTCCTTTCCCTCTTTTGGGATAAATAACGCACGGTGGCGGCTCTGTTGTTCTTGTTTTCCCGCCGGTTTTTCGCGTAATGCGACAGTGAGCAGTGTTTTTAGCAACCAATATTCTTTCCTTTTGTGCGTGGATCCCGTAGAGTACTACGGATGCGTAGGGGTGCTAATACCTTCCCTTCGCATAACCGACTCCCGAACCCATTCTCTTTGGTCGCGAGACCATGTTCTTTCCAGGTTTACTTCGAGCGTTTCCTTTCCCTCTTTTGGGATAAATAACGCACGGTGGCGGCTCTGTTGTTCTTGTTTTCCCGCCGGTTTTTCGCGTGATGCGACAGCTGGCGAATCTGCTGGGGACTAGAGAAGTTGACCTGTGCTGGTCCATCTTCCCTAAGCGAGTCTCTCCTAGCGTTCTCTAGGTTAGGGTTTTGGTTGCTGTTTGCTGTTGTATTTATTGCATTCATTTATTTATTGTTTGCATTTATGTGTGCATTAATGTTTGCATTCATTCATATTCATCTGGCTGGTTGTCTGTTTCTCTCTGTTGGGGTGGAAGTTACATGAGGTAAAAGGCCCAATACCCAGGCTATGAGTGAAATCTAGGATACTTAGGAATAGAGTGATTCATGGGAAGCGGGTGGTATTGCGCCACTTAGCGGAACATTAATATCACGAGCAGTTCAGACCCTGGTGGGACATTATCGTTACATACTTCGGGTGTGTATATGATGATGTTCTGCGAAAGGTTATCTATGCTGCGTTTCTCTCGACCTTACCCTGGCCTAGACGACACCCGTGAGTGGGGAGGGAATGATCATTATTACAGGTACAGTTGGTGACTTGTTGGTGACTTGTGATCCTGTTGGTGACTATTGGTTCAGAATTTTGGGGTCTCAGATGACTTTGGGTTTCAGATAAATATGTGGTTCCGAGTTCAAGCCGAAGCTTTGATCCTGTGTTCTGAGAGACACAGCCAACCAGTCGAGTCTGCATCATTTGCATCATAGCATATTTATTTTTCAAAAGAAACGCAATAAAAAAAAAGATACAAAAAAAAAGGGAAAAAAAAACTAATCCCTGCATGCATATCATTTCTCAGGTACATTCCAGAGCTTGTTCACTGATAGAGATGGCAACAATCCCAGAGTTGAAGCGGAAGACTTGTTCCTACAGCTTTCACCGTGAACCTTTGACGTCTCTGATTGAGTTGAGCAACCTTATGACCAGTGGTAACCAGAAGGGGTTTGTTGACCAGTATGGAGATATTCTGACACTGTTGAAGATGGTAGTCGATCCGGTGCCGTTGCAAACTCTTCTACAGTTCTACGACCCAGAGCTTCATTGTTTCACCTTTCAAGATTATCAGTTGGCGCCTACTCTTGAGGAGTACTCCATTCTGCTGAGTGTCCCGGTCCGGTACCAGGTTCCTTTCTTGGATGTGCCCAAGGAGGTTGATTTCAGAGCTGTTGCCAGAGCTCTCCATTTGGGTATCAAGGAAGTCAGCGATAGTTGGAAGTCCAGTGGGGATGTTGTAGGATTGCCTTTGAAGTTTCTGTTGAGGCCAGCTATCAGAAGAAGATCAGAGACTTGGAGAAGCAACTCAGAGATAAGGACATCCAGTTGAAGAAGGAAGTAGACTTGAGACAGGCATCAGAGAACCACCTTGGAAGAGAAGTGGTAGCGTTTGTCTTAGCTTGTATCTTTGATATGTATGTTGAGAATCACCTCCAGGCTTGTTGGATGGGATTCACTGTTGTACTCCGATTGTTTGGATTTTCTTTGTCGACTTTGTTGTATGATCCTGTTACTCATATAGATGAGGTTGTTGGTTTCACCTTGTACTCATCACTCTTGTGTATGTTGTTTCTGTGCTTCTGTGTTGTTCTTGCTGCAGGTTGCCATCTTTTGAGGATGACTCAGGCTCTTTGAATGCCTGAGAAATGAACATATCATGTGCATCATACACATCATTAGCACCATACTCATATCATTTTGCATAACAGGTGTTCTTGGTCGTGACTTCTCACTCTTGGTTCCTGTTCAGGCAGGATAGCTGATCAACGTCCGCACCGCTACTCAACAAGACTGAATCAACAGAGAGGTATGGATCAAGTTCAAGCTGAGTTGGCTGAGATGAAGGCTAACATGGCCCAATTTATGAATATGATGCAAGGGGTTGCACAAGGTCAAGAAGAACTTCGAGCCATAGTTCAGAGACAAGAGGCTGCCATTCCACCGGTCAACTATGCTCCGCCAGAGGGAGGCCCGGTCAATGATAATAATGTTGCTGCTGCTGTACCCATCAACAACTATGCTGCAGGTGATGAGTTGGGGGGTATTCGAATCAACGGTCAACCTATTGTTCCAGATGCCGCTAATGCCAGAGCAGTCCGTGCCCCGGCCCGTAATCCTGCTCCGATTGTTGACAGACAAGAGGATATGTTCACTCTGCTCAGTGAAGACGAAGATGTTCTGGGAAGGGTTGATGAGAGGGATCGTAAAGTTGATGCCCTTGCTAAGAAAATTAGAGCTATGGAATGTCAGAATTCTCTCGGTTTTGATGTTACCAATATGGGGTTGGTGGAAGGTTTGAGAATCCCTTACAAGTTCAAAGCACCGTCCTTCGATAAATACAACGGTACTTCTTGCCCTCGCACCCATGTGCAGGCTTATTATCGAAAAATCTCTGCGTATACCGATGATGAAAAGATGTGGATGTATTTTTTCCAAGATAGTCTATCTGGGGCTTCTTTGGACTGGTACATGGAATTAAAGAGAGATTCGATCCGCTGCTGGAGGGATCTGGGTGAGGCCTTTTTGAGGCAATACAAACACAACATGGACATGGCACCGAGCCGGACTCAGCTGCAGAGTCTTTGTCAGAAATCCAATGAGAGCTTCAAGGAGTACGCCCAGAGGTGGCGTGAACTAGCTGCTAGAGTTCAACCCCCTATGCTGGAGAGGGAGTTGACAGATATGTTTATCGGTACTCTTCAGGGCGTGTTTATGGACCGGATGGGGAGCTGCCCATTCGGTAGTTTTTCTGATGTTGTCATTTGTGGAGAGAGGACTGAGAGCTTGATTAAAACTGGGAAGATCCAAGATGCTGGTTCCTCTTCTTCTAAGAAGCCATTTGCTGGGGCACCTCGTCGAAGAGAGGGTGAAACTAATGCTGTTCAACACCGCAGAGATCAGAACAGAATTGAATACCGTCAAGCTGCTGCAGTAACCATTCCGGCACCTCAACCTCGTCAACAACAACAACAAAGAGTTCAACAACCGCAACAACAACAACAACAGCAACGTCCGTATCAGCCCAGACAGAGGATGCCTGATCGACGTTTTGATTCGCTGCCCATGTCGTATGCCGAACTGCTGCCCGAACTACTCAGGTTGGGGATGGTTGAGTTGCGTACAATGGCTCCGCCTACAGTATTGCCTCCTGGGTACGACGCCAACGTCCGTTGTGACTTTCACTCTGGGGCACCAGGGCATCATACTGAGAAGTGTCGGGCTCTCCAGCACAAGGTCCAAGATTTGATCGATGCCAAAGCAATCAACTTCGCTCCAGTGCCTAATGTCGTAAACAACCCTATGCCTCAGCATGGTGGGCATAGAGTGAACAATATTGAGGGGAAAGAAGCTGAAGATTTGGTTGTTAATGTTGATGATGTTCAGACTTCTCTGCTAGTTGTGAAGGGCCGTCTGCTGAATGGGGGTGTCTACTCGGGCTGTGATGAGGATTGTTTGGGCTGTGCAGAATCTGAGAATGGTTGCGACCAGTTAAGGGCCGGTATCCAGGGTATGATGGATGACGGTTGCTTGCGATTCAGTAGGGCTGTAAAGGATCGTGGAACAGTGTCAACTATCACCATTTACTTTAAACCGTCTGAAGAACGTGGACAAAGGGTCGTTAGTGCACCTGCAACAAATGGTACCCCAGTTACCATTTCCGTGCCTGTAACCATCAGTGCTCCAACTACTATCGCCGCGTCTGGAAGAAGGGCTGTTGAGAATAGTAGAGCCGTGCCGTGGAAGTATGATAATGCTCACCGCAGTTACAGAAGGGCTGAAAGTCAGACGAGACCAGTGAATCAAACTCCAGTGACAATTGGTTTACCGAATAGAGTTCCTGCAACTGTTGGTCCGGCTGTGGACAATGTAGGGGGTCCAGGAGGTTTTACCAGAAGCGGTCGTCTGTTCGCACCGCAGCCTTTGAGGGACAATAATGTTGAGGCTCTCGCCAAAGCAAAGGGTAAGCAAGCTGTGGTTGAGGAAGAACCTGTCCAGAAGGAAGCGCCCGAGGGGTCATTTGAGAAGGACGTGGAGGAGTTTATGAAGATAATCAAGAAGAGTGACTACAAGATTGTAGATCAGTTGAATCAAACTCCGTCCAAGATTTCTATACTTTCACTGTTGTTGTGCTCTGAGGCACACCGTAATGCCTTGCTGAAGATGTTGAATCTGGCTTATGTGCCTCAGGAGATTTCTGTCAATCAACTGGAGGGGGTGATGGCCAATGTGAGCACCAGGCATGGTGTAGGATTCACCAACCTGGACTTACCACCTGAAGGGCGAAACCATAACAAAGCCTTGCACATCACCATGGAGTGCAAGGGGGCAGTGTTGTCTCACGTATTGGTAGACACCGGGTCGTCGCTGAATGTGCTGCCTAAGCAGATTCTGAAGAAGATTGATGTGGAAGGGTTTGTGCTTACTCCCAGTGACCTGATCGTTCGTGCTTTCGACGGATCCAAACGTTCTGTGTGTGGGGAAGTTACCTTGCCTGTGAAGATAGGTCCTGAGGTATTCGATATCATCTTCTATGTTATGGACATCCAGCCCGCCTATAGTTGTTTATTGGGGCGTCCATGGATTCATGCAGCAGGGGCAGTCTCGTCGACTCTCCATCAAAAACTCAAGTATGTCTGGAACGGTCAGATTGTGACTGTGTGCGGTGAAGAAGAGATTCTGGTGAGTCACCTATCCTCGTTCAAGTATGTTGAGGTGGATGGCGAGATCCACGAAACCTTATGTCAGGCGTTTGAGACTGTGGCTTTTGAGAAAGTGGCGTACGCTGAGCAGAGGAAGCCAGGTGCTTCAATTACTTCTTACAAGCAGGCTAAGGAGGTTGTTGATTCTGGCAAAGCTGAAGGCTGGGGCAAGATGGTGGACTTGCCTGTCAAAGAAGACAAATTTGGTGTTGGTTATGAGCCTCTTCAAGCAGAGCAGAATGGTCAAGCGGGTCCGAGTACCTTTACCAGCGCTGGGCTGATGAATCATGGCGACGTCTCTGCAACCGGTAGTGAAGACTGTGACAATGATTGTGATCTGGACAACTAGGTTCGCCCGTGTGCACCAGGGGGGTCTATCAGCAACTGGACGGCTGAAGAAATGGTTCAAGTTACTCTTCTGACAGAGTAATTTTCTGTTGTTTTGTCATTTTGCATGAAAATCCTACGTTCTGCCCAAGGCGTAGTGGTTCATTGTAGGGCCTCATCATGTTTTAATGATTATCATTAATGAAGGACATTTTTTGAAATCAAACTTTGTGATCCCTGTCTTTCTATTTCTTTGTTTTCATCCTTTTTCAAAAACAATAAAAATGGCAATGTTTTTGTTTTTTGTGACTTTATTGAACTCTTTTTTCTAAAACAAAGCATTAAACATGCAGAAGCGATCTTATGGCATTCACTATGAACAGTTCTGTTATGGCTCAGTATGATTTCGACAATCCCATCTACCAAGCTGAAGAGGAGAGTGAGGAAGACTGTGAACTCCCTGCAGAATTGGTCAGATTGCTGAAGCAGGAGGAAAGGGTCATCCAACCTCATCAGGAGGAGTTGGAGGTTGTTAATTTGGGTACTGAGGACGCCACAAGAGAAATCAAGATTGGGGCTGCTTTAGAGGACTCTGTCAAGAGGAGGCTGATTGAGATGCTGAGAGAATATGTGGAGATATTCGCCTGGTCATATCAAGATATGCCTGGGTTAGATACAGACATTGTGGTGCATCGATTACCTCTTAGAGAAGGATGTCCTTCGGTCAAGCAGAAGCTTCGTAGAACGAGTCCTGACATGGCAACTAAGATCAAGGAAGAGGTTCAGAAGCAGTGGGATGCGGGTTTTTTGGCTGTTACGAGTTATCCCCCATGGGTGGCCAACATTGTTCCTGTGCCGAAGAAGGATGGTAAAGTCAGAATGTGTGTCGATTACCGGGATTTGAATAGAGCGAGTCCGAAAGATGATTTCCCATTACCTCACATTGATGTATTGGTTGATAATACGGCTCAATCCTTGGTATTCTCTTTCATGGATGGTTTCTCTGGATATAATCAGATCAAGATGGCGCCAGAGGACATGGAAAAGACGACATTCATCACACCTTGGGGCACGTTCTGCTATAAGGTGATGCCATTTGGGCTAAAGAATGTTGGTGCTACCTATCAGAGGGCAATGACGACTCTTTTTCATGACATGATGCACAAAGAAATTGAAGTGTACGTAGATGATATGATCGCGAAGTCGCAGACGGAAGAGGAGCACCTGGTTAATTTGCAGAAGCTATTTGACCGGTTGAGAAAGTTCAAGCTGAGGTTGAATCCGAACAAGTGTACGTTTGGGGTGAGATCAGGGAAGCTTTTAGGCTTCATTGTCAGTGAGAAAGGGATTGAGGTTGATCCAGCAAAAGTCAAAGCTATTCAAGAGATGCCTGAACCGAAAACGGAGAAGCAAGTCCGTGGGTTTTTAGGGAGATTGAACTACATTGCAAGGTTCATATCTCACCTAACTGCCACGTGTGAACCAATTTTCAAACTGCTCAGAAAGAATCAGGCGATCAAGTGGAATGATGATTGTCAGAAAGCTTTTGACAAGATTAAAGAGTATTTACAGAAACCTCCAATCCTTATACCTCCAGTTCCAGGGAGACCTCTGATAATGTACCTGTCAGTGACTGAGAACTCGATGGGGTGTGTATTGGGACAGCATGACGAGTCTGGTCGAAAAGAGCATGCCATATACTACCTTAGCAAAAAGTTTACCGACTGTGAAACAAGATATTCACTGCTCGAGAAAACTTGTTGTGCTTTGGCCTGGGCTGCTCGCCGACTGAGGCAGTATATGTTGAACCATACTACCTTATTGATTTCTAAGATGGATCCAGTGAAGTACATCTTTGAGAAACCGGCTCTCACCGGACGCGTTGCTCGTTGGCAGATGATTCTAACAGAATATGATATTCAGTACACGTCACAAAAGGCCATCAAAGGTAGTATTCTGTCAGACTACCTCGCCGAGCAACCGATTGAAGATTATCAGCCTATGATGTTTGAATTCCCTGATGAAGACATCATGTATCTTAAGATGAAAGATTGTGAGGAGCCTCTTGTCGAGGAAGGACCGGATCCTGATGACAAGTGGACACTGATGTTTGATGGGGCTGTGAATATGAACGGTAACGGTGTTGGGGCAGTATTGATCAATCCTAAAGGTGCTCATATACCTTTTTCTGCCAGATTGACGTTTGACGTCACCAACAACGAAGCTGAGTATGAGGCTTGTATCATGGGGATAGAAGAAGCCATTGATCTGAGGATCAAAACTCTTGATATATTTGGAGATTCCGCTCTAGTGATCAATCAAGTCAACGGAGATTGGAATACGAATCAGCCGCACTTGATTCCGTATAGAGATTACACCAGAAGAATACTGACGTTCTTCAAGAAGGTGAAGTTGTATCATGTCCCCCGGGATGAGAATCAAATGGCTGATGCTTTGGCAACTTTGTCGTCTATGATCAAAGTTCATTGGTGGAATCATGTGCCACATGTTGCGGTAAATCGACTCGAGAGGCCTGCGTATGTGTTTGCAGCCGAGTCTGTTGTGATTGATGAGAAGCCGTGGTATTATGACATCAAGAACTTCCTCAAGACTCAGGAGTATCCTGAAGGTGCGTCGAAGAATGACAAGAAAACCCTGAGAAGGCTAGCTGGAAGCTTCTATTTGAATCAGGATGATGTGCTGTATAAAAGAAACTTTGACATGGTCTTGCTCAGATGCGTGGACAGACCCGAGGCAGACATGTTAATGCAGGAAGTTCATGAAGGTTCCTTCGGTACTCATGCCGGCGGACATGCAATGGCTAAGAAATTGTTGAGAGCGGGTTATTACTGGATGACTATGGAATCCGATTGTTTCAAGTATACTCGGAAGTGCCATAAGTGTCAAATCTATGCTGATAAGGTGCATGTACCACCAAGCCCTCTGAATGTCATGAATTCGCCTTGGCCGTTTGCCATGTGGGGCATTGACATGATTGGGAAAATTGAGCCTACTGCTTCGAATGGACATCGCTTCATCTTGGTTGCGATTGACTATTTCACCAAATGGGTGGAAGCAGCTTCCTATGCTAACGTTACCAAACAAGTGGTTACCCGGTTCATCAAGAAAGAAATCATATGTCGTTATGGAGTGCCTGAGAGAATCATCACTGACAATGGTTCGAATCTCAATAACAAGATGATGAAAGAGCTTTGTAAAGATTTCAAGATTGAACATCACAATTCTTCTCCTTACAGACCGAAGATGAATGGTGCTGTAGAAGCGGCGAACAAGAATATCAAGAAGATTGTGCAGAAGATGGTCGTTACGTACAAGGATTGGCATGAGATGCTGCCTTTCGCTTTGCATGGGTACCGTACCTCAGTACGTACGTCGACCGGGGCAACCCCTTACTCCCTTGTGTATGGTATGGAAGTTGTCCTACCTGTTGAAGTGGAGATTCCTTCTCTGAGAGTTTTATTGGATGTCAAGCTGGACGAAGCCGAGTGGATTCGAACAAGGTTTAACGAGTTGAGCCTTATCGAGGAGAGGCGGCTAGCAGCTGTATGCCATGGACAGTTGTATCAGCGAAGGATGAAGAGAGCCTTTGATCAGAAAGTGCGTCCTCGAAGCTATCAGATCGGTGATCTAGTTTTGAAGAGGATCCTCCCTCCCGGTGCGGACAACAGGGGCAAGTGGACTCCTAATTATGAAGGTCCGTATGTTGTGAAGAAGGTCTTCTCCGGTGGAGCCTTGATGCTTACAACTATGGATGGTGAAGATTTTCCGTCTCCTGTTAACTCAGATGTAGTCAAAAAATACTTCGCATAAATTGACCCGCTGGACAAAAAAAAAGAGTCCAGGCAAAAAATGGGCATCCCGGCGAACCAAAAAAACAGAAAGAAAAGGTTCGGGCAAAAATTAGGGATAAAATGAAAAGAATTTGTACACCCGGTAAGTCGAAAACCCGCAAGGGCGGCTTAGGCAAAAATGGGTATCCCGGTGGATTGAAAACCCGAAAGGGCGATCCAGGCAAAAGAGGGATTAAAGCGAAGACTACAGTCTGAGTTGTCTGTACTTCATCAAGCTTTGTCATCTGCCATCTCGAAAGATGTGATCCGTCCAGTCATTCTTCTCAGAAAGCAAGGAGTTGGGAGGAAAACTGATGATCTGTGAGTTATAACAGAATTGGGAAATAGTGGATGCCGTGTTCACGTTGCCATTAGGATAGATTTTCCTTTTGTGCGCAATTACCTCTTTCTAGGAATTGCCTCCCAATGTATTTGCCTTTTCAGGCACATTTTCAATCAATAAAAGTCGTCATTCAGATAAATAGCTCTTTGGTTTTATTTTACTGTTTTGTTTGCAAAAATGTCCGAATTTTTGATAAGCATTGCATATAAGAACATGAAGGCTAAACAATAGCTTGCAGGATGATGAAACATTTGAAAATCATTTTGAATGTTGAGGACACTTGAGCGTATCTTGTCCATGTATCCCTTGGGGGCATTTTGTTGTGCTGTTTTTCAGGATTGGCATCTGTGAGGACGTTTCCTCAGCAGATATTTTCCCCAAGCAAGTTTGGAAGCTATCAGAGCTATGTTCCCCTGCGGAGACGTCTGTGGATAGTGCCTTTTATTCCCCAACAGATCTAAGGATTGCCTATCCCCAGCAGGCCTGTATTTGCCGATTTCCTCCTCGAGTGAGGCATGTTCATTGAAATTTATCTCCAGCATTTATCCTATCTGTGGACTGAAGGATATCCCCAGCGGAGTTTACCTTCCCCCAGCAGCAGTGCTATTCTCCAACATGAGTGAGAAGTCGTTGCTCTCCCTGCAGAGTCTCCCCGCAGAGTTGGAGTACCCGATCATTTTTGGCTCCCCAGCCGGAGAGTTTTCATCATTTTTGCATTTTTTGCATTTTTAGTGATCATTGCATCCTCAAACTGCGTAGCATTCCCATTAAATATGGAACATTACGCCATAGAAAAATTCAAACATATGCATTCATGTGTTAACCTCACCAGACCGTATCCCCGGCAGAGGCGGATCATTTCATTCAACATCAGCACAGCAAGTCTGCTACAGTTGCTCTTGACAGTGTTCAGGAATGATATCCCCACAGAGGTTTATTACCTCACCCGTTGGTGACAGAAAGTTTGTTTCTCCCTAGTGAGACCCCCAACAAGTGGTCAACCTTGCCTTGACATATCTAAAAAGTCGTTCTTGTGATACCGGTAAGTGTCATGCCAGCACCCGCGTGTGTTTCTTTTTTTGGTGTCGGTAAACACCATTGTTTCGGTGTCTGTAAACATCGGATATTCCCCCAGTCATCAGTAAATGTCTGGTCATCATTGTTGGTGTCGGTAAACACCATTGTTTCGGTGTCTGTAAACATCGGGTTTTCTCCCCAGTCATCGGTAAATGTCTGGTCATTTTTTGATGTCGGTAAACATCATCTTTCGATGTCGGTAAACATCGAGTCTTTTCTGCAGTCATCGGTAAATGTCTGATAATCCCCAGCTGGAGATCCCCAGTAGAGTCATCGGTAAATGTCCTATCTGGTTTCCAGTTGCAAATATTTGTTTTTTCCCTTAGTGAAGTGTTCCCCAGTCATCGGTAAATGTCTGGTCATTTTTTGGTGTCAGTAAACACCATTGTTTCGGTGTCTGTAAACATCGGGTTTTCTCCCCAGTCATCAGTAAATGTCTGGTCATCATTTTTAGTGTCGGTAAACACCATTGTTTCGGTGTCTGTAAACATCGGGTTTTCTCCCCAGTCATCGATAAATGTCTGGTCATTTTTTGATGTCGGCAAGCATCATCTTTCGATGTTGGTAAACATCGAGTCTTTTCTGCAGTCATCGGTAAATGTCTGATAATCCCCAGCTAGAAATCCCCAGTAGAGTCATCGGTAAATGTCCTATCTGTTTTCCAGTTGCAAATACTTGTCTTTTCCCTTAGTGAAGTGTTCCCCAGTCATCGGTAAATGTCTGGTCGTTTTTGGATGTCGGTAAACATCATCTTTCGATGTCGGTAAACGTCGAGTCTCATCCCAGTCATCGGTAAATGTCTGGTTATGTTTTGTTTCCTCGTTGATAAAATCAAGATCCCCAGAAGTCGTCGGTAAACGTCTTGTCTGATTACACCACAAAGATTTTATTCTTCCCCAAGAGGAGACGCCATCGGTAAATGGCCCGGTATGCTTCGATATCGGTAAATATGGAATGCCCAGTTTTATCCGCCATCGGTAAATGGCCCCGTTTTCTTCGATATCGGTAAATATCGGATCCCCAGTTGCAGTAGCCATCGGTAAATGGTCGAGTTGAAGTTGATATCGGTAAATGTCAAGTTTCTTTGAAGCCACCATCGGTAAATGGTTTTGCTTCCTTTTACATCAGAGTTGTTTCCCAACAGCCATCGGTAAATGATCTTGCTGAAGTTGATGTCGGTAAATATCAAGTTTCCAGTTTCTAACCATCGGTAAATGGTTTCGCCTTTCTGAAGTTGTCAATTGCAGGCGTCATTAGTAAATGACGTGATTCTTCTTGTATCATATCCGGTCGGTGCAAATTTCTACGGTTCTTGGTATTCAATCCCTGTTTACCCTGAAAGTCTGACAGCCGTTGCTATCATCCGTTCGGGTTCCCAGCTGATTGAATAGGGGCAGCTGTAACACCTCAAATTTGCACCTATCATTGTACATACATTCTCATGTTAGGTCATAGCATAACATGGTCCACTGCATAGCATTGCATTGTCCCATTTGCCTCAAGTGCAAGTCAATCAAGAAATTAGGTCAAATTGGTCAGGAGATCAGTCAACCAAGCAAGCAAGCACAATTCTCAAGGAGCCAAGGCCCTAGGGTTGGTCCAACATGTTCACATGACTTGGGGATCCATTTGAAGTGTTTTGGTCAAGGATTGGATGTTCAGAAGTCATCAGTCAATGCACAATCAGTCAGAAACCCTAAAAGTCAACTGTTGGTCAACTGTGCATTTAATCAGTGATTTGATGATGGAAATTGGTTTGAGGGGTCTCATTCATGTCCATATAGTCCTCATATATCATGTCAAACACCACCATGGAAGAATTTGAAGCCAGATCAGAAATTTCCAAAAATGGAAACTGGACCTGTAATTGAAACCTGCCCAAAATGGAAAGTCTTGATCCTCAAACTTACATCATGATACAAGCTTCAAATGAATTTTTGCCCAACATGAAAGTTGAAGATCTTGTTCTCCCATTTCCAAAAAGTCCAAGAACTCTCAATTCCCATGTATGGTTGGCAAGTTATGATCGAATCGTTTTCAGAAATTCTTGAACTTCAAAAGGCCATATCTCTCAAACCATTTGGCCAATTTGGGTGGGGTTTTTTCCTACAAGTCACATTTGATCCCCTCTTTCCAAAAATGTAATTTTCATGTACCAAAACTTCACCAATCAAAATGGCCTTTTTGAACTTGCCTTAATTAATTTCAAGTGAGTTGAATTTTGACTTTTCAAAATAATCATTTTTAAACCATTTGGCCAATTGAAATAGTTCAGAAATGTGGTTTTGGTCATGTTACAAAGTCAAATTCGTGCAAGTACATACACCCATGCCAACTTGCTTGAAAATTGGATTCTCAACAACTCTATCCCACATTTTCATGAAGCTTGATTTGTACCTTTAAACAGAGAATTAAAACATCATTTTCTGTCATTTTACAAACCCTAGCAGCAGACACACATTCAAGACAGAAAAAAACCATTTCTCTCATTTTGCTCATTCTTCCATTTGTGAACTTTCTGTCAAAAAACTCAAAGCACTCGATCTGGCTTTTGCTGCTACATCACATACCACCATTCTTGAGCTCATTGGAATCCTTAAACCACAACTGGAAGCAAGGAAAGCAGCACTGTTTTGATAAGCTCCATCAATGGCAGATTTTGAGTTAAGCCATTTCAAGGGTTGCTGAACCAAGCCAACTTCACCATTCATCATTTGAAGCCTTCTAGCTCATCTGTTTCACTTCAAAACGACCAAACAACCATTGCATCACAACTGTACTTCAACCTTGGTGAGTTTTTCGATTTTCACTATTCTTAAAACTATTACATGCTTTAGAAAGGTCTCTCCATGCTGAGCTTCATGATGTTTTTATTTTTGAAAATGGCTGCTTATTTCTGAAGTTATGTTGTTTTGAAGTTTGGTGATGAAACTTGTTTGTGCTCGATTCTTGAGTTTTGTGATGTTTTAGTGAAAACCAATGATGGATTCATGTTGCTTGTTGTTTGCTGATCATTTTTGTGTATGCAATTGCATTTTCTGGAAAAAAATTGTTGAACACGATTTGAAGGTGATGAAGCTTTGCACTGTACATGAACCCTAGTTCCTCATTTTCCAGATTTTTTCCATTTTTCACGTGCATGAGCGTGTGTTACTGTGTCATTAGCCAACAACCAATAGGAACATTTCGTTTGCTTGCCCAAAACGACCGCGTCCCAATTAGTGGATGGTTTATTTACAAGTTTGCCATTCCCGGACCCCATGTCTCATTGAATAATGTTGTTTTATTTATTTATTTCATTTAATTGCTCCATCTTACAAAAATCATAACATCTTCATTTCAAATCCAAATTTCATGGGAATTTTTGCATTGTGTTCATCTGAATCTCTAGTTTTTTATCATGATTTTTCCAGATTTTTTTGATGAGTGGATTTTAATTGGTATGAGGGTTTGTGACATGTATGCATATTTTGTACACTTTGCCAAAACATTTGTGAAATGATGATACTTTATCCAATGGCTCCCAAATATTTTGTGCTTAAACTAGACACACTCATGGTGATTTTGGTGTAGAGTTTGTGAATTTATCATTGCTGGTTTGTGAGTTATGATTTTTTTGAATTAGGGTGTGACAATTTGTGTCACACCATTGATGTCCAACTTCATGATTTTCATTACCATGCTTCTTGACCTCCAATTGATCTGATTTTTTGCATGAACCTACTCTTGTATGTCTAGTTTACATGTGAATTTTCTTGGAATTATTTGTGGCATTTCCTAATTGTTTGAGATTTTCTCCCCTATTTAGTCATATGTTGACTTTTTGTGACACATGTTCCCATCTCATTTGTGAAATTCTCATACTTTATTAGATGGACATGAAATTTTACATGAGACAACTAGACATCCTAATCTTTGCCATGGTTTTAGTCCCATTCATTTATCATACACCATCTCTGACTTATGATTTTTTTAAGTTGATGCATGTTTGGTTGACTTCTTTGTGCATGTTCAAAATTGCTTTGAATTTCTGATTTTCATTGACTGCCTTCCACCTGTCCAAATGAGATGAAATTTGACATGCTTACCATGTTATGGGTTGTGATTGATCATGATTTATTTGGTGATTTTTGGAAATGTTTTATTTTGCTTTTGATGCAAGTCTTGCTGTTGACTCCTATGAGCTTCTGTTTGCTATACCTTGACCTAAATTGTTCATGAAATGATGATAGTGATTGATATGAATGTGAACCCAATTGGTATTGATTCTTGATTGTTTGAACATGATTTTGGATGCTTGCCCTTTGCTGTTTTGACTTTTTCATTCCTTTTTGACCCTAGGCTTGCCCTAGTGGTCCTGTCACTCACTTTTGAGCTTGTGTTTTCAGGTTGACCAACAAATGACCAATGAGACCAATTCTTTTTGATTGAGCTTGCTTGAATATCATTGTTTAACTTGTTTGTTTTGTAGGTGGCTTGGCTCTCAAGCCTTAAGCCTTGTGCCTTGCACATCCATTTGCTTCTGATTAACTGTTGATGTCTGCTTCTTTTTGCTTTGTTTGAAGTTGTATACTAATGTCTGCTTGACTATTTCAGGTGCTTTTAGTTGCTCAGTTCCTTGTGAACTTTTGCTTTGCTTTGCTTGTATAAGCAATTTGCATTGAGGTACATCTTCCTAACTTCATGTAGTCTGGAAGACCTGGCCTGTTACTTGGCCAGGCAACTGTCTGAAGACCTCCTTAAGAGGCAATGTTTGTGACTGTTTACTTTTGTCCTTGCATAGAGTCAAAGACCTCCTAAGTGAAGAGGCAATTGGCAGAACCCAAGGGATATGCAATCTGTCCCCTGCTATTCTGTGTGTCATCTGTTTTGCTCACACCACTGTGTTGATGCATTGCAGATACAAACCCAAGATCTTGTACAATTGTACAGTTGAGTCAGTTTTAAATGTGTAGAAGGGTTCCCACTTTCTGAACCCACACATTCTTGTCTTAAGCTCTCCCAGGCCAGGGATAAGAGCTGTGAAGTCTTATCTTCACTCACCTTTCATCTGCTTCACCTTAGCCCCTCAATGGCAAGGTTAAGAGCAACATCTACCCAGTTCCAGAGGTTTGTTTGTTGAGGTTGATATGACCCCTCGACTAAAACCTAACCCTTGTTTGAGCCACTTGCTTGTGTATAGCGTGTGCTATCTGTGCTTGTATGTTTGTTTGACTTGCTTCCTGTGCAAGTTAGGGTTAGTTTAGACTTACTTCCTGTGCAAGTTGGGTTTTGCTTGGCTTGCTCCCTGTGCAAGTTAAGTGTGTGTGTAGCTTGCTTCCTGTGCAAGTCATGATTAGGATAGTCTGGCTCCCTGTGCCAGTTAGCTAGAAACCTTAACTTAGGGATGATTTTGCATGATAACATCTAGGCTCGAGTCGTAGTCTCCCTAGTTGTGTCTCCCTCTGTTATCTGGTTAGGCTAGTCCTGTATCCCTCTGTAGGGGAACTACGTCGCCCTGATCCTCATACCAGATGAGGTACGTAGGCAGGAGATGAGCTGATCTCTCCGGGCGCCTGTGTCTTTGTTTTGTCTTGTTGTGTGCTTGGAAGCTGATGTAAGTCCATCGAGTGGCATTCGGGTTCCAGTGTGCGTGTGTTTGGTTCGGATGCTGATGTAAGTCCAGTGATTGGCATTCAGGCTCCATGTTTGCCTTCTTGTGTGTGTTTTGGTTCGGATGCTGATGTGAGTCCAGTGATTGGCATTCGGGCTCCACGTTTGTCTTTGCCTAGTTTTGTTTGTGTGCGTGTTAGCCGAGCTACGAATGCTCTGATTCTTCTCTCGTCCGAGAAGATACGTATGCACAGGATGCGATATCCTAGCGAGCATGTGTCGTTTCCCCAGTCCGAACTACTTCGACTCTGATGTCTATGCCTGATAGACTAAGTAGGCCCAGGATGCGATATTCTGCCGAGTCAGTCTCTTTTGTTTTCTTGTGTCTCTTTCAGCCAGTTGTGTGTGTGTGTGAGCAGTGTTTTTAGCAACCAATATTCTTTCCTTTTGTGCGTGGATCCCGTAGAGTACTACGGATGCGTAGGGGTGCTAATACCTTCCCTTCGCATAACCGACTCCCGAACCCATTCTCTTTGGTCGCGAGACCATGTTCTTTCCAGGTTTACTTCGAGCGTTTCCTTTCCCTCTTTTGGGATAAATAACGCACGGTGGCGGCTCTGTTGTTCTTGTTTTCCCGCCGGTTTTTCGCGTGATGCGACAATGAGCATGATCAGTGATATAATCGTTACCTCTTGTGGCGATTGAAACCTTTGATGCAGATCTACGGAGCGATCACGAACGTTGAATGGTGACAACGCCTCTACTCGGTCCACACGAATGGATTCCTTCAATCTCAGTGCTAGCTGCTACGAATGAAGGCTTTGAGAGAGAGAGAGAGAGAGAGAGAAAGAGAGAGAAAGAGAGAGAGAGAGAGAGAAACAAAATTGCAACTACACAAATACTTCTGCACAAGGGTTCTATTTATAGAACCACTTGTGTGGGCTGCAAGCTAAAAAGCCCACTTAAGTGTATGTGGCCCATATCTTATAATATGCCAAAATCACTTAAGTGTGTGGTACCTTACCATATTTTGTATTCTACTTAAGTACACAGTACCTTACGATGTTCTACAATTCACTTAAGTGCACCGCATTTTACAGTGTTACTTAGTTACTCTATCTCTCATCAATTTGTCCTTTTGTGTGTGACCCTGTAGGTTTTCGCGGCATTGGCAATTATATTAAATCACGTATTTAACATAATAAGCAGTAAGCGGTATCTAGCAACACATCACTGCTACCCAAGACACGAAAATATCATGTGATCTGACAAATCCTTTTGTGATAATACTTATGTGTACAATTACCCTTTTGCCCTTATGTCTATATTGAACACAAGGCATAGATCGTGTCATCCTTGTCCAATTCAATATTGGGCCCGCAGACATTTATCCTATTACGCAGGATGGGAAAATTCCATCTAGGTCACTCATGTCCCTCAGCATGCTCCGTGGAGTACCCATCAACTGTCTTTATGGTCATCCAGTTACGGATAATGTTTGATCAGCAATAAGGCACTCGACTCTACATCTAGGGTACATAGTGGTTTTAGGTCAAAGGGTGGTATACACCATTATCACCATGAGAATAACTTATGAAACTTAATATAACATTCTATATAGTATTCTCATAGCGGGTCAATCCAGTATAAATATTACTCTCAATATTCATACTTATGTTTAAGACTTGATAACTCCTTATCCATGATTCATGAGATGTGATCATCAGTCTATATACATAATAGTCTTAATGCTTTAATGCTATCCCACTTCACAACAAAGCTCGACTACGAATACTTTAAGAATAGTGTCCTTATGTTTAATGGGATCTCATGATTAAGTCACACTTGATACATTAAACGGACTAGCTATTCTAGAGACTTTATTAAACAAACATAATAAAGAAAAAGCCTTTTATTATTAATAAATAATTCGATACAAGTACCAAAAGTATTGGCCTCTAGGGCTTACACCAACATTCTGACCATCAACTTTCTCCTTCTAGGGAAGCAAATGTTATGTCAGAATATAGAACCGTAGCCTTACCTAGTCCCTCTACAACTTGTACCACTCTAAACCTAAACATCCCACCTCATAAAAAATACCAAATGTAAGAGTTTAAGACTGTTATCTTTGATAGAGTTCAAAATCTAGTTGCTGAGAGGCTCATTATATCTAATCTCATAGCCTATGTAGCTAAATAGGAAACTCTCCGAACTTCTATGGATAGAGTTATGCAAAACCTAAATTCCTTCTAATATGAGTTTGTAGCTTCTTTAAGTCATAAGCATGACCACCTATAGGATAAATTGGTTTTTATTGCTACTAAGCAAGAAGAGATGGTTGTTCAGCTGAAGACAGTAATTGCAAGGCAAGATGACATGGGTTATGATCCCAAGGTTATCCTGGAGCTTCTGAAGCATAAACCCTAGGATTTAGGATTTAGCAAAGCCTTTTATTTTGTATTCTCAATTATTTTCTTGAACATATATGTACTTCTAACTCTTCTTCTTTGGTTAAATGACATGTTTTCTTCCGTACTTTTTCTGTTTCCTTTATTATTGTTGATGACAAAATGGGGAGTAGATATAGAAGTATTTAAGCACATGAATTTGACAATTATTATTTATCCTTAAATTCTGAAGAGTTATTATTTGTGCTTCAATGTTTAAATTTAATTAACTTGGATAGAACTTAGAGGGGATTACAAACCTCACCCTCTAGACTATTAGACTCGGAGGGAACTTACAAACCTCAGAACCAGAAGTTAACTTGTTAATTAAATTAACAACTATTATTCTTAAATACTTGTGTTTGTCATCATCAAAAAGCGGAAGATTGTTAGAACAAAATTGGTTTGTACCATATCCATTAGGTTTTGATGATAACAACATATTTAAAGAACAATTGGGTATACTAATATTTGTTCAAGTGTGCAGGATCATAGACTAAAATTTCAGAAATATTTTAAGTATTGGTTATGATATTGAACATCTAAGAGAAGCTTATAAATCATAATCTAAAAGATCAGAAGTCAACTTCTGAAGATCATACTCTAAAGTGGTTAACATCTAAAGACCAGAGTATGAAGAAATCAGCCTTTGAAGACCATACTTTGAAGAAGTCTACCTCTGATGATCAGAACCTGAAGCCAGTCAAAGCGTAAAGACCAATGTGACTCTGATAGCTCACTGTCAGACTCTGAGCCTACTTTGTTTTCTTCTGATCAAGTGAAGACCTGAGCTATTTTTCTTCATAGAGTCAGTTGGGATGCAACTAATAATTCTTTTTGTAGCAAAGGGACTTCAAATAAGCTTTCAACGATATTAACCATTTGAAGAAACATCTCAATGTCTTTATTTAAGCTTCGCATGGACTCTCTTGTGAAAACTCTCTAATGACTCTTTTCCATCTCTATTTAAGGAGATGAAGACTTGAAGAACTACAACGAACAAATTGACATTCAAAGAGAAATTACTTTGTCAAAATATAAGCACAAGTTTAACTTAGGATTTATTACCTTTGTATATTCTAGAAATCCCTAAGTCTTAAAGAATTCTTCTTGCATTGTATTTGTCTACACCTCTGATTGTATATCAAGTGTATTACCCTAAACAATATTTTATCTATTAGGTATATTGTTAGAAGTCTCTTACTTAGTGTTTGAGCATTTGAAATCTCTTGCTTGTGTGCTTGATCATAGAAGTCCCTTGCCTGTGTGCTTAAGCATTGGAAGTCTCTTGCTTGTGTGCTTGAGCATAAAAGTCTCTTACTTTGTGTTTGAGTATTAAAAGTCTCTTGCTTGTGTGCTTGAGTAATTTATAATCTTGTGTGATTATAGTGAAAATATCTTATAAGTACAAGGGGACTGGATTACTCTCGATTTCTAAGAGGAACCAAGATAACTTTGTGTGTCTCTCTTCTTTCTTGCATTACTTATTCGCTATTTATCTCTTATCTCTGATTCAGATTATATACTTTGTGTTTAGAATCTGACAAGAGCTTTAAAAAGAAATAAAAATTCTAACATAATTCAATCATTCTTCTTGTGTTTTTCTCACCTTCAAAAATAGGGTATTCCAAACCCAAAGTCCTTTTGGCCCATGTTGAACCTACAATAACAAAACAAGCACTAGGTCAACCAGAATGGTTTTAGGTTATGCAGAAAGAATGTGATATCATGCTATCCAAAAATACATGGACACTCACCACTCTTCCCTCACACAGAAAAGTCGTAGTTTGTAAGTGGGTGTTTAAAGTAAAAAAAACTTATGGAAGCCTTAACAAATACAAATCTGGGCTTGTGGCAAAAGGTTTGCACCAAAAATATGGATTAGACTTCCATGAAACCTTATCACATGTTGTAAAGCCAAAAACAATTAGAGTCATCTTGACACTAGCTCTGACTTATAAGTAGGATATTCAACAAGTAGACATAAACAATGTTTTTGGCCCATGTTGAACCTACAATAACAAAACAAGCACTAGGTCAACCAAAATGGTTTTAGGTTATGCAACAAGAATGTGATTTCATGATATCCAAAAACACATGGACACTCACTAATCTTCCCTCACACAGAAAAGTCGTAGGTTATAAGTGGGTGTTTAAAGTAAAAACAAATCTGATGGAAGCCTTAACAAATACAAATCTAGTCTTTGTGGCAAAAGGTTTGCACCAACAATATGGATTAGACTTCCATGAAACCTTATCACATATTGTAAAGCCAACAACAATTAAAGTCATCTTGACACTAGCTCTAATTCTGACTTATATGTGGGATGTTCAACAAGTAGACATAAATAATGTTTTCCTAAATGGTGCACTTCAAGAATAAGTATATATGAAACAACCGCTAGGGTTTGAACATGACAACAAATGTCTAGTATGCAAGTTTAATAGAGCTTTATGGCCTAAAGATGGCTCCAAAAGCCTGGTATGAGAAGATTAACCAAGCTCTATTTTAGTTTGGATTCATGTCAAGCAAGTGTGACCAGTCATTGTTCATTTACAACCACCAAGGTATCACTCTCTATGCTCTTGTTTATGTAGATGATATATTAATCACATGGTCCTCTTCTACTCTCATTCACAAACTGACTTGCAAACTTCATGATAAATTTACTTTCAAAAATATTGAGAAACCTGAATATTTTCTTGACATTAAAGTAAAATATCAAGCTGATGGGTATCTTTTACTGACTCAAACTAAGTATATCAAAGACATACTTTCCAAAGTCAACATGGAATAAGTAAATTGAGTACATTCTCCTATGTTTAGTCACTGAAAACCTAGCAATTTGGGTATGATCTTATGCAGGATACTTTCATATACAGATATTAGTAGGTGCTCTATAATATGCCACACTAGCAAATTGTGTCAGTTTATGGTCAACCCTCTGGACATTCATTAGAGCATGTTCAAGAGAATAATGAGATACTTGAGTGGTACATCAACACATGGCTTAGTTATATCTCTTGCAAATCCTAGTCAAGAGTCGTCATTAAGAGCCTACAAATATTTAGACTGGGCAAAAGATTCAGATGATAGAAGATCTAGTTCTGGTACTTCCATTTTTATTGGTCTGAATTTGATTTTGTGGAGCCAAAAAGCAGTCATTGGTTGTTAGATCGAGTGATGAGGCTTAATACAAAGACTTGGCACATACGACATATGAGTTGCTATAGTCGGAAACTCTTCTAACCGAGTTGAAAATAAAATATATGTCACCAAGTTTACTCTGTGACAACCTAAGTGAGTTATACTATATCATAATCCTATAATACATGCTAGAACAAAACATGTTGAACTATACATGCATTTTGTCAAAGAACGAGTAATGGCAAACGAGCTCAAGATTCCACATGTTCAAGCTTCAATACAACTATAAGGCATTATGACCAAGCCCTTATCAACTGCAACTTTTCAAGAATTGAGGAACAAGATCAAAGTGGTAATACTATCACCACATTGATCTTTTGGGGGAGTATTATAGTGTAGAAATACGTTGAATATTTGTTAACTATTGTGTTAAGCAAAGTTAGTTAAATAGTTGGTTAAAAGTATGTTATGTAAGTAGTTACATTAGTTACAAAGTTTGTTACAAAGATGAGAACTTGTAACTGAAATATAGTTGGGTGTAAAACTCATATATAGTGGTATGGTGTGATAGCACATGTGATGAAACGAAAATAATTTGGAAAATATTGATTGATGAGTTGAGCTAAACTTCCAATACTATCTATTATGGGTAATATTTGCAAATATCTACTAGAGATGGGTCAAATAGTCATTCATACACCTAGAGCTGTCAAAATGGGATAGTCGATCCTAAACGAGACGGGCCTAGCGGGCCTTAGGCTTTTTAGGGATGGCTCAAAAAAGGGTTGTTGTAATATGGCTAGAAAATTACTATCTGAGACCAGTCCTAGATGGGTTTCGGGCAACCCGACCCTAAACGGACTTTTTTTAATATTTTATTAAAATAAAAATCCCATAATATTTATTATAAATGAAATTAAATATTATATATTTTTAAATATAATATATTTTAATTACTATGTTATCTTTTATAAATATTATAATGTGTTTTTAAATACAACACATGTCTAAATTGTATAAAATAGTACTAGAATATTTAACATAAGAGAAACTAATAGAATACGAGGAAAAAGTGTTGATTATATTAATGTATAAAATTATAAATAAAAATATTAAATAGAATAAAGATAAACTTTTAAAAATCAATTTGTTATTTTATAGTGAGACAATATAATTATTAATATAATGTTTTAAAAATTTATAGTTATGCCGGCCTAACAAACTTCTCACGGCCCATACGGCCTAGTCCTAATGGATAGTGGTTTTTTTAGGGCCGAGCTAAAAAATATCTAAAAATTATGACCTTTAATTTTAAGACCCAAGCCTTATGATTTTTCGGGCTTGATAGACAGACCCATATGGACAAACCAATTTTGACAGCTTTACATACACCTAACTATTTATATATGTAATAATAAATAAATATAAATTCTATTTATTGATTTAAATATGATGTTGTAGAATTTTTTTAATTTAAATAAAAAATGTCATTTTTAATTTTTTTATATCTTTTAATTATGAACTCAAATTTTAAGATTAGAATATGATATTGAAATAGTTTGAGACTTTTAGTATTTAATTATATTTTATGTTAAATTTGGGATTCACAGGCATATCACCGCATTCAAAGATTTTTTATATAAAAATAATCACTATTTTCAAGTTAAATATTAAAATAACCATATTTTTAAATTATTTTTCAAACTAACCACTTTTCAAACAAAAAACAATTACACGACAAGAGTAGACGCCGCTCTCTTTGGCGCATGCATTGCTTATTTGCACTAAGGTGCCACTACCTATGACGCATGCATGTAAAAGGCTAATATTGCATGCATGCACCACGCCTTCTGGCGCCACTGCCTATTGTTTTTTACCAATATGACATGCATACGCCACTTCTCCTGACGCATGTTCAATAGCCTTTTGCATGCATGTGCTACTCCTCCTGGCGTCTCTTCTTAGTACATGCACAATGAATTTTTTTAATAATTAAAAAAAAAGCATGTGTCACTGGTAATGACACCTGCTCTTATCATGTGCTTGCATGCGTCAATAGGGTTGACGCCTTAGTGGAAAAAAAACATGCATGGACTGTAACACCCTTCTAAAATAACCCAAATACTAATTAAAACATCAAAACAGTAATCAGAGTATATATGCAATTTAAGGGTGTCACACCTGACACTTCACACCATTTTCCAAAATATCCTGTCATGCTCATTTATTTAATCAAAATAAAATATTTGCATAATACGCAGCGGATAAAAACTAACAACAACATGCAAAACATGTAACACATTACATGTAAACCTGTTCAACAATCATCAATGAAAACAAGTAAAACATCCCGTCCCGATGTTACATCTACCAGAGCATGACCCACTAAGGAACTACACTAGACTCCAAGGACTAGCTCCTACTCAATCACTGCTCGTTACCTGAAAACATAGTTGTAAGGGTGAGTTCCTCAATCGATATAATAAGCATTATAAAATATCATGTAATGTTAAGTAAATTAACACATTTCATCACCCTAATCATAACACATATTCAGCAACGGCAATATCAACTCATAATCATCATCATCATCATACTCAAACCCAACACAAAACAACACGTATAATATTGGAATACATCCATTCATATTATACGCCATACATACATTATGCAATGAGACTCCATGCATGCGGTACCGACTATTCGTGAACACATAGTTCAACCTCACCGATCAAATCCAGATACGGCTACCAAGCTCACTAGTCCCACTCATTTGAGACCTAGTGACTCACTCACTAATTCCTCACCATGGGAATTAGCTACCACCCCAAGGGCTATGATATGCACGCTAATCACCTAGCATGCAAACATCAACAACGATTCCACAATAATTCACTCACTAATTCCTCACCATGGGAATTAGCTACCACCATAAAGGCCATAATATGCACGCTAAATCAACTAGCATGCAAACATCAACAATCCACAATGGACATATGCTCACACTCTAAGCCATAAACAGTCCATTCACAATAGCATACATAATACATACATTCACAGCATTATGCATATCATCATGCATCATCAGCATATTATCACATAATCATATCATGTCATGCCACATAATCAATCACAGTATTAGCACACTCTACTAATACCTATACTGCTCAAAACAACGGGAAATGATCCCTACTCTATCATACATCAGCTAAATTACATTACTCAGCTGAACAACCAAAAACGCACAACAACAGCACAGAAAAATCACAATTCTGCCCATACGCGTATTGCCTAGTCCCATACGCGTATGGCCCATTTCTCAGCCAATCCCATACGCGTATCACCTGTCTCATACGCGTATGCTACGCGTACCACTTCCCCATACGCGTACCAACAGAGACCAAACCACGTTCAAAACATCATCTTCCTCATCCATACGCGTATTGCCTAGTGCCATACGCGTACCAGACCATCTCATACGCGTATTGCCTAGTGCCATACGCGTATGACCAGAAACCAGATTTCCAGATCTGCTATGGTTTTCTCTGCTACGAGATCTCCCAATTCCAACCTCTTACAATCCAATTTTACACAGTAATCGTTCATATCATCTAACACGAATTATCCCCTATTCGATTTCACAATTCTAACATTTTTACATCTAATTCCTACGAATTTCTCCAATTAAAACCCATATTTCGTTCATCCAATATTTCACAATTTTTCAGCATACATCATTCTAATCAGAGTCAAATCTATGGTTTATCACTACCCACTACATGTTATCCCATAATACCCATTAATCGACGATAAACCCCCCTTACCTGAGTTAATCCGGCAATCCTTTAGCTTCGAGCTCTTCCTCTCTTCAACCCTTGTTCTCTTGTTCTTTGCCCTTTTCCACTTTTGAGTTGTTTCTCTGTTTTCACGTGAAAACCTCTTTTTACCAAATGGGATTTTTTTTCTAATTCCAACTTTTATTCCAATAAAATAATAATCCAATAATAATAATTCCAATAATAATATTCCAATTATTTAATTAAATTAATAAATATATTATTAACTTAAATTAAATAATTATCTTATTTTATCGGGGTGTTACAACTCTCCCCCACTAAAAGAGTTTTCGTCCTCGAAAACATACCTCAAGCGAATAACTCTGGATAAGACTCCTTCATCTGACTCTCAAGTTCCCACGTCACATTGCCACCTGCTGGTCCTCCCCAAGCTACCTTCACCAAAGCAATCTCTTTACCCCGCAACTGCTTCAACTCTCGATCCTCAATCCTCATAGGTGATGTTTCAACAGTCAGGTTATCTCTCACCTGGACATCATCTACTTGGACCACATGCGACGGATCATGAATGTACCTCCTCAACTGAGACACATGGAAAACCTCATGCAAATTCGCAAGTGACGACGGTAAAGCGATACGATAGGCTACCTCTCCTATCCTCTCCAAAATCTGATAAGGACCAATAAATCGAGGTGTCAACTTCTTCGACTTCAAAGCTCGACCAACCCCAGTTATCGGAGTAACACGAAGAAACACATGATCTCCCTCTTGGAACTCAAGTGACTTCCTCCTCTTGTCATGATAACTCTTCTGACGACTCTGAGCAATTCTCATCTTCTCCTGAATCATCTTAATCTTTTCCGTAGTTTGTTGAACAATCTCCGGTCCAACCACAGCACTCTCACCGGACTCATACCAACATAAAGGTGTCCGACATCTCCTACCATACAAAGCTTCAAACGGTGCCATACCAATGCTCGAATGAAAACTATTGTTGTAGGTAAACTCAATCAAAGGTAAATAACTATCCCAAACACCTCCCTTTTCCAAAACACAAGCCCTCAAAAGATCCTCCAGTGACTGAATCGTCCTCTCAGTCTGACCATCAGTCTGCGGATGATATGCAGAACTCAATCTCAACTTAGTTTCCAAAGCCCTCTGCAAACCTTCCCAGAACTTCGATGTAAATCTAGGATCTCTGTCCGAAACAATACTCGACGGAATACCATGCAAACTTACAATTTTCTCAATATACAGCTCAGCTAATCTCTCTAATGGATAATCCATTCTGATCGGAATGAAATGAGCCGATTTTGTCAATCTGTCAACAATCACCCAAATAGCTTCAAAATTCTTAATTGTCCTCGGTAAACCAGAAACAAAATCCATACTGATACTGTCCCACTTCCACTCTGGAATAGCCAACGGTTGCATTAGCCCAGACGGCTTCTGATGCTCAATCTTTGACTTTTGACAAGTAAAACTAGAATAAACAAAACTCGCAATTTCTCTTTTCATTCCCAGCCACCAAAATAACTTTTTCAAATCATGATACATCTTCGTAGCTCCAGGATGAATACTCAGGCCACTACGATGTCCTTCCTCCAGAATACTCTTCTTAAGTTCGGTAACATCCGGAATACACACCCGATTACCAAATTTCAAAACACCATTCTCATCAATTCTGAATTCACCACCTTGACCTTGATTTACTAGAGTCAACTTATCAACCAAAAGCACATCGGATTTCTGACCCTCTCTAATCTCATCCAGAATACCACTCGTTAACTTCAACATTCCCAATTTAACACTATTGTGAGTACTCTCACACACCAAACTCAAGTCTCTAAACCGTTCAATTAAATCCAATTCCTTAACCATTAACATCGACATATGCAATGATTTCCGACTCAATGCATCAGCCACTACGTTTGCTTTACCCGGATGGTAATTCAAACCAAAGTCATAATCCTTCAGAAACTCTAACCATCTCCTCTGTCTCATATTCAGCTCTTTCTGATCAAACAAATACTTTAAACTTTTATGGTCACTGAAAACCTCAAATCTTGACCCGTACAAGTAATGCCTCCATAACTTCAGAACAAATACCACAGCTGCCAACTCTAAATCGTGTGTCGGATAGTTCCTCTCATGAACCTTCAGTTGTCTCGAAGCATAAGCTACAACCTGCTTATTCTGCATCAAAACACCACCTAAACCCAACAATGAAGCATCACAGTAAACCTCAAATGGTTCCGACGGACTCGGTAATATCAGAATAGGAGCAGTAGTTAACCTTCTCTTTAACTCTTGGAAACCTTCTTCACATTTTGAGTCCCAAACAAACACTTGCCCCTTTCTAGTCAACATCGTCAACGGTAACGCCAACTTAGAAAATCCCTCAATGAATTTCCTATAATAACCTGCAAGTCCAAGAAAACTCCTTATCTCGGAAACTGACTTCGGAGCTTCCCACTTAGATACCGCTTCTATCTTAGAAGGATCAACAGCAACACCACCTCTTGAAATCACATGACCAAGAAAACTAACCTCTTCTAACCAAAATTCACATTTAGACAGTTTAGCAAATAACTTCTTTTCTCGTAGAACTCTTAAAACCATTCTCAAATGCTCAGCATGCTCTTCTTCCGATTTCGAATACACCAAAATATCGTCAATAAACACCACAACAAACTTGTCTAGATACGGATGGAAAATCCTATTCATATACTCCATAAATACTCCAGGCGCATTAGTCACACCAAAAGGCATTACAGAATACTCATAATGTCCATACCTTATTCTGAAAGCAGTCTTCTGAATATCCTCAGTTTTCACACGTATCTGATGATATCCCGATCTCAAATCTATTTTACTGAACACACTCGCACCAACCAACTGATCCATCAAATCATCAATCCTCGGCAAAGGATACTGATTCTTGATCGTCACTTTATTCAGTTGCCTGTAGTCCACACACAACCTCATAGTACCTTCTTTCTTCTTAACCAATAACACTGGTGCACCCCACGGCGACACACTCGGACGAATAAATTTCTTATCCAACAGATCTTCCAACTGACTCTTCAATTCAGTTAACTCAACAGCAGACATACGGTACGGAGCCATCGATATCGGCCTAGTACCCGGTACCAAATCAATCGAGAACTCAACTTCACGCTCTGGCGGCAATTCATTCACTTCTTCAGGAAACACATCAGGAAAATCACACACCACGGCTAGATCGCCAATCACCAGTTTATCTTTAGCCTCCAAAGTCGCTAACAGCATAAACAACTCTGCCCCATCTGCTACTGCCTCATTCACCTGTCTTGCTGATAGAAACAAACTCTTTCCTTCCTCAATCTCAGGAAAGATCACCGTCTTATCAAAACAGTTGATATAAACTCGGTTAAACACCAACCAGTTCATACCCAGGATAACATCAATCTGCACTAGTGGAAGACACACGAGGTCCATTCCAAAGTCTCTACCAAAAATACTCAAAGGACAATTCAAACAAACTGAAGTAGTAGTCACTGAACCCTTCGCAGGAGTATCAATCACCATACTCCCATGCATCTCAGATATCTCTAATTTAAGTTTCACAGCACAATCCAAAGATATAAAGGAATGAGTCGCACCTGTGTCAATAATAGCTACAAGAGGAAAGCCATTAATATAACACGTACCTCGGATCAAACGATCATCTGCAGAAGTCTCAGAACCCGATAAAGCAAAGACCTTGCCTCCCGACTGGTTCTCTCTCTTCGGCTTAGGACACTGTGGACTGATATGACCCACCTCTCCACAGTTGAAACAAGTCACAGTCTTCAACCGGCACTCTGCAGCCAAGTGACCACCTTTTCCACACTTGAAACACTTCTTCTCAGTACTAATACACTCATGGATACGATGTCCAGCTTGACCACATCTGTAACACTTAGCAGGGGCACTGGAGTCTCCCCCACTAGGCCTCTTCATCCCACTCTGCCTCTGGAAACCTTTGCCAACTGCATACGGTTTTCCACGATCATTCTGATTCTTGCCTTTCCTATCAACCCTTTGCTGATAGCTCTCTGCTCTAGCCTTGGTATCCTGTTCAAAAATCCTGCAACAGTCAACTAAATCAGAAAACACTCTAATCCGCTGATACCCAATAGCCTGCTTGATCTCGGGACGTAACCCATTCTCAAACTTCACACACTTTGAAAATTCCCCAGTAGCCTCGTTATATGGAGTGTAATACTTCGACAGCTCTGTGAACTTAGCAGCATACTCAGTAACAGACCGGTTACCCTGCTTCAATTCCAAGAACTCTATCTCTTTCTTTCCTCTGACATCCTCTGGAAAGTACTTCCTCAGGAATCTCTCTCTGAACACCGCCCAAGTGATCTCAGCATTCCCAGCAGTTTCCAACTCAGTGCGGGTAGCAACCCACCAATCATCCGCTTCCTCTGACAGCATATGCGTACCGAACCTGACCTTCTGGTTATCGGCACACTCAGTCACTCGGAAGATCCTCTCGATCTCCTTCAACCACTTCTGAGCACCATCTGGATCGTATGCTCCCTTGAACATTGGAGGATTGTTCTTCTGGAACTCACTCAGTTGACGAGCAGCTCCCATTCCCATAACATTCGGATTCCCTCCAAGTACTCCAGCTAGCATACCCAGAGCCTCAGCAATCGCAGCATCGTCTCTACCTCTTCCAGCCATCTCTATTCTGAAAACCCAACAAGCTAAACAATAAGTACTGATAGGGTTACACAACACCTATCCCGTACAGGGGAACAGAATAATTACGACTCGACTCGACCGACTATGCTCTGATACCACTAATGTAACACCCTTCTAAAATAACCCAAATACTAATTAAAACATCAAAACAGTAATCAGAGTATATATGCAATTTAAGGGTGTCACACCTGACACTTCACACCATTTTCCAAAATATCCTGTCATGCTCATTTATTTAATCAAAATAAAACATTTGCATAATACGCAGCGGATAAAAACTAACAACAACATGCAAAACATGTAACACATTACATGTAAACCTGTTCAACAATCATCAATGAAAACAAGTAAAACATCCCGTCCCGATGTTACATCTACCAGAGCATGACCCACTAAGGAACTACACTAGACTCCAAGGACTAGCTCCTACTCAATCACTGCTCGTTACCTGAAAACATAGTTGTAAGGGTGAGTTCCTCAATCGATATAATAAGCATTATAAAATATCATGTAATGTTAAGTAAATTAACACATTTCATCACCCTAATCATAACACATATTCAGCAACGACAATATCAACTCATAATCATCATCATCATCATACTCAAACCCAACACAAAACAACACGTATAATATTGGAATACATCCATTCATATTATACGCCATACATACATTATGCAATGAGACTCCATGCATGCGGTACCGACTATTCGTGAACACATAGTTCAACCTCACCGATCAAATCCAGATACGGCTACCAAGCTCACTAGTCCCACTCATTTGAGACCTAGTGACTCACTCACTAATTCCTCACCATGGGAATTAGCTACCACCCCAAGGGCTATGATATGCACGCTAATCACCTAGCATGCAAACATCAACAACGATTCCACAATAATTCACTCACTAATTCCTCACCATGGGAATTAGCTACCACCATAAAGGCCATAATATGCACGCTAAATCAACTAGCATGCAAACATCAACAATCCACAATGGACATATGCTCACACTCTAAGCCATAAACAGTCCATTCACAATAGCATACATAATACATACATTCACAGCATTATGCATATCATCATGCATCATCAGCATATTATCACATAATCATATCATGTCATGCCACATAATCAATCACAGTATTAGCACACTCTACTAATACCTATACTGCTCAAAACAACGGGAAATGATCCCTACTCTATCATACATCAGCTAAATTACATTACTCAGCTGAACAACCAAAAACCGCACAACAACAGCACAGAAAAATCACAATTCTGCCCATACGCGTATTGCCTAGTCCCATACGCGTATGGCCCATTTCTCAGCCAATCCCATACGCGTATCACCTGTCTCATACGCGTATGCTACGCGTACCACTTCCCCATACGCGTACCAACAGAGACCAAACCACGTTCAAAACATCATCTTCCTCATCCATACGCGTATTGCCTAGTGCCATACGCGTACCAGACCATCTCATACGCGTATTGCCTAGTGCCATACGCGTATGACCAGAAACCAGATTTCCAGATCTGCTATGGTTTTCTCTGCTACGAGATCTCCCAATTCCAACCTCTTACAATCCAATTTTACACAGTAATCGTTCATATCATCTAACACGAATTATCCCCTATTCGATTTCACAATTCTAACATTTTTACATCTAATTCCTACGAATTTCTCCAATTAAAACCCATATTTCGTTCATCCAATATTTCACAATTTTTCAGCATACATCATTCTAATCAGAGTCAAATCCATGGTTTATCATTACCCACTACATGTTATCCCATAATACCCATTAATCGACGATAAACCCCCCTTACCTGAGTTAATCCGGCAATCCTTTAGCTTCGAGCTCTTCCTCTCTTCAACCCTTGTTCTCTTGTTCTTTGCCCTTTTCCACTTTTGAGTTGTTTCTCTGTTTTCACGTGAAAACCTCTTTTTACCAAATGAGATTTTTTTCTAATTCCAACTTTTATTCCAATAAAATAATAATCCAATAATAATAATTCCAATAACAATATTCCAATTATTTAATTAAATTAATAAATATATTATTAACTTAAATTAAATAATTATCTTATTTTATCGGGGTGTTACATGGACCACAGGCAGTGGCGTCTACTCTTGTCGTGTAATTTGTTTTGTTTGAAAAGTAATTAGTTTGGTAAATAGTTTTGAAATATAATAGTGATTTTTTTAAAATGCATTCATTAGATCAATAGTAAAAAAAGAACTTTAAAATAATTTCAAAAAATTGACATTATTTATGTATAAATATAAAAATCTAATTTTAAATACTTAGCGCATTAATTTATGCAAAAATTTATTCTTTTGGGTAAAGATGTTTTGACCGATAACATTTATGTTGTTCCTTCTAGATCAATGAGCAAACTAAAAGTAAGAAGTTTGTAAATTCAAATGGAATACTTAATTCTAATGAATTTTAATTTGCTGCACATATTAAAGAAAATAATTTACAATTGAGGAAAGAAACTACCTTATGAAAAGATAGTGATTACCTCTGCAAAGATCATATTCCGAATAGACTCGCGGATGATATGTATGATTATTACACTAGTTGCGATACTACAAAATAGGTTTGAGAAGATTTTTGAAAAAGTATGATACAGAGGAGGCTGGAGCAAAAAAGTATGATGTTAGTTGCTCTCTGAATTATCAGATGAGTGATGAAAGATCAGCGGATGCCCAATGTCATGAACAACAAAAGGTTGCTCACAAGATCATCATTGAAGGTATGTCTTTATATGAACAATTTTAAATTATTGTTATTATTAACAAATTGTGCCCCCTAGTTGAAAAAATTTATAAAAAAAAATCAATCGAGAGTCTGATTACTCGCATTTGAATTGAAAAATAATCTCGAAGATAAAATCAAAAAGAATTTTTTTTGGTTGTTTCAAATAACATAAAGAAATTTGGGACGGTATTGAAGCCATATTGCAAACATTTAAAGAATCAGAATCACAATGTTGTGAACTGAATTAAGAATGAGAATCTTTAAAGGACCTTAATTGCTCTAATTTCTAGGCAACAATCACCACCTCAAATAAATGGTGTTGTTATACCATAAGAAAAGGTTGTGTGCGTTGTATGAGACAAACTTCAAGACAATGAGTCATTCTTCTTGAATCAGAATCCTACTTGCTATGCAAAGGTTCAAGGTATAGACACATTTGTTATACACAATCTTATTAATGTTTGACGTTACTTATGAAAAATACTTTTTTTAAATTCAAGTGGAGAATTGTTGGAACATGTCAAAAATTCTAATACGGGGATGAATTTTAAATAAAAAAATCCTCAAACCCCGTATTATTTAAATTACATTTATACCATGACTAATTTACTTTATTATGTAAATAATGCACATTTTTCATTCTAAAATACGCGAAAAATTACTTTGCTAGATCGAGTGAGAAGCTTAATACAAAGACTTGGCACATACGACATATGAGTTGTTATAGTTGGAATCTCTTCTAACCGAGTTGAAAATAAAATATATGTCACCAAATTTACTCTGTGACAACCTAAGTGAAATTATACTATATCATAATCCGATAATACATGCTAGAACAAAACATGTTGAACTATACATACATTTTCTCAGAGAACGAGTAATGGCAAACGAGCTCAAGATTCCACATATTCAAGTTTCAGCACAACTAGAAGGCATTATGACCAAGCCCTTATCAAGGGCAGCTTTTCAAGAATTGAGGAACAAGATCAAAGTGGTAATACTATTACCACATTGATATTTTGGGGGAGTATTATAGTGTAGAAATACGTTGAATATTTGTTAACTATTGTGTTAAGCAAAGTTAGTTAAATAGTTGGTTAAAAGTATGTTATGTAAGTAGTTACATTAGTTGTAAAGTTTGTTACAAAGATGTGAACTTGTAACTGAAATATAGTTGAGTGCAAAACTCATATATAGTGGTATGATGTGATAGCACATGTGATGAAACGAAAATAATTTGGAAAATATTGATTGATGAGTTGAGCTAAATTTCCAATACTATCTATTATTAGGGGTGGCAAAATGGATGGATTGGATGTATATGGATTGAATCGTTAATGGATGGATCAAAACAATTCATTAGTCCATTAACAATCCACTAAAAATTTCTGAAAAATATCCAATCTAATCCATCCATTAAGAATAAAATCCATCAAATCCATCCATTATCATATTTTTAGGGGATGGATATCCATCCATCCATTTTAAAAAAAAATAATTATTTTTAAATATATTATTTTTTGTATTTTTGAAAAATTCAATTTTTTTACTTTTTAAAAAAATCACTTACTTTTTTGAAGAAAATATATATATTTTTTTGTACTTTAATAAAAAAAATCCAGTTTTTTTTCTAAAAAAATCAATTCTTTGGGGGAAATTTTTTTTTTCGGGAAAAAAAATTTAAAAATCATTTTTTTTCGAAAAAAATTAAAATAAATTTATATTCGTAAAAGACTAATTTTTTCAAAAGTAAAATCGAATTTCGATATTTTCCAAAAAAATGATTTTAAATTTTTTTGAAAAAATCATTTTTTTGTATTTAAAAAAATCAATTTTTTTTTCGAAAATAAAATTAATTTTGTATTTTTCAAAAAAATATTTTTTTAATATTTGAAAAAATTCATTTTTTTTAAATTAGATAAAAAAAATTCATTAAATCATTAAAATGTGTTGGATGGATTGGATTAATCCATACTTATAACTGAATGGATTTAATCCAATCCATTAACTTAATTTTTATGTAGTGGATGAATTAGATGGATTTTTTTGTGGATGGATTGGATGAATTTTGTCTTAATGGATCTAATTGCCACCCCTATCTATTATGGGTAATATTTGCAAATATCTACTAGAGATGGGTCAAATTGTCAGTCATACACCTAGAGTTGTCAAAATGGGATAGTCGGTCCTAAACGAGATGGGCCTAGCGGGCCTTAGGCTTTTTAGGGTTGGACCAAAAAAGGATTGTTGTAATATGGGCTAGAAAATTACTATCCGAGACCAGTCCTAGATGGGTTTTGGGCTACCCGACCCTAAATGAACTTTTTTTAATAAAAAATTAAAATAAAAACCCCATAATATTTATTATAAATGAAATTAAATATTATATATTTTTAAATATAATATATTTTTAATTACTATATTATCTTTTATAAATACTATAATGTGTTTTTAAATACAACATATGTCTAAATTGTATAAAATAATACTCGAATATTTAACATAAGAGAAACTAATACAATACGAGGAAAGAGTGTTGATTATATTAATGTATAAAATTATAAAGAAAAATATCAAATAGAATAAATATAAACTTTTAAAAATTAATTTGCTATTTTATAGTGAGACAATATAATTATTAATATGATGTTTTAAAAATTTATAGTTATACCGGCCTAACAAACTTTTCACAGTCCATACGAGCTAGTCCTAATGGGTTGTGTGTTTTTTAGGGCCGAGCTAAAAAATATCTAAAAATTATGACATTTAATTTTAAGATCCAAGCCATATGATTTTTCAGGTTTGATAGACCGACCCATATGGACTAACCAATTTTGACAGCTTTACATACACCTAACTATTTATATTTGTTGTAATAAATAAATATTAATTCTATTTATTGATTTAAATATGATGTTGTAGATTTTTTTAATTTAAATAAAAAAATATCATTTTTTTATATCTTTTAATTATGAACTCAAATTTTAAGATTAGAATATGATATTGAAATAGTTTGAGACTTTTACTATTTAATTATATTTTATGTAAAATTTGAGATTCGCACGCATATCAAAGCATTTGAAGATTTTTTTAAAAAAATAACAACTATTTTCAAGTTAAATACTAAAATAATCACATTTTTAAATTATTTTTCAAACTAACCATTTTTCAAACAAAAAAAATTACACGACAAGAGTAGCCGCCGCTCTCTTTGGCGCATGCATTGCTTATTTGCACTAAGGTGCCACTACCTATGACACATGCATGTAAAAGGCTAATATTGCATGCATGCACCACTCCTCATGGCGCCACTGCCTATTGCTTTTTACCAATATGACATGCATACGCCACTCCTCCTAACGCATGTTCAATAGCCTTTTGCATGCATGTGCCACTCCTCCTGGCGTCTCTTCTTAGTACATGCATAATAAATTTTTTAAATAATTAAAAAAAAGCATGTGTCACTGATAGTGGCACATGCTCTTATCATGTGCTTGCATGCATCAATAGGGTTGACGCCTTAGTGGAAAAAAAGCATGCATGGACCACAGACAGTGGCATCTACTTCTGTCGTGTAATTTGTTTTGTTTGAAAAGTAATTAGTTTGGTAAATAGTTTTGAAATATAATAGTGATTTTTTTTAAATGCATTCAAATGCATTCATTAGATCAATAGTAAAAAAAGAACTTTAAAATAATTTCAAAAAATTGACATTATTTATGTATAAATATAAAAATCTAATTTTAAATGTTTAGCGCATTAATTTATGCAAAAATTTATTCTTTTGGGTAAAGATGTTTTGACCGATAACATTTATGTTGTTCCTTTTAGATCAATGAGCAAACTAAAAGTAAGAAGTTTGTAAATTCAAATGGAACGCTTAATTTTAATGAATTTTAATTTGCTGCACATATTAAAGAAAATAATTTACAACTGAGGAAAGAAACTACCTTATGAAAAGAGAGTGATTACCTCTGTAAAGATCATATTTCGAATAGACTCGCAGATGATATGTATGATTATTACACTAGTTACGATACTACAAAATAGGTTTGAGAAGATTTTTGAAAAAGTATGATACAAAGGAGGCTGGAGCAAAAAAGTATGATGTTAGTTGCTCTCTGAAGTATCTGATGAGTGATGAAAGATCAGTGGATGCCCAATGTCATGAACTACAAAAGGTTGCTCACAAGATCATCATTGAAGGTATGTCTTTATATGAACAATTTTAAATTATTGTTATTATTAACAAATTGTGCCCCCTAGTTGAAAAAATTTATAAAAAGAAAATCAATCGAGAGTCTGATTACTCGCATTTGAATTGAAAAATAATCTCGAAGAAAAAATCAAAAAGATTTTTTTTTGGTTGTTTCAAATAACATAAAGAAATTTGGGACGGTTTTGAAGTCATATTACAAACCATTAAAGAATCAAAATCACAATGTTGTGAACTGAATTAAGAATGAGAATCCTTAAAGGACCTCAATTGCTCTAATTTCTAGGCAACAATCACCACCTCAAATAAATGGTGTTCTTATACCGTAAGAAAAGGTTGTGTGCGGTGTATGAGACAAACTTCAAGACAATAAGTCATTCTTCTTGAATCAGAATCTTACTTGTTATGCAAAAGTTCAAGGTATAGACACATTTGTTATGCACAATCTTATTAATTTTTGACGTTACTTATGAAAATACTTTTTTAAATTCAAGTGGAGAATTGTTGGAACATGTCAAAAATTCTAATACGGGTATGAATTTTAAATAAAAGAATCCTCAAACCCTGTTTTATTTAAATTACATTTATACCATGACTAATTTACTTTGTTATGTAAATAATGCACATTTTTCATTCTAAAACACGCGAAAAATTACTTTTAAGTTTTTCCTTCCTCATTCTCTTTACTTTGCGTACTTGAATTGTCGAAGAGACAACTTTTTTTTATTTTCTTTCTACTCATTGAATTTTTTAAGATTCTCTTTATACAAATATTTGAATTTCTCTTTGTTTGAGAAATTATTTAGAGTGTTCTTTGTGCTATTAGAGGGGTTACATATGTTGCAACTTGCAAGTAGTAATCATATCAATTTACTCTTTTATCTTTGAAACATAGAAGTTGATTGTCTCTCGTACATAATTTAAAAAAATTCTGCAAAACATTTTAAAAAGAGCGACATAATTTACGACTCAACCTCTAATTGTCAGTGACAATTTTTTCAAAACCATTAATCAACATAAATTTAAAAGAATGTCTTTTCATTCTTATTTTCCATTATTATGCAAAAAGGTTAAAGAGAAACATATTTATTTAAAGAAACAACACATCTCTTTGATTGTAAAAAAGATGAGTGACCCCTACCTATATATGATTCAGGTGAGCCTTGTAAGGAGGGCAAAAGTAATTACTTTATTAAGTTACAGTGTTTATCACATAATGGCATACCTTTACCTTTTAATTTGTCCCCGGTTAGCATAATCAAATCCTTAAAAATCAACATCATAAATGACTTTAGTGATACTAACTTTGAAATATTGCCAAAAGTAAAACAAATATGTTGTTGAGTGCTAATCCAAGACATAATTATAATGCCTCACTAAACTGCAACACACTTTGAGAGACACAAACTATTTGAGAGACAATTTAAGAAACAATAAAGTTTTTGTTGGTTGGAGAGATATACAGCGTTGTTACTTTGAAAGCAATGTTTATGAGTTTAATTAATTAATTAATTAATATAGCATATTCTTATGCACCGAAAAAGGCATTGAAACAAATGGTTGTCACGTTTAGTTATAAATATTAAAATTAAATTATTTATATTTAGAGATTGAGAGTGGGAAAATACCAAGTCCCACGAAGAAATTTGCAAAAGATGATGTAGATCGAATTGTTGAAAACTAACACTAGAGCATTAAACATGCTTATATTATTTAACTCTAATGATATTTATAATAAAATGAAAAATATCTAAATGATAGCTAGTGGCAAAAGTTGAAGTAATGAAATGTGTAATTAACGCGTTTCTTTCATTTTATAAGACTATTACATTACACATTAAAATTGAATAATGAATTGTTGCATGTTTGAATTTAAGTTTATGCATCCGAATATCTATATAACTATTAATTGAGTTCTCTTAAGGAAGCATCAATTTAGAAATAGGTCACTTCTATAGTCTATTATAGAGTTTTCATTTTTGTATGACTTGGACATTTAAAAGCCTAAGATGAATTTAAAATTTATTTAAAAGTTATTTTATGTTAAGACTTTTAAATACTCTATTTTATTTATTTTTAATAAATTATATGATTTTTTATCTAATATTTGATTTATTTTTTAATTAATATGTATATATTTGTCAACTTATTAAATTTTATAAAAAATTTTAATAGCTCAAATCGGATCATTTAATTAAATAAATTTTAAAAAAAAGTTTAAATTTATTATTTTTATTTAATAAACTTAATCAGATTAATTTTAAATATCTTATATTATAGATTCTTGTAAACGGATATAGATATGACGTATTTATATCCCTTCACTTAAGTTAATTTTTTTATAGTTAAATTATATTACAAAATTAATTGTTATGAATTGTTTATAGTTATTATTTTATATTATCAACATAACATAGCATTACTATTAATAAATATGACTTTAGAGATTGTTATGATAAAGATAAAAAATCAAATATTTTTAATAATTAACAATTTTGATTGATTGATAATATAAAAAATTCTTTATATTGATATTGTGTATCATTTAAAATATATGTACACGATTTGGTTTAATTTTTAATTTTTAATTTAAAATTCAATTTTATTCGAACAATTTTCATAAAATGACATCCATTCATATATAATAATAATATTCACTTTTATGCAACTTTCAATTTTTTTAAAGTTGATTTGAAATTTTAATTTGAATGGTATAAATTTGAATACTTCTATTATTTCAGCTGCAGAGACTAATATTTCAAGTTGAGGAATATTATACTGAATAGTAAAATGCTCCCTCGAAGTTTTGTTGCGAATGCAATATTGAGCTCGAACTCATAATTTATTATTAAGTTAGAAAAAAACCCTTATCATCCCATTCGATTACTATTGAATAAGTAAGCTTAAATTTGACTTAAATTAAGAAAAAGAATTAAACCATATATTTTTAAGGTTTAATTATAACTTTGATTCCCCTATTTTACTTTTTTTTTTAGTTTTGATTCTTCCATTTCAAAAACCTCAATTTTGATATTTTTAAAAAAAATTGTGTTGATTGTCTTTGAAAAGGGATCAAAATCTAACAAAAATAAGGATCAAAATCATAGTATTTAAAATGGGAGACCAAAATCTAAGAAAAGACAAAACGGACAGACCAAAATTGTAATTAAACATATTTTTACTTAAGATAATCATATGATAAATCCTTATGAACCAACACTACAATTTTAAACATGAGAAAAATCTCGTAACTTCGTCTAAGAAACGAGATAATAAAATTATAATAATGGTAAAAGTGTTACTATTTTAACAACAACACTTAAGTGTTATTCCACTCGATGGGGTTAAGGATGACAATGGGCAAAGTTTGGGCAGGGTACTATAGTACCCGTCCCCAAACCCACAGGTTAAAAAAAATCCTCGTATTCGAGTCCATATTCGTGTGAGCACCAATGTTTGAACTTGTGCCAATATTTTATGAGTACCTAAGTACACATACTCATACCCATTTACTTGTATTTCAAATAAAAAATTATCGATCAATTATAATTTTTCATGTCATTTTAATTTTTTAACAATATTTTAAAAAAATTGAGGATGTTATTGTTGAGTTAAGAAATAAACAAACATTTATATTAAAATGCATAGAAATTTAATAATGATATATTTAATAAAATTGTTAGATTAACATATGTGCATAATAATGAAATTAAAAATATATAAATATATATTTTGTGGGTATGGGGAGGGTTGGGTACTAAGATACTCGTACCCGCATCCATACCCGCTTATTTTAGTGAGTAATTGTCCATGTCCATACTCATACCAATTTTGCGGGTTTTTACCATATCCATTGTGGATAAATTTTGTGGGTACCCACTAGGGATGGGTACAATTGTCATCTTTAAATAGGGTCGAATACATTGATTAACTTTCGCCATAATATTCTATCAAACACCATACTTCTATCCAAATCATTAGTCTCAAGATATTTCTTAATAACTTCTTTGATAGTCTTTCTAGGTCTTCCCTTTGCTTTAACTATTTGTCTTTTCTCCATCTGGTATATCCTCTTTACTACAAAATCTACCGGTCTTCTATCTACATGCCCAAATCACCTAAGTCTATTTACACCATTTTCTTCACTATAGGCGCTACTTCGACACTCTCTATAATATTTTCATTTCTAACTTTATCTTGTTAAGTCTTACCACACATCCACTGCAACACCCTCGTCTCTTCTACACTTAATTTATTCTCATGTTGATTCTTAATCGTCCAACATTATATCCCGTACAAAATCACAGGTCTTACCGCAATCTGATAAAATTATCCCTTCAACTTGAGTGGTACCTTTGCATCACATAAAACACTTGATGCCCTTCTCTATTTCAACCACCCAACTTGAATTCGATAATTTACATCTCCTTCTGTTTCTCCAATATTTTGTATTACAGACTCAAGATATTTAAACCGTGTGTCTTGAGGGATAATATGGTCTCTAACTTTCACCTATAGGTTAGAAACTCTTATTTTTTTGTTGAATTTACTTTCCATATACTTCGTATTACTTCTGCTTAGGCAAAAACATGTGCTTCTAAAACTCGTCTCCAAGTTTTCAATCTCTTATTTAAATTCTCCTTCAATTCTCTAAGAAGAACTATATCATCTGCAAAAAGCAAGCATCTCAGTGCTAGCTCTTGGATGTGTTATGTGAGTACATCCAAAATTAAGGTAAAAATGTAGGAGCTTAGGGTTGGATCTTCATGCAAACCAATTGTAATGGGAAAATCATTCGTCACTCCATCTTATGCACACTATTTTCGATACTCCTTCGTACATATCTTAGATAACTCGAATATATGCAATCCTAACTATTTTCTTCTCTAGGAATTTTCATAAAATCTCTTTAGACACTCTATCATATGCTTTATCTAAGTCAATAAGAATTAAGTGTAGGTCATATTGGTCCATCTGATACTGCCCTATTATACACCATAATAGATAAATAGCTTCCATGCAGGCATAAAACCAAATTGATTCTCGAGAACTCAAGTCTCTTTTCTTAATCTCCGTTCAACCACTCTTTCTCATATCTTTATGGTATGACTCATAAGCTTAATTCCCCTATAATTTGCACAATTTTCTATATCCTCTTTGTTCTTATAGATTGAAACTAAAATGTTTCTTCTCCATTCATCCGACATGCGTTTTAACCTCATAATTTCATAAAGAGTTTGGTGAGCCACTCAATACCTCTATCTCCAAGAATTCTCCACTCTTCAATGTGTATGTTGTCTAGTTGAACCGCCTCACTATTACTCATTCTTTTCAACGCTTTCCTTTACCTCATATTTTATCTCATTCACAAAATTAGTCACATGTTTACAAGATTTAATTGCAACTTTGGTCCCCTATGTTTTTTTTATTTTGATCCCCAATTTTAAAAACCTCATTTTGGTCCATTTTTTAAGTTTTTGTGTTGGATTTTAGTCATAAAAAATGGACCAAAATTACAATTAAGCATATTTAAAATTTAACCAATTTTAATCTCTCTCACCTCTTTGTTCTTAAAATTAATGATGTGTTTATTTTAAGTGACATGTCATTTGTGAAATGTGGCAACTCAAAATATAATTTTTTTTATAAAACTTTAAGATAAAATAGTCAAATTACAAAATCATTAATAATTGAATACGTCATAAATTTTCAGTGCAAAAATTTGAAATACAGATAAAACATATTTGTGAAATTAAAGATAAAAAATATAAGTTATATGCCATTACAAATGGGCACATCATTAATTTTTAATGTAAAAATATGAGAAGAAAAATCGAAACTATTTAAATTTAAAATAGATAGTTTAATTATGTAAATAATATATATATATATATATATATATATATATATATATATATATATATATATATATATATATATATATATATATATATATATATGTATATATATATATGGCAAAATGATAATTAAGTCTTTGGGTTTTTAGAACCTAGAAATCTTTAAAAAAAATGATTTCAACCTTTCTTTTTTTTGTCAAACTAAATTTTAAAAATAATTATGAGGGCACCACTTATAACTATTTATTTTAATTGAGTGGCAAAGTTGATTTGGGTTAAGGGATTTTGTTTGGCTTTAACATTTCTTGAGCTTATAACTTATAATCTATACCTTATAAGTTCATATAAACTCATATGATAATTATTAGTTTTTTTTTATTAGCTTATAGCTTATTTTTATTAACTTATAGCTTATTTTTATCATTTTTATCACAAATTTATAGCTTATTTTATTAGTTTATAACTTATTTTTTAGACATTATTTTAAATAGCATTTTAGTTTATAGTTTATAGCTTATCATTTATTCTTCCACTTTTATCCTTATTATTTTAACTAAAATTCACTATTTTCATTTATAATTTATTTTAATTTAAATAAAATAATTATATATTAAATGTATTTCATGTCATTTTAATTTATCAATTAATTGAACTTATCATTTATAAGTCATCAACTATCAATTATAGATAATAAACTATCAGCTAACTTATCGATCAACCGATATTTTTATCAAACTGAACCTTGATAAATTCAATAGGTGAAAACCACTGTCAGTAAAAAAAAGTCAGCACCTAAATAAGTCTCTCATATATTTAATTTTATTTTTTAGTCTTACATTTTTAAAAAATTTATAGGCCTATTAAACTATTTAAAAATCTATTTTATTTCAACTATTTAAGTTAGTAGTTTAATTTATATTTAAATAGATTAACAAAATAAAATACTAATAAAACTAATGACTTGTTTCATTTGAATTACTTATGTAATAACATAAATTTTTTAAGTCTATATATAAAAACAACTTTTGTCATTCATTATACCAGCATTTAGACGAGCACGCTCGCGTGTTCGTCTGTCCGTTTTTTAATGTGCATCAATAAAAATATAAACTGTATTTTATATTTAAATATAATTTTAAAAAATTATAATATGTGGAAGATAATAGTAAGAAATTGAAGTTAATAATAGGAAGTTAATAATAATGGTTTTAATTGAAGTTATTAAGTAAATTACACAATAAAATAAAGGTAAAAACAGTAGAAAAAAAAGACTACACCAAAACCAAAACAAAATATTTCTTTTATATATTGTTAAAGATTTAGTTTTTTAACTTATTTTTTATAAGTTCTCCAAAATAGTTAATATTGATATTTACTTTGTCATTTTATAGAATTTGATTATATAAAATATAATATTTATACTCTCTTTAGTAACAACAATTTTTATATATATATATATATATATATATATATATATATATATATATATATATATATAAAGTACACTATAAGTTTAATTTAATGAAAAAATAATAAATTTATAATTTAACTAAAATATGAAA
Organism: Lathyrus oleraceus; assembly: GCF_024323335.1. Lineage (NCBI taxonomy): Eukaryota > Viridiplantae > Streptophyta > Magnoliopsida > Fabales > Fabaceae > Lathyrus > Lathyrus oleraceus. The sequence continues at coordinate 557,308,243 of NC_066583.1, read as the reverse complement.
TATAATATAATAATAATATAAATATTTATATTTGTATTTATTTATTTATTTAATCGAACTCCTTTTTAATTAAATAAACTAATAAGAAAAGGTTAAGCTTTCTCTATCTAAAAAAAATTATATTGGCCCAAATCTATCTAGGATAGATCGTAAAGCTATGTTGATCGATATTACTTATTCACACCTTTAATTGTAATTCAAAATTTGATGTGTAAAAAAAGTCAATAAAAGGTTGCTCTAATTATAATTTAAACTTTAATTCTTTTAAAAGATCAAACCAATTCGAATATAGTTCGAAACTTGATTTGACTGTTAAATCATTGACCTAGATTCATGGATCAAATTGAATATGAAAAAAAAAAGTTCGTTAATTAAATGAATTGAACTAGAATGATGTATAGTTCTCTTTAGGTTCATGAGTCAACTCAATTGTATACAAAAAGAGTTATATTGGCTATAAGAGTAGATTTATAGACTTAGTCCAAATCTTATCCCTCTCTGCTCTTTTAATATGACGTTTTTAATTGATCAATTATATTTTCAAACAAGAAAAATATTTTTAAAAATAATTATATAAATAAAATCAATATCATATAACTTTTTTATATATAATGATTAAAAATTAAATATCTTTACTTAATAAACTTATATCAAATAAAAATATTTTTTTTTGAGAAAAAGAATAAATTTCAATCTTATAACTTTTATTTTATTTAAATATTTTATTTTTATAAATATTAAATTAAAATATCAAATATATTTGAAAAATAAACTTTAAAATGGTTTTTAAATCCGTTGAGCAAACAAACTGAATTTAACGAGTTGAACCGAGTTGTTCGTGTATTTAAAATGGATCGAGCTTGAGCTTAAAAAGAATCAAGTTGAATTCGAGTCGAATTTTAAATTGAATCAATTCTTATCGAGAGTTGAGACGAGTTTGCCTCGAATCGGCTCATTTCCAACTCTACATGTGACATATCCTTTTTAATTAAATAAACTAATAAAAAGGTCAAGCTTTCTCTATCTAAAAAAAGTGTATTGGCCAAAATCTACCTAGAATATATCGTAGACCTATGGTGGTTGGTTGATATTACTTCAAATATTTGAGTGTTCCTCTGACTAGCAAACAACAATCTATTCATCACTACATGAACCTTATTAGCAAAATTGTTGGAAGAATCAAGCATTGAAGTATTAGGTTGTTGAGTTATGCAAGTAGAGTTCAACTTATAAAAAAATGTATCTTTTGCAATAACTAATTATTAGATGCAATGCTTTCTTCTCCCAAGGCATGTGACTCAAAAAATCAAAGTTGTTTGTAGATCATTTATGTGGACTAACATTAACATGAGGAGCCCTATTGCTTGGAAAAAGGTTTGTAGTCCTAGGAAGTGTGGTGACCTGGATATTATTGAGTTGAGCATATGGAACAACACAACATTAATGTTGAAGTTGCTTTGAAATCTTTGTGATAAATCTGATAGTCTTTGAGTGAAGTGGATGCATACATACTATATTAAATGAGATATACTGATGGTCATGAAGAGTAAAATTAGTTACACGTGGATTATGAAGACAATTCTCAAACAGAGAGAGAGTCGGGTGTGTATGTAGACTACTTGGAATCAAATGATGCACAACAAAAAGTTTAGCATGAAGAAGGTTTATATGAAGATGAAAAATGTTGATCATGACCAGGTGCCTTGGAATCAAATTTTCTATGATAATACTGTGAGGTCCAGAGCTATGATGACACTTTGGCTCGCTTGCCATGGTAGACTACCAACTAAAGAGAGACTGCATCGATTTGGGTTAATGGATAATAACATATGTTGTTTTGGTCCCTAGGAGGAAACCGTCAACCACATATTTTATGGTTGCACCAAATTGAAAGCTATTTGGATCAAAGATCTTGAGTGGATTCAAGTAGCTCACGATCCTAAGAAATGATCTTGAGGAATGACATGATGAATTGAAGTGGATCGTTATGCACAATAAAGAAAAAGGTTGAAGGTTGAAGGGCTTCCATCTTGAAGTTAGATGTAGCGGAATCAATCTATGGGATTTGGAGGTATCGAGATGACAAATATTTTGGCAATAGTGTACATAATACAAAGATAGTGGACAATATTATTCATATGATAGTCTATAGAGGATGGTATAATAAGAAACTTAGAACAAATATAACAAGGGTGATGCTGTAATAAGCTTATTTTTTTGCTTGTTTTGTCGGTTTGGTGGGATGGATCCTTACGATCGCCTTGTTTTCCTTGACTTTTTGAATTAATACAAAGTTTATTTTGATTAAAAAAATAATAATTTAAAATTTAATGTGTAGAAGAAATTGATAAAAAAATATTCTAATTGAAATTTAAAGTTTAATTCTTTTAAAAGATTTATCCTTAAATTGAATTCATAAGGTCAAAACCATTTTATAATATAAATTAATATAAAATATGTATATTATATTTATTATAAAAAGTGATCAATATATATATATATATATATATATATATATATATATATATATATATATATATATATATATATATATATATATATATATATATATATATATATATATATATATATATATTATTTTTCTAATAACATCTTAAACTAAATGATTAATAAGTTTTAGTTAAAATCGAATCAATTGAATACTTGAAATACTTCAGCTCAATATTCATAAAAAATAATTTTCAATCGGATTTTATTTATTATTTATTATATTTTTTGTATTATTTGGACCACTTTTTCATAGGAACTAAAGAGTTAATTAAAAAACAAAATGAAATCTTCAACATATTTCTTTGGAAATATCAATAAAAACAAAATAGTCTACTCCTATCAAGACAAAATATAGGAAAAATAGATAAAATGAATTAAATATTTTCAATTCATAATTTTGAAAAATATTTAACTTTTAAATATCTTTTACCTATACTTTTATGTAGAAAGAATCATTTATAAATACTAATTAATTAATGTCTTAGGACTTAGAAACACCAATAAAGACGATTTTTTAATGTGTAATTTTTATAGGATAAGATGAAATATGATATCTCACCGATTAAAAAAGAAAAAATACATAATTTTTTAAATGTTCAAATTATGAATTATCAGTCTTTATTCTCTCTTATGTGAAAATTAGGGGTGTTCATGATGCGGGTAGACCCGCGAACCCGCCTACCCAAATCGAATTAATCCATTAATTATTTGGACTCATTCATTTACGGATATATCCGATCCAATTCGTAATAATCCGTATATATTTGGTTCGGATATTGGGTTTTAGTTTCTAAACCCGTTCACCCAATTCATTGATGTGACATAATTAATTATTATTATTATTATTATTATTATTATTATTATTATTATTATTATTAAATAATTCATAAAGGTATGTAAGTTGTAATGTAATGTACAAATTTGCAATTTAATAGAATATATATTATATTAAAAACCCAAAGTATAGTATATATATTATTTGACATACTCTATAATTAACCTAATTAAGTAGAGTATATATATTATTTAACGTTAAAAATTCTACTTTTAAAATTAATTATATATACCTTAATTGAATACTTTTGAATCTACTTAAATACTTTTAAAACTAAAAAAATCTACTTTTAAAGCTAATTAAGTAGAGTATATATATTATATTAAAATATGCAAAATTATATATTTTTATTTATTTATTTATTAAAATTTGAAAACTAATTAAGTATATATTATAAACTAAACTAAAGACCATATCACTAAACTCATTGCTAAATCTTTCATTGTTGTTGCTGAAACCTTTTACAACTGTCGTTGCCAGATTTTCTATTGTTGTTAAATCTTTTCATTGTTGTTACTGAAACCTTTTACCGCTGTTGTTGTTACTGGATCTTTTTATTATTGTTGTTGCTGAAACTTTTAACTGCTGTTGTTAGGTTTTCTATTATTGCTATTGTTGACCATTTCTATTATGCTGGTTGCCTTTTGAATTTTACATTTTGGTACTATTAGACCGATATTTGACCAATATATTTATGTCATTTTAAGACAAAGTTATGTTTATTTGCTCTTGATGGAATAGAATTTATAAATTTTATGAAAATGATATTTTATGAAATTTTATATATTATTAAGTGTTAATATATATGAGTCAATTTTTATTAGATATTATTTGATGATTTTCATAATTTAATTGTTAGAAATATGCAAAATTATATTGAATTGTGTTATAGATTTTTTTAATTGAAAAAATATTTATTTTATACACAATTCGTGAACCCAATCCAATCCAACTCATGAATGATCGGGTTCGTTTGAATCGGGTTTTACAATAAACTTATGGATTTGATGATGAATCCAACCCATTGAAAATTGAACGGGGTTGGATAACGGATTAAGGCACAATCAGACTAACCCAATCAGCGTACACTCCTAGTGAAAATTGCACTTGAGAGAATCTATTCCATCAAGTGAAAGATAAAAAAATCCTCTCTAAGTTTTATTTGAACTTTGTAGAATTATTTTTAGCTTATTGAATTCCGGTGAACTTTAATTTATGAAAAAGATCCTAACAAAATACTTTTATTTAAAACTCAAATTTTTAATAAATTTTATACATTTCACTTAATATTGTAATAATTTTTACTTTTTTTAAAAAATTTATGCAGCAGTTTGTTTTATTTAATATTTTAAATAAAATATATCAAAATGAATTTAAATTAGTCAATTCAATTGGGTTTTTGTAATATTTTTTAGGGCATCCAAACTAAATCAAAATATGGGTCAATTGGTTTAGTTCAACCAACATTTATATTTTTAAAAAATAAAACAAAATATAAAAATTAAATTTTGGTCTATTAATCTAAGAATCATAATTTTACACTTTAAATATAAATAAATAAAATATTACAAATTTAAAATATACATTTTTTTTAATTGAATGTCTGTGTCCAAATATCAATTAAGTTGTCAAATTTAGTTTATTTGTTTTTGTTTGCCTTTTACTTTTACTCAACTACAACGAAATAGTTTTCGGATACAAAGTAGCATAGTAACGAAATACTAATTGATTTTATTTTTGCTCATTAAATTCGTAATTGATTTATTTATATTTTTTTTCTTAATGAATGACTCAATATTACCTTTTACTTTTACTCAACTACTCAATAGTATTACTTATGGTAAGAATCTTAATATTTATTTAATTTTAAAAATAATTAAGAAAAAAAAACACAAAGGAAACCTCTCCTTCTCTTTCTCTTTCTCTTTCTCTTTCCTTCTCTACATCTCTCTCTCCACACAGAAACATTGCTCCCTGACCGAACCCCAAACTCCTTCACCCCATTCCATTCCACTCCACCCTCGACTCTCTCAACACACACACAATAACCAAACTCTTCCATTCCCAAATCAACCTTCTCCATCATCTTCCCCAATTCGATCCATCACAAACCTTGATCAGATCGACTCACATTCTGCTCAGGGAAGGGCATTTTCATTGAAATGGGAATGCCCAATCCCAATCTCATCTCCATTAAACCATGAACAAACCCACTGTGGTTTCAGACCAAGACCATCACGATTTCTTCTACGAATCACACGACCGTTTACTCTCTCTTTCTTCTTCATGCTCTTGTTCCAACTCCAACTCTGACCAAGAACAAGAACAAGACCAAGACGAAGATAACACCAATAACAATAACAATATCTGCAATTACAATTTTGCCCTTAACAGTTACGACATATGGATCTCCCAACCTTCCTCCGTCTCCGAACGACGAACCCGTCTTCTCCAAACCATAGGTCTCTCTTCCGACCCTACGCTCTCACGCGGAAACCCTATCCCGCCTTACAATGCCATGTTCCGATCCAAATCTGACGGTTACAATAATTCCAACACCAACCAAACTTCTTATCCCTCTCTTAACTCTTCTTCTTCTTCTGTAAATAACTCTATTCCCGCTAATTGCGGCGGATCCCCCGGTAAACCTCCATCTGGGAAGAATAATTCTAGAAGAACTCATTCCGGCGCCGATTTTTTGCCGGGAAGTTCGGCTTCTGCGGCGGAGGTGGTTGAGGCGACGGTGGAGGTTTCTGTTTCCGGCGAGGCGGAATGCGGTGAGATTGAAAGAATTGAAAGAGGAGATGAAGAACAAGCTTGTACTATTAGAGATCTTGATAATGGGAAGGAGTTTGTTGTGAAGGAAGTTAGAGAGGATGGAATGTGGAATAAAGTGAAGGAGGTTGGGACTGGGAGACAGTTGACTATGGAGGAATTTGAGATGACGGTTGGTCATTCTCCCATTGTGCAGGAGCTTATGCGGCGGCAGAATCACGAGGAGACTGGTGATGGAATTGGGGGAAGTGGTGGTGGTGGTGGTGGTGGTGGGAGTGGGAATGGGAGTGGAAGTTCTTCAAAGGGGAAGAAGAAAGGGGCCAGTTGGTTGAAGAGTATTAAGAGTGTTGCGAGTTCGATGGCGGGTCATAAGGAGCGGCGGAGCAGTGATGAGAGGGATACTTCGTCGGAGAAAGGGGGTAGGAGGTCGAGTTCGGCTACCGATGATAGTCAGGATGGTTCGTTTCATGGACCGGAGAGGGTGAGAGTGAGACAATATGGGAAATCGTGTAAAGAGATAACTGCATTGTATAAGAGTCAAGAGATTCAGGCTCATAATGGGTCAATTTGGAGTATTAAGTTTAGTTTAGACGGGAAGTATCTTGCTAGTGCCGGTGAGGATTGTGTGATTCATATTTGGCGGGTTGTGGAGTCTGAGAGGAAAGGTGAGTTGTTGCTTATGGACAAACAGGAAGATGTTAATGTTAATATGTTGTTTCTTGTTAATGGGTCGCCGGAACCCACTTTGTTGTCTCCTTTGGCGGATAATCTTCCAGAGAGGAAGAGAAAGGGGCGATCGTCTGTTAGTAGAAAGTCCTTGAGCTTGGACCAGTTTGTGGTCCCTGAAAATGTGTTTGCACTCACTGAAAAACCCATTTGCTCCTTTCAGGGACATTTGCATGATGTGCTTGACCTCTCCTGGTCTAAGTCTCAGGTTAGCTTCTGTTTTTCAGATAGGTCTTATGTTTTGGTATGGTATTGCTGAGGCATTTCCGATGCCTTGGTGTGTATATTTGTAAAGTTTACTATTCATTCTTATGTTGGCATTGGTTGATTTTGGTAATTGATGCAACTACACATATTGAAGGTTTTATTATTAGATTTCAATTATTGAGTGAGGATCTGATGAAGATTGGCTTTTGTTAAACCTTTTTTAGTTTTATTCTTTGAGTTTATATCACAAACTTCAGTATTCGTTATATATTTTGGTGGAATTATTTTCAATTGGATGAACCGACACATATATTTCTTCCAGGTTGCATTAGAATACATTAAATTGTTAAGAATGTCTGTTATGTTGTTTGGGGGAGAATCCCAGACTATCATCTTACCGTGGAATATGTATGTGCGCAGCACACACAAGACATTATTGCTAGGTTGGTGTCTCTCATTTGGGTTGCATTAATATTGTCTTAAAAATAGGTATTGTTAGAACAAGTAGAAAAAGTTAGTTCCCAATGAAAAGATTTCTGGATCTTTTTCTTCTCTTCTACTCTTTTCAGATTCAAAATTTTGTTTGTAAACTTTTGATTTTAATGGGTCTAAAATGGTTTATTTTTCCTAGAGTTCATTATGATTCTAGGCCTTTCTTGGAAAGTAGACATTTAAAACTGAACAGTTTAGGGAGGGAACTTACACACGGCGGCAGGGTAGCAGTGTGTTCAGGGATCTCTTAATATTTAATGTTTCTTTGATAATAAAACACTCGTCAAGTATATCTACTTATTACTGCAATTGCTATAGTGAACTGTGATTGAGGGAGAGCTTAGCTTAGCTAGCACATAAGGGAAAGGAGAACAAAATTTACTGCTTAAACGACAGATCGAATGTCTGTACAATTGCTATAGCGAATGAGACGGTATGTTGATGTCTGTACAATGGAAGGATGAGATTTTATTTTGTTTTAAAATTAAGTTCAGGTTAAGTAGGCTGTAATCCATCCTATTACCACAAAAATAAAATTTATTTATTTCCCCAGCTCAACTAATGTGTTTGAACATATAAAAATGACTTGTTCACATCACCAAATTAATGTTGTTGTTGAACTACTTCACACCCAATGTTTAAACAGACAAGATATTTGTAGCTGGTTCTAGTTTATATTGTTTTATGAAATCATATTAAAAAGGGAATAAAAATCCTTTGAAAGTTTTGAATTGATATCTTTAGTTTGCCAAACTGCCCCCTATAGTATACATTGGAGCCGGAGGGGATGCATATGTAAACTAAACGCTTTGTAACACCCTATTTGAGTCATGCCTTATTGTTTATGGTGACACTTGTGCAAATAGGATGAACACCTCTGGTAGTAACTAAAGTTTGAAGAATGAATTATAATGATTGATATTGTTTCTAGCTCAGACAATATTTTTGAATTTTTAAAAGGATTCAATGCGGCGGGGGACTTATTGGTTTATTTGTTTAGCTTTTCAATTGATGTTTGTTGAATATCCTTAAAAGTTAAATATTTTTAATAAAGCAGCTCTTTCTGTTCATGAAACATGAGTTAAAGTACCAGTGCTTTTCGGTATTCTTTGTAATGTTTTTATTCCCCATTTTGAACAGCACTTGCTCTCATCTTCAATGGACAAAACAGTGCGGCTGTGGCATTTGTCTAGCAAGTCTTGTTTGAAGATTTTTTCACACAGTGACTATGGTGAGTAAATGTGATCTATCATCTTGCAATACACTTACCTTTTTAGGCTCCCTTCTTAGTTGAAGACATGTAGGCCACTCTGATGGCAGAGTATGCATATACATTAATGGATTTTCATCAAAGCTTCTTCTGCCTATTCCCTAGTAAAAGAATTAAATTTGAAGTCCATCCTATTCCTGTCAAGATAATGTTTTTTAGGATTGGGTAAACCCATTATGTACAAGGCATAGTTTTATCGAAATTTGCATATAGGACTAATTATACAGGAGTTCTTTTATACCCAATAGGGTGGTTAAATTCAGCAATTCAATCCCCTCGCGCCCTCTTTTTTCCTCTGCTAATAATATCTTTCTGTTTCAATCTGCTTTCTGTCTGGCACAGTAACTTGCATCCAGTTTAATCCTGTTGATGATAGATACTTCATTAGTGGATCTTTGGATGCTAAGGTTCGCATATGGAGCATTCCTGATCGACAAGTTGTTGATTGGATTGATCTTCATGAGATGGTCACTGCTGCATGTTATACGCCTGATGGCCAGGTTGGTTCACTGTTAATATGCATCCATTTAAGCATTCAGAAACTCAACATTTCAGTTACAACTTAGGTAAATTGTCTGCAGGGTGCACTAGTTGGTTCATACAAGGGTAGCTGTCATTTATATAATACATCCGGTACTGTCAGTTGCTCCTCTTTTTTTCTTTTTATAATTGTGTCTATTCATCAAAACTCTATTCTGCAATTGTGGGGCCACTGATGATCGTCTTGTTTTTATATTCCGTTCAGAAAATAAGTTGCAACAGAAAAGCCAGATCAATTTGCAGAACAAAAAAAAGAAATCAAATCACAAGAAAATTACTGGTTTCCAGGTAATTTAATGACTTACTGGTTTACTGCTGTGCCTAAGTTATGATGCTTATGATTGTCTTTGTATTTGGATTTTATGACCAGTTTGCCCCAGGTAGTTCATCGGAAGTACTTATCACTTCTGCTGATTCTCGTATTCGGGTTGTTGATGGTATTGATCTGGTTCATAAGTTTAAAGGTGCGTAGCACTAGCTAAGATCAAGTCAAATTTATTTAAAAGATGACATAACAAGTGAATTGACCATTATGTAAATTGCTTTCATCTGTATGATAAATGGTGTTTGATCATATGGTCAAAGCAATGTTTTTACAACTATTTTCATGTTTTGTCTAGAGGGATGGGAGATTCTGATTCTTTACCTAGGCTGAAAGATTCAGTATATATTTATTTTCTTGCTGATCAAACTGGTGTAAGTTTTGTGCAGGTTTTCGAAACGCAAGTAGTCAGATTTCAGCCTCCCTCACAGCAAATGGTAAGTATATTGTTGCAGCAAGTGAGGATTCCCATGTATACATCTGGAAAAATGAAGCTGATTGCAGACCTAACAGAAGTAAAAGTGTCACCGTGACACAGTCCTATGAACATTTTCACTGCAAAGATGTGTCGGTGGCCATTCCCTGGCCTGGTATGGGTGATGCATGGGACATGCATGATACATTTTCTGGAGAACAACCTGAGCTTGATAACAATAACGATGAAGTCGCATCAGCCAATCATCCTCCTACCCCTGTAGAGGAAAACTTTGGTGTTGAGGGTTCCCAATCTGCTTCAGGTTACAATAGTCCGCATCATGCAACCATTGCGAGTGCGACAAACAGTTACTTTTTTGATAGAATTTCTGCAACATGGCCAGAGGAAAAACTTCTCCTGGCTGCTAGAAATCATCAAAGCCCTCGCATCAGTACGGATATCTCAAATGGGGTGAGTCAAAAAATGTCAGCTTGGGGTATGGTGATTGTTACTGCCGGTCTTCGAGGTGAAATTAGAACTTTCCAAAATTTTGGATTGCCACTGCGAATATAATAGGCAATATATGTATGGCTATATGGCATGGCGGGGAGTGAGTTGATATCAGCTCAGAAGGAAGTTGAGATCACCTTCTCCATTAGCTGGCAAAAAACTGTACAGAAAAGTGGGTGAGGTTTGTAATATTAGCAGTGTTTCATTTATTTCCTTGTTCATGTGCTTATTGGATGAAGATAGGTTATCATTTCGTTCATGCACTTAGGGGGGAAAACATTGTCAAACAAAAAAGGAAAAAAAAAAAGAAAAAAAAGGTACACCAGAAATTTAGAAACCGATGGATGTAATCGGGAAATGTAGAGTAACGCGAGTATGGGAAAAGCTTATTGAAATTAGAAATGATGATTCTTTTACACTTGTTTCCTTGTTTTATTTTTGTTATTGAATTTAATATGTTGTTGTCAAAGTAAATCAGTTTGCAATAAGTACCATAGATGCAAGTGTCAGCGTCGCTAAATACATACATCAGGCATGTTAGAGTCTGATGATGATGCTAATTGGCTGTTCTGTTTATTATGGGGGATGTCTGTTGTAACTTCCAAATCACTCAAGAGTTCAAGAATTTGATCATGCAATGCATCTGAAATGCTGTATGTTCTGATGACTTACCATTTCTGTGCTCAAGAGTTCAAATGTTAAAATTCACATTTCATCATAATAAGTTCATTAGTAGAACAGTAAAACTCAATAATTAAGGTAAATGACTGTTAAAATTTTAAAATTACAATTCGATTGATAATGTGAAGAACTTGGATCCCAAAGTATGAGGCATTGCTGTGAGACAGATGGTTCAAATAGCACAATTTTAAAAGACAATTTTAACACATGATATCTCACCAAATTCTTGTCTATTACTAAAACTGATATAAGATTTAGGTATTAATGTGTTGCCATATGATATAACAACTTATTAATCGATATTTCTAGGCAAATTACACACTGAAAATGATCATGATTTGACATGGAAGGTTCAATTAGGGGTGTTTGCGATGCGTATTGGATGATTTTGATGCTGAAAATTGTTTAAACCGCAAGAGAAAAAAAACGTGCGGTTTGGTTTGGTTTGGTTTTATTGGCATTTATAAATAAAACAAAACCAAACCAATGCAGGTTGGTTCGGTTTCTTACAAAAAAAAAATTTATTGAGCCATACATATACATATAGAAGACAACATAACTTTGTGTTTAGTCATTCAGAGATTAACAAATAACAAAAAAATTCACCATATTTAGACAACAACTTCCCATTTAATATATAAAAATCATATTAGACAAAAGTGGAATAATAAACATAATATAATAGCATAAAATGATATCAAAAATATTATAATAAAAAAAATAGAGGATATGAGAGATTAGTGAAGATGAAAAAGAAAAAACAAAGAGATGAGAGATTAAAAAAGAAGAGGTTAGATAAAAAAGAAATTAGAAGAGAGAATAATAGCATTAAAGTGAGAAGTGAAAAAAAAAAAATACATGAGAGTGGAAATTAGAGAAGAAGAAGCGAAATGTACTTCGCAAAGAAGATGCGATATTGCAAGGAGATATTTGGGAAGATTGAAATTGAAACTCTAAGAGTGAGAAAGAGAATTGTTCCTAATCGTAAGGCTAAGGGATAATAGATTTGAATTTGGGTTAGATGTGGGTTAAATGAAGTTTGGATTCTAAAGTGATATTTTGGTTTGATTCGGTTTGCGCAACACAAATCGCAAATCGAATAAAACTACGAGGTTTTGTTAAAAAAAGACCCAAACAGATCCAAATCAAATACAATTTTTTGCAATTTTCAATTTGGTTTTGTTCGATTTATGGGTTTTTATTGGGGCGGTTCGGTTTTGAATATCCCTAAATTCAACCAATGTTTTAGAGTTCTCAATTACATGTACATGATTGGTAGACATTACTACTTCAGCTCATGAATCATAATACATAAGCTTACAACTAAGATGCAGCTATTCACGCCCCCTTTATTTTAACAAACAACCACGACTCAAAATTATTCTCCTATTCTTTTTTAAGTGTCTGTTTTTTAAAATTATTTTAAATTATTATTTTTAAATTATTTTAAAGTTTAAAATAATTTTAATTATGATTTGTCAAAATTATCTTTAAATTTATTGTATAGAAAGAAAAATTCAAATGAAATAATAAATATTTTTTTGAATAAATAGTAAAGACCTATATCATAATTAATTTTTTAAGGATATTATACATAAAAAGTGAAAAATTGATGTAACAATAAAAAAAAGGTTAAGGTTACTATATATACAAAGAAATTTATATATAGTGAAATGAAAAAATAAAAAGTAAAAAAATAAAATGAGATAATAAATAGTTAAGGATGTTGTATATAAAAAGAAATTTATTTCTTAAAAAGTAGCAATTTATAAGCTTTTTTATTTTTTGAAACAAAAGGATGTTTGTTATTGAATCATACCTATATTATAATTTGTTTGAGTTAATATTGCAAGAGTTTCAGAAATCCAAACATAATTATTTGTTGGGGGTTGCTCTTCCCACCTTTAATGGTGAATGGTCACTCTAGTAAAATTTAAAAAATGTCTCTTCAATAAATTTGGAAGTATATTTTCAACCAGACGAAGTTCTGAACCAGACGAAGTTCTGAACTAGACGAAGTTCTGAACTAGACGTATACAAGTTCTGATAACAACCAGACATGCAACAATCAGGCATATGAAAGCTTTGACAAATCATACCCTATGACGAGGCTGATGACCGAACTTTCTAACACTCAAGCAAAGCCGTTTCTGAAATGAAATACTTTTGTATTCAAGCTGTTACATTTTGGAAAGTTACTAAATCCATAGTAACCAGACTTCTCCCATATGAGAAGTTATTTATTTCATGCTAATTGAGATTTTTTGTATGTGTGAAGATTATTTTAAGTCTTAAATTCAGGGGAAGCTTGCAAACCTAACTCTGAAGTTCAAAGTTGAAAAATAATTTTAATAGTATAAAATTCAAGGGGAGCTTACAAACCTCACTCAAATATTTTTATGTGATTAAACCAAGTTAAAATTATTCATCAAAATACATGGTTTTGTCATCATCAAAAAAAGGGAAATTGTAAGAACAAGATTTGGTTCTACATATGACCTTTAGTTTTGATGATAACAATGCATTATTTCTTATAGAATAATTTTGTATCCTAATGATTTTTGTCTAGTGTGTAGATTTTGCTAACATGTTCTGACTCTTTAGAATTGACATGTGACGTCATCAGATTCTGGAATCAATACACTCGGGCTCTGAAGAGATACAAAATGCTTTATAAGATACTGTCAAATTCTAGAATGCTCTTAGACAAGCTAAAGCTTCTGACTGTGACTCTGATTGAAGAACCTCTGAACAATTGTCAAGCCTTCAAGATTCTGCGCTCTCAAGTTCTGAAGATTCTAAAGAACAAAATCTGAAGACCAGGTTTTGAGGAAGTGTGTCAAGACTCTGAATATCGAGGTTCTGAAGATTCTCTCAACTAGTCTCTTGATATTTCTTAGTATGCTTCAACATCATTTATTCATAAGCCTCTAAATATTAGAAGATAAGATCACAATATTTTACGTCAGGGAAATAGTACATAGTACAAGATCACCCATCCCTCCACTATGCTGATTTTATGGGCTAAGGAAAGTATTATTGTACCATTTTGCCTCATAATATGCAAAATATTATACAAAGAGACAATTGCATTTTTCTATTCCAATTCCACCCTTCAACGGATCTTTTAACTGCCTATATAAAGGAGACTTGGAAGATTGAACAAATGACTAATTATTAATTCATTGCGCTATCCTACGTGAACATACACACCACTTTTGTTGAACTTGATATTATTTATGTATAGGTTTTATAAACACACGTAGAGTTTTTGTTCGTTAGTGTGTGAGAACTTCATTGTATTTAACTTGTGTTAATCTTATTTTTTAGAAGCAATCTTGTAAACACATTCTTGTAAATCTCACTTGTTTGAGTGTATTCCTTGAGTGACTAGTGTAAGACCCCAATTTTTGCCCTAAGATCCCTCATGGCATCATATCATGTCATATCATTGCCTCAAGGATCATTGTGCACCTTTGCTTCCCTCCTAGTGGGCGGGTATCTTGTGAGTGTGGTTTTTGATCGCCAAGCATGTATTGCATTTGTATATCATTGCTTTTCATTTGTTTACTAAACTAAAAGTACAAAAATATTGTCATCTAACCATGTTACTTGCAGATGAAGCAAACTAGGTCAAGACAGTCAAAATCAGCCATTGGGCAATGCATGGTGACCATTCTTGAAGAATTTGGGCACCATGATCATTCATAAAGAGTTCATATGAGTTATGGTATCATTTGGTATCAAGACCTCAAGAGAAAAAGGCTTGAAATTCATCAGAACATGGCTCAGTCAACCAAAACCCTAGCAAAGTCAACTGTGGTCAACTATGCATTTAATCAGGGATTGGAAGGTGTGAGATGGTTGGAAAAGTATCATTCATGTCTATACAAGCTTCATATAACATTTCAAACATTCACAGTGAAGGATTGGAGGTCAGACAAAAAGTTTCCCAAAATAGAAATGACCTGTAATTTTCAGCTGCCAAAAATGGAAAGTCATTCTCCTCAAAATTACATCATGAACCAAGCTTCAAATCAAAATTTGTTCAACATGAAAGTTGAAGAGCTTGATCTTACCTTTCCAAAAAGTCCAAGAACACTCATTTCCCATTTATGGTTGGCAAGTTATGATCAAATCATTTTCAGAAAAAGTTGAAATTCAAAAGGCCATAACTTTTGAATGGAAAGGCCAAATTGGTTGATTCTTTTTTGAGCAAACCACATTTAACATGCACTATCCAAATCCATCATCACATTTCATCAAAAACCTTCACATAAAAAGGTCATTTTTGAAGTGAACCATTTAATTTTTGGTGGGAAGAAAAGTCAAATTTCAAAATACAAGGGATTTTGATGCCAAACCAATTCAATCCATTTCCAAATATGATTTGTGATGTGCTGCAAGCAGAAATTCACTATTCCATTGGTTCTAAATGAAAAAGGGCAAATTGGCCAAAGTGCATAACATGAGAATTTTGCTAATTACTCCAATTTGAGCTAAACATGATTAAGGCATTGGATTAAGGGGTACTATAAAAGCCTAATCATAACAGAAAACTCAGATCCACATACACAATCTCAGATCAAACTCACAAAGTTCTCAAATCCTCTCAATTCTCTCAATTTTTACTCACACTTTTTCACTTTGATTCCTCAAAATTCTTCATCATTTGTACTGGTTCTTGCACTAATCCTCTTCTGCAGGTGAAAGTGAAGATCTGTTTGAAGCTATCATTGGAAGAATCGTGAAGAATCAAGTCTGTTGCAACCTTGAGCTTCCATGGCAGTTCGAAATTTCATCATCCTCGTGCACTGTTGAGCTACAAGACCACTTGCATTCACCTTCTACATCATCCTAGAGTATCTGTTTTTGCCATTGGAGCCTCGAAACAAGCTGAATCAGGACCTGCATCTTCATAAGGTCAGAACTCGATTGACACGATTCTTGAAATCTTGATATGCGTTTTGTAGATCTCACAACGTAGAATAGACTGCAATTCGAATCGTGCTAAATCATTGAGTATTAGTGAAGATATCTTGATTTGAAATTTTATATGCAAAACTGTTTTGGCTCGATCTCGTTAGCATGAGTGAAATTAATTGAAATGCTTGCTGTTTTAGTGTTCTACATGACGAGGCGGTTTGATTGGTATATGGCATGTTAGTTTCTTTGAAAATTTGTTCATGAGCTTGATGAACAGTGTGAAAACGCGTTGTGTTCTGATTTTCTCGTTCCAGCTCGCGTTCAGATCCGCTTTGCCTTGGCTTCATTTTCAAATCCTGTTTCCCACCGCTTCTGGCCAATCACGTGTGGCCACCGCTTAAATGAAACGGGCGCGTTTCGCCCCTGGCATAGGTTAATTACGAGATTGCCACTGCCAGCTTTCAAATTCATTTTAATGTTTAAATAATTATTTTATTCTTCAATCAAACTTCAAAAAATCATAATAAATCCATTTTTGATCCAAATTGAGTGGGGATTTTTGTGTTCATCTCCAAATTCTCTCTAGTTTTTTTTAAGTATGATAACAAATGTTGTGCCTGGCTGATTTTAAAGTTTGCCTAGAGACTTTGGACATGTATGCTTTTGATGTATGTTTTGCCATTTCATTCATAAAATGATGATGCTTGCTCCAAAATGCTTGAAATTTTATATGCATGTTCTTGACTCCTTCCTGGTGATTTTGATGTATAGTTTGCTAATTTTGAGTTTCTGGTTTGGTAGATATGATGTGATCAAGTTGAGTGTGACAATGTGTGTCACACTATGTTATGCCATGTTCATGAATTTTGTTTCCATGCCTATGCTATGTCTTTTGCCCTGGATCTTTGCATGTGATTACATCTATATGTCTAGTTTGAGCATGATGTTTTGTAGGATTTGTTGATACATTTCCTATTTGATTGGTATTTTTGTTTGCTGTTTACCATTTTGTGAACTTTTCTTGAGTGATCAACTTACATAGCTTGTGAAATTCTCATACCTTATCACATGAAGCTGAAATTTTGTGGATTGAATCTTAACATGTTTAATTACATTTTTGCTTTGGAGTGGTCCATTTATCTTGCTCCAATTTTGTTTGGCATACATTTGAAGTTGATACATGATTTGTAGCCTTATTTGAAGTTGTGTTTGCATACCATGACTTCCTGATTTTAATTTCCTTACTTCCACTTGTCCAAATAGCATGAAATTTGATATGCTGCTCATTCAATGTGTTCTGTTTAGGCTGGAATTTTTGTGGAATTTATTGAGCTGTTTTGGTATTGATTTGATTATGATCATTCTGTTTGCTCTAATGTGTTTCCAAAGTGCATAGTTTGGCATGTTTTGTATATGAAATGGATTTGGTGCATAGTTTTGATATGAGATCAATTAGATTCTATTCTTGTTTGATAAATCTTGACTTTGATCAATTTTCACTTGCTGTTTTGAATTTTTCACCTCCTTTTGACCCTAGGATTGTCCTAGTGGTCTTACTTCTCACATTTGAGTTGTTTTTTCAGGTTAAGAAGCAAAATGCTTTAAGGAGTTTAATTCAAGTTGATTGATTTTGGTTTATTTGATTGTGATGAACTAACTTGGTTTGTTTTGTAGGATGCTAACTCATTTGCTTTGAGTTTGTGCTTTGCACATTGCATTGTTTGTTTGTACATTGTCTGTTGGTTCATAATTTGTCTGTTTTGACTTTGTGATTGGGATACTGATTATATTTGATTGATTTCAGGTACCATAGTCGCTTTAGTTCCTTGAGAACTAGCTATTGCTTTGCTTTGCTTAAGCATCGAGGTAGACTCTCTTGTCTCCATGTAGTCTGGAAGACCTGGCTTGTTATTTAGCCAGGCAACTGTCTGAAGTCCTCCTTAAGAGGCGATGTTTGTGATTGTTTAACTTTGTCCCCAAGCAGGTAAAGACCTCATGTGAGGCAATTGGTAGACAAAAGAGATATGTAGCCTATCTCCTACTATTCTGTGAGTCACTCACCTTGCTCACACCACATGTGTTG